>NC_061117.1:98030879-98259237 GCF_002878395.1 Capsicum annuum | reverse complement strand
TGGAAGGACATGTGCTTCAACTATGGTCAGCCAAAGCATATGCTTAGAAACTTTCCTATGGTAACGTTGCTTTGGGGGAGATCAAGGTTCCAATTTTTTCATCATTATATCTGGCACCAGAGGGTATACCATCTAGTTCTTGCACTGGACAAAACTATCTATATGCTCTTAATACCCAATGAGAGGCTGAGTATCGCCAGATATCATGACTGGTATGTTCAAACTCTTTTCTAATGATGTGGACTATTTAATTGATTTGAGGTCCACGCTCTCTTATTTGTCATCCTTAGTGGCATTGGCTGTGCATTTTGATTTTAGTCCCGAGTGTGTTTTGGGCCCTATCTCTATTTCTACCTTGGTAGTTAACTTTGTGGTTGGTAGAAGAGTCTATATGGGGTTAGTGGTATCTTTGGGTAGTAAAGAAACTTTGGTCGATCTATTTGAATTAGATATGATGGATTTTCATATGGGGAGGGATTAGTTGCACTGATACTACGCTTCTCTTGACTTTCGGACCCATAAGGTTATCTTAAAATTCTTGAATGAGCCAGTTATTAAGTGGGCGGGTGGTTCCCTAGCTCCTAAGGGGAAGTTTATATCATATGTTAGATCTAGGAGATTAATCTTTATGGGGTATCTCTATTATCTAGTTCGAGTAAAAAATTCTAACTCGGATGGTCCTTCTTTGCATTCTGTCTCGATGGTGAATAAAGTTCTAGAGGTCTTCCCTGATGACCTTTCCGGTGTCCCTCCTGATAGGGAGATTTATTTTGGGATTGATCTTATTTCTGGCACTCATCCAATTTCTATTCCCCCATAGAAATGGCACCAGCTGAGTTAAAGGAGCTTAAGAAGCAACTCAAGGATATTTTAGATAAGGGTTTCATATAACATAATGTGTCCCCATGGGGTGCATTGGTGTTAGTCGTGCGTAAGAAGATGGTTCATTTCAAATGTGAATTGATTACTGGCAATTGAATAAGGCGACGGTAAAGAATAAGTATACACTACCAAGGATAAATTATTTGTTTGATTAGTTGAAGGGTGCTAAGTTTTCCTCCAATATTGACATTCAATTCAAGTAGGAGGTGGATATCCCTAAGACTGCCTTTCAAACTTGGTATCAGCATTTTGAGTTCTTAGTAGTGTTATTTGGTTTGACCAATGCCACTACAACATTCATGGATTTGGTAAATATGGTCTTCTGTCAGTTTCTGGAACTATTTATAATTGTTTTTATAGATGACATTTTGGCATACTCGAAAAGCGAGGTGGATTATACGAATCACCGTTGTATTTTACAGCAGACCTTAAAGAAATAACAATTGTATGCCAAATTTCTAAAATGTGAATTCTGGTTGAACGCTGTCACTTTTTTGCGTCATATCATTTCTAGTGAAGGGATCATGGTGGATTTGTAGAAAGTAGCACTGGTGAATAAGTGTCCTAGACCCACGACTCCAATCGATATTCAATACTTCTTGGGTTTACCTCATAGCAAAAGGAGGTTTATGGAGAGTTTTTTTACTGTAGTTGCCCCATTAACTAAGTTAACTTAGGAGAAGATAAAGTTCTTTTGCTTTGATGCTTGTGAGAAGAGTTTCAAGAAGCTAAAAAATAGTCTAAATTTATCTTTGATTTTAACTTTGCGTGAAGGCACTGATGAGTTTGTGGTCTACTATGATGCATCACATGTGGGACTTAGTTGTGTCCTAATGCAACATGTCAAGGTGATAGCTTATGCCAACAGATAGTTGACGGTGCATGAGAAGAATTACTCGACTCATAACATGAGTCTTCACTACTACCCAGGTAAAGATAACGTAGATATTGATACTCTTAGTAGGTTATCCATTGGGAGTCTGTCTCATGTGATATAGGAAACCAAAAGTTGGTGATGAACATTCTCTATTTGGTTAACCTTGGAGTTCGCCTCTTGGACTCTGAGAATGGTGATATATTGGTGTAGGAAGTTGTGTGGTCATCTTTTCATGCTGAAATTAAGGAGAAAAAGATGTTACATCATGTCTTGATGAGGATCAAGGGTGATATAGGTAGGCAGAAGGTGAGGGTCTTTGAGATTAGTGGTGATAGTACTTTATGGTACCAAGGGTGGTTATGTGTTCCTGATGGAGATGGTTTATGAGAGAGGATCTTGGCTGAGGTGTATGAGTCATGCGATGTTGTTCATCTCTATTTGACAGAAATATATCATGACCTCAAGGAGATTTATTAGTAGAATAATATGAAGAGGGATATGGCTAATTTTGTGGCCAAGTGCATGGTGTGACAACCGAGGTGTTTTTGTGTTAATTGTGCTTGTACTTCATTGTTCCATCATTCATGGATGAATGATCCAAGTGGGGGAGAACTGAAATTCCGTAGATTTTGGCCATTAAAAAATTCTCAAGTTTTTAGCTTTCTGTTGATTATATAACTCCCCATACCAGTCGTATGATGAGGGTATAGGTAAGGTGACCCAACTTATATTATTTCCAGTATTTTGTGGTCAAGTTTCTATTATAATTATGATTAGGTGGTGTGGGTCGTATGGTTTTGTGATAGATTATTGGGTTGATCCTTCACTTAAACTAAAACTTATTAACCGTACTTGTGTTTGAGTCAAAATGTCTCAATATGAGCTATGAAGATAGGGTATAAGTGGTATAGTTAAGTCGTACATTAGATAGTGTCTAACACCTTTGATTCTTTCTTAGATATGACTTTTGGGTACTACTCATATGTTATGGGTACGGGTTGGGTAAGGGGATAGCTTATGCCAATAGACAATTGATGGTGTATGGGAAGAATTATCCGACTCATGACATAAATCTTCACTACTACCCAAGTAAAGCTAACGTGGCTGTTGAAGCTCTTAGCAGGTTATCCATAGGGAGTCTGTCTCAGGTGGATAAAGGGAACTGAGAGTTAGTGAAGTACATTCACCATTTCATCAACCTTGGAGTTCGCCTCTTGGACTCCAAGGATGGGGATGTGTTGGTGCAGGTAATGGCATGGTCATCTTTTGGTGTTGAAATCAAGGAGAAGAAAATGTTAGATCCTCTCTTGACGAAGATCAGGGGTGATGTAGGTGGGCAGAAAGTGAGGGTCTTTAAGATTGGTAGTGATGTTACTTTGAAGTACCAAGGGTGGTTATGTGTTCCTAGTGTAGATGGTTTATGAGAGAGGATCTTGGCTGAGGTGTATGAGTCGCGCGATGTTGTTCATCCTGATTCGACAAAAATATATCATGACCTTAAGGAGATGTATTAAAGGAACAATATGAAAAGAGATGTGGCTAATTTTGTGGCCAAGTGCATGATGTGCCAATAAGTGAAATTATAGGACATGATGCCGAGAGGATTGTATCAAGATATTGATTTTCCTAAATGGAAGTGGGAAGTAATTAACATGGATTCTGTTACCTATCTCCCACAGTCTAAGAATCAATTTGATTTGTTTTGGGTCATCCTGGATAGGATGACAAAGTTAACTCACTTTTTGACAGTATGGAATAACTTCTCGACCAAGGATTATAAAAATTTACACCTCCAAGAGATTGTGAAATTTCATAGGGTACATATTTCTATCATTTTCGATCATGGTATGCAATTTTCGTCTCACTTTTGGCAGTCGTTTCTGAAAGGGTTGAGGACTTTGGTACGTCCTAGATCTTCTTTTAACCCACAGTTGGATGGAAAAGCATAGTGAACAATTAAGATGTTCGAGGATATGCTTCGAGTATGCATGTTTGACTATTGTTGTGGTTGGATTGAGCACTTACCTCTTGTAGAGTTTGCTTACATAAATAAATACCACTCTAGCATTAAAATGGCTCCATTTAGAGTGTTGTATAGTAAGAGGTGTAGGTCTCCTATTGAGTTGTTTGATCTTGGTGAGTAGGATATGTTTTTCCCGGATTTAGTTCACCAAGTAATGGAGAAGGTAAAGGTGATTCAGTATATAATTAACGCCACCCAAAGTCACCAAAAGTCCTATGTAAACGTGAGGAAAAGAGACCTGGAGTTTGAGGTTAGAAATAGAGTGATCCTAAAGGTGTTTCCCATGAATAAAGTGATGTAGTTTGGGAAGAAGAGGAACATTATTCTCCGATATATGGGTTCGTATGTTATTTTGAGGACAGTTGGGAATGTTATGTCTGTGTTGAAATTGCCTTCTAGTTTGAGCTCCATTCATCCGGTATTCCATGTCTCTATGATGATAAAGGGTATTGGTGATCCATCTCAAATTGTGCCTATCAAGGATAATGGTATTTTTAATTCCCTATCTTATGAAGATATCTTTATTGAGATCCTGGATTATTAGGTTTGTTGGTTGCAGACTAACTTTGTAGTCTCGATAAAGGTTTTACGGAGGAACCATAAGGTGGAAGAAGTTATATTGGAAGCTGAAGAGGACATGAAGTCCAAGTACACATTCCTATTTTCTGCTCTAAAAATTTGAGCAGAAGGCATGTGTTCTTCATAACGCCTTTGTTTTCAAACTGTGTCAAAGAAAAGATTAATTCCTTGCATCTTTGTTTTCTAACTTAGGTACAGGTCAAAATCGAGGTGTTTCGGTGTAAATCGTGCTTGTACTACCTTGTTCCATCTTTTGTGGATGAATGATCTAAGTGGGGGAGAATCGAAATACCCTATATTTTGGCCATTAAAAAATGCTCGAGTTGTTTGCTTTCTATTGATCATGCAACTCACCATACGAGTTGTACGGTGAGGGTATAGGTCAGGTGACCCAGCTCATAGTATTTCTAGTATTTTATGGTCAATTTTCTGTTGTAATTATGGTTTGGTGGTATGGGTTGATGTGTGAGCATATGCTAATATATTTGAGGCTTTTAACTCTAAATAATTGCAGAGTCTTAAGCAATTTTAGTTATTTTTATTAGTTTATGTTTAATTTTATAGTTTAAGGTGATATGATAGAGAACCAACATGAAATGAAGCAAAGAAGTTGAAATTTGAAGAAATTAAAAGACAAGTGCAGCTGACGACATTCATGATAGATTGTCAGCCCGATGATAAGCTATCAAGGCCATCGTCAGCCTTAAATAGGGAATGAATTCCAGCTGGTAGAATCGATGACATTTTGTAGTGGGCCGTCATAATGGTGATAAGTTGTCAAGAATGCCGTCAGACTTAGGCAGGACATGAGAATTGGAGCAAAAGTGTGACGACATTTTTGATAAGTCATCACTGTCCTGATAAGCCGTCAAAAGTTGTCGTCAACCTAAGACAGGACTAGTGCAGATTTGAAGAAGACCTGACAACATTCTTGATAAGTTGTCAGGATCCTGATAAGGCGTCACGAATAGTCGTCGTCTATTCCAAGAAAAATCTATAACCTTGATTTTGTTTCGTTAATTAGGGTAAGCTATTTAAAGCTTTGTTTTAGGGTTTTCTAGATATTATGATTATTATTATTATTCCTCACAAGGTCGACACCTTGAGTTTTTGACAACAAATTTTGATATTTTCTCTCTTTACTTCTTGACTTTAACAACACAACTATTTTTGAGAGATTATTATCAGTATTTTGGGATTTTTTCTTTGTGATCTAATCTACAATTCACTAGTTATTGTTCATCTCTGCAAGTTTATCTTTCAAATCATAAATTCAATTATGTGTTTCGTTCGTTACATCATGAGTGTCTAAACTTCAATAACCTGAGTTATGGGATCTAGGGTTAGGTCTTAATAATGTGTTAAGTATGCAAGATTCAAAATGTGGTAGGATTTCTTGACAATTCTGAAGTTTTAATTAACGTCTGTTGGTTACAAACAGTAGACACATCTGCTTTGATTTGGTTGAGAAAGAAATAAAATATAATAGGAAGTGAATTATCAACAGGTACTCAGATATACTTCGTTTAATAATCAGTGCTGTAACAAGGTTTGTTAACATGAGGTAAAATCTGGGCAGTAAATAGAAATTGCCTAAGTCCGAGAGAATTAGGGAATTAAACGCTTAAGTAAGTTGAGAGATATTTAAGTATAACATCAATAAAGATATCTTATTATCCTACCCATCGTGAGAATTTTGAACCACTTTTAGCATCTGCTATGTACCGGAAGCCCTAGTGAACATAATTCTGGTTATTTCATAAACTCTTGATTTACAAATACCGAAAGTAAAGTGACAAATAACAACTTCTTAAACCTAAACCCCTCATTTAAGGAAATATTAAACTATCAGTAGATTACATCGCAAACAACTTGAGTTCACACCATATTCCTTGTGTGATTCGACCCCAACCTAGTTGGGTTTTAAGTTGACAACGATCGCTTACACCCATTCAAGAGTGTAATTTGAGCGTTATCATGGGTTGTATGGTTTTGTGATAGATCGTTGGGTTGATCCTTTACTTAATCTAAAACTTATTGACTTGATTTGTCTCTGAGTACAAGTGGCTCACTATGAGCTATAAGGATATGGTACGAGTGGTATAGTGAAGTCGTATATTATCCAGTGTCCAACACCTTTGACTCTGTCTTGGATACGACTTATGGGTAATACTCATATGTTATGGGTACTACTGTGATGCATTCAATATGGGGCTTGGTTGCATCCTAATGCAGCACGACATGGTGATAGCTTATGCCTCTAGCCAGTATTACTCAACTCATTACATAGAATTTCTATTTGTTATATTTTCATTAAAAATCTGGCATCACTATTTGTATAGAGTGCATGTGGATGTCTTTTCTGATCACAACAACCTGTAATATGTATTTTCTCAGAAAGAGCTAAACCTCAGGAAAATGAGATGGCTTGAGCTGCTTAAGATTTATGACATAAGTCTTCAATACCACCCAGGTAAATCTAACGTGGTTGATGATACTCTTATCAAGTTATCCATGGAGAGTATGGATCAAGTGGATAAAGGGAAACAGGAGTCAAATAAAGACATTCACCATTTAGTTAACCTTGGAGTTCTCTTGGTGCTGAAATTAAGGAGAAATAGATGTTAGATCCTGTCTTAATAAGGGTCAAGGGTGATGTAGATGGGCAGAATATGATTTCCTTTGATATTATTGGTGATGGTACTTTGTGGTACCAAGGGAGGTTATGTGTTCCTGGGGTAGATGGTTTGTGAGAGAGCATCCTGTCTAAGCCGCATGAGTCGGGCTATGTTGTTCATTTCTATTTATCAAAAATGTATCATGACCTCACTGAGATGTATTAGTGGAAATATAAGAAGAGGGACGTGGCTAATTTTATGGCCAAGTGCATGGTGTGCCAACAAGTTAAAGTTGAGCATATGAGTCTCGAAGGATTGTATCAATAAATTGAGCTTCCTGAATAGAAGTGGGAAGTAATTAATACAGAATTTTTTACTGGTCTCCCTCGGTTTCAAATTTAAGTTGTTTGGATTTGGATCATCATGGATAGGATAACAAAGTCAGCTCACTCTTTGCCAGTAAGGACTAATTTCTTGCCTGAGGATTATTCAGGTTGTACCTCCAAGAGATCGTGAAGTTTCATGAGGTACCTGTTTCTATCATTTCTTATTTTCGTACGCAGTTTTCATCTCACTTTTGGTAGTTATTTCAGAAAGGGTTGGGGACTAGGGTAAGTCTGAGCATTGCTTTTCTCCCCTAGTTGAATGGACAAATAGAAAGAACTATTTTGACATTGGAGGATATGCTTCGAGTATGCGTGATTGCCTATGGTGGTAGTTGGGTTGAGAACTTACCTCTTGTAGAGTTTTCTTACAGCAATAGCTACTACTCTCTCATTGGGATGACTCCATTTGGAGCAGTATATGGTAGGAGGTGTAGGTTTCCTATTAGGTGATTTTATCTTAGTGTGATGGATATGTTTGTCCTAGATTTGGTTCACCAAGATATAAAGAAGGTAAAGGTTATTTGCGATAGGCTAAACGCTTCCCAAAGTTGCCAAAAGTCCTATGCAGACATGAGGCAAAGGAACTAGGAGTTTGAGGTTGGAGATAGAATGTTTGTAAAGGTGTCTCCCATGAAGGGAGTGATGTGGTTTGGGAAGAAGGGGAAGCTCAGTCCTCAATATAGGGGTCCATATGTGATTTTGAGGAGGGTTGGCAATGTATTATATGAGTTGGAATTGCTTTCTAGTTTGAGCTTCATTCACTCGGTATTCTCTATCTCTATGTTGACAAAGTGTATTGGTGATCCATCATAAATTGTTCCTATCAAGGATATTGGTATTTCAGATTCCCTATCTTATAAAGAGATCCTAGTCGAGATCTTGGATTGTTAGGTTCGTCGGCAATCGACCAAGGATATGGCATTGGTAAAGGTTCAATGGAGGAACCACAAGGTGGAATAGGTTATATGGGAAGCTGAAGAGGACATGAAGTTCAAATATGCATTCTTTTTTTCTACTTAAGAAATTTTTGTGGAAGGTATGTGTTCTTAATAACGTCTTTGATTTCTAACTTTGTTAAAGGAAAGATTAATTTCTTGTATCTCTGTATTTTCAAACTTAGTTAAAGGTTAGAATCAAGGTGTTGGGGTGCAAATTATGCTTACACTACCTTTTTCCATCATTTGATGATGAATGATTCAAGTAGGGGAGTATTGAAATACTCTAGGTTTTGCCCCTAGGATATTTCTATAGTTTTTATCTTTCTGTTGATCATAAGACTCACCATACGAGTTGTATTGTTAGTGTACAGGTCAGGTGACCCAACTCGTAGGATGTCCAATGTTTGGTGGTCAAGTTTTTGTTTTAATTATGGTTTGGTGATGGGTCATTGGGTTGATCCTTCAATTAATCTGAAACCTAGTGACATGACTTGGTTCTGAGTATGAGTGGCTTACTATAAGTCATGAGGATATGGTACGAATGGCATAGTGAAGTCGTACATTGTCCAATGTCTAACCTCTTTGATTCTATCTTGGATACAACTTAGGGGCACTACTCATATATAATTGGTATGAATAGGGCAAAGGGAGTCGTATGGTGGACAGTGTGTGGATATCCAACCTTCTATTCTGGGTACATCTGGATGGTAGCACTTGTATGATTTGTGTAATTGTGAGGGGTCCAAACTGTACCCACCTACAAAAATTTTTATAGTTTAACTTGGGGATATTCTGGATATTTCCCCTTTTAACTTCTTTTGATCCCATTAGTTAAAACACTCTAGAGACTTCATTAACCTACTATTCTTAAATCAAATACTCTAAAATATCTCTCAAGCCCTTAGATCAAGAAAAGGATGGGGTTTCTTCCAGGTGGTCAGTTAAGACTTTCAAGGGTGGTTTCTCTCCGTCTTCCTTATTATCTTATACATGTTACTCCTCCCTCATTGTTAGCTCAAAATAAATGCATGGTTTACCTAATAGTTTTCATGGCATTATTTTGAGTTTGTGTTAGTTTTGAAAAATACGTTGGGGGCTTTGGTTACTAATAGTTAGATGAGGTATTCCCATGTTCTATTTATGGTTTTTCATGTTATAATGTTGGTTGAACATATGGTTGCATGGGAATTTTTAATTGGGTCTTGATTTCGGTTTTGGAAACTATATGCCCTCAACATGTTTGTAAAAATGCCTATGAGAATGATCTTGTCACATTGTTTTTCTATTATTGAAAACTTTGCATTGCATTAGATGGTAATGGAACCTAAATTAGTTTAAATTGTTTTAAATGAATTGGAAAGGCCTCTATGGCCATGGCTTAGTTTAATTGGAATACTTATGGGGTATATGGGAATCCCCAAGGTGTTGGCTAATGACATTGCTTGCAAGGTATATTCGGTATGATGATACCACTTCATAATGGTTTGGTAGTTAACTTGTGAGATCGATCATTTGGTTATGTGCTAAAGGTTTTATTTGGGAAATAATGGTCGGTTGTAACTAACTGTGAAGGTTTTTAATTGGGTAATAATGGCCTATTAAGATAGTTAACCATGAAGGTGTGAGTTCAATGGACGAACAATGAAAACTCATGTTTACCAACATGAGGGTTGGTCACGGTGACCATATACTTTTGGGGTACACGAGAATGCCCTAGGTTTATACTTGCATATATGTATCACAGAGGTATAGGGTTACACGGGAATCCCCAGCCCCTTAAATCTCCAGTTTGTGTGGCTACACACATTGGAGCTCGTTCAGGGGGTAATACTGGACTCATATAGCCCGTAGGTGGTTTTAGCACGATTAAGCTACATAACCTAGGTTAATGATTTAAATGTACGCTAAACCCGGTTCCCTTTCCTAGCATTATATATATATATACATATATGTATATGAATGAGATTGTATTTGGATATTTACTTTGACGTTTAATAATGGCATTACTTTACATGCTAGCGTTCACCTTCTAACCCATCTTCGGGTGTTGTATCCCCATGCAATGTATAAACTGGACTTACTACCCTCCTGCTCAGTGACTTGGATTCGGGGACAACATTTGTCTCAGACTGAAGTGGTGATATTCCACACTCCGGAAGACTCTATTCCATGTTATGGATATCTTTTCATACTTTTGGTTATTTCTAGATCATTGGTTTTTGCTATAGTCAAGGAAATGTCCCAACCGAATGTTCTTTGTTTTCGGTTAGAGGCTTTATGTGAAGACTATAGGCATAGGCGGCGGTATCGGTATTGGTGTCATCCTTGGCATTGGCATTGGTATTGGGGTTGACACTAGTTGGATGTTACTTAAGTGTTTGGATGGATATTGTTATGGATTTTATTATTCTCTTTGATTATCTATTGTTCTATCTCGTTATATGTTCAGAATTCATTCGACATAGGGTATTGGGTGGTTATTGTTAGGTATTGGGGGTGGTCTCTGATCCCAGTTACACTTGAGGATCCCGACACGACTAGGACCTGGTTCGGATCGTGTCATCATGCCTTCCAAGTACCATCATGCAATGTAATGATTTGATTATCTTACACTTCAACTCTTGCATACTTCAAACATAGAACTTCTTCCCTCGTCTAATTGGCAAGATCTTACTTTGATGTATAATCGTGAAAGGTACTCATCTAATATCCATCACTTAACACCTGCAACTTTGTTTTTAAGTCCCATTCCCACGATCAGATTGTACAATCATAAGATCAATGCATGATCTTGAGAACTTCATTCGTTCAACACCTAGGAGTTGATTCTCTGGTTCCTTCTATGATGACATTGTTTAACCATTGTTAGATCCCATGATAGTTCAATATTTTGTTTGATTCCCTTAAGTCCAAAATTTCAGCCCTTCACTTCTCTGGACTGGTTTGACTTGAAAAGACCCAAAATATATCATGTACACATAAAATTACTTTTGTACTTGAAATTATTCGTAGCTTTAAGCATCGAAAGATGTAAGTTCATTGCACATTAGCATCACACTCCTAAAATAGAAAGGTAGTCTTCCAAACAATTTGAGAAAATGCACTTGACAAACCACTCCAAATTGGAAACTCTTTTTTTATGTAGGAAGACCTAAAAATTGAATAAAAGGTCATGATTCAATTTGAAATTTGCTAACTTACAACTTTCAAACACAAGCCTAGAAAAAGGCAATATCAAAAGTTTATCAAAAAATAGGACCGACAAAGGCATCACCAACATCAAGAGAACATATAATATTACAAACCATGAATAAGATAAAATATCCCACCGCCAACTAAAGAATATTTAATTGTCATTAATACAATAATAAAAAATAGTAAGAAGTAAGGACTCCTAGTAGAACACTAAGTGCATGTATCTGCATCATGGGTAGTATGTAACTAATCCTCATCCAAAATACAAGGAGTCTTCTAAGACTGGAATCTTACTTCTAAAGTCGTACTGACATGATGATCATCGGCTGTAAGCTAGAACTAGCACCAGCAAGTCTGACAAGCTAATCATCTGGTTACAGTTGAGTGGAAACCTATATTTGATGATACTTGATTGGCCCTGCACCCAAAGTAATTCCTTTTTCCTCTCTCTAACTACAACACCTAAACAAATAAACAAATGTAAGAACTGGGCTAGTACTAGCATGAGAAAGATTCATCAAACCATCAACTGAAGAAAAGAGGGGTTATATTATCTCGAACTCCACACAAAGGGTATAAAGATCAGTCTTGAGAGTGGTAACTGCTACACTATCCCCTCTGGCATCAACCGTGGTGAAACATATTATAGTCTTGCATCTGAGCACAATGAGGCTCAAGAATACTATCAATGGTCATCTAGATGAATAAATGTATATTAATGGCCAAGTAAGCTAGAGTGATATTTTTAGTGAGACTCATAGAAGCCACTATAGAAAAATTAATTGGTGCATTAACTTTAAAAGACTGAGAAGGCTAAAGAGGAGGTTGTGTAGAGCTCAGGGGAGGCTGTGTAGAGCTTGAAGTAATCAATGAAAAAGGTAGGTCAAAAAACTAGAGTAGATCCATTAGAAGTCTTTGGGTCATTTGATGAAAGTGATATAATAGGTGCAATGTTTGAGTTGTCAAGACCAGGTTGCTCTCAGATCGATGAACTATTAATATCAGTTCCCTATTGGATTATAATCATCATGGTTATGTGTAATATCAATAACTTGGTACATGTCAATTTACAGTCGATCCTAGTAAATAGAGGGACCTTGTTGTCCCAACATAGCATGGATATACGAATAGAAAATAGTAATAAAGTCCTTCTCTATCTAGCTCTTATTTTAGTCATTTCATCAATTATCTCTCCCACATTAATTCTATACTATCCATAATGTTGCATAAAATGATGATCCTTTCAATAGTAACATTTTGATCCTCAGTGGAAGAAAGAAATTGATACCCACAAAGCTAAGCCAATGCTTGGCTTAAATGGATAAATCATACCTTTTAATTTATCATTCACCATTGGCCTATATAGAAAGGCCTTTTTCAATGATTGGGAAAAGATAAAAGAGTCATTGCACCCATATTTTTCCAGCTCTTAACATGCAATGTCAAGTGTACGAGCACAATCAAAGTAAAATGTGTAGATATCTTCACTGAGAAAGGCATCTCAACACCTATCACAAGAACACTAGGCAATAAATGTTGCCCATTCAAAGATTGTCTATACTTATGATGCTTGAATCGAATATGGAAGGAATCATAAAACTATCTAAAAAGCTCTAGAAAGTGGGTGACAGGATGTGGTAAGTCCTAAATATCAGTAAAGACATCTCATACGTGCTTGTCAATTTGCTTTATAATATATGATAAATGATCGGGAACTCTTTTTAAGCTAAACACTTTCTCCAAGTTGAATCCTAGTGCATTAACCCACATCATAAATATCATGCACCCCTTCAATTTAAAAAAAAAATCTTATCCTTTTGTTTTAATGGACCCTGTCTCCTTATCGAACCCTATAGTGAATTTAAGAGTTTTTAGTTTTTCAATGTCTAATGTGTCACTATGTTGAGTCGAGGCATTATTCTTGGAAATGGTTGCTATAACTTTCTCCTTGTCCTTGATTTTCTTTTTTACTCAATGCTTGGATTTCCTTAAAATAATTTCCTCATGAACTATATGCACTGAGATGTGGATGTATTCCAACACATGCAGACATATGTCAGTCTGCAAATAAATGCAGCAAGAACTGTATATATCGCTGGCACATACGAGGTCAGCATATGTAAGAAGGTATCCCAGATACGTCTTCATGTGCCCCTCTTTGGATAGATAGTTTCAATTAAAATGAACCAATAGAATGCACAACCAGACTTATCCAACAACATTGAAAATGCCTATACTTCACACACTTAGCATTGGAACACAATAATAAACCATAATCATGGGATTAACAAAACTTACAATTTCTCCTTAAGAATGATGCCATCCAATTAATCATTAGGCAAATCTGTGTTTTGCTTAATGGGGCTACTCAGAATTCACCCTTGAATTTGGAATTAAGCATGGTCCACTCAATTTATCAAAGATCATACATAGATGATTCTAATAACAAAACACCACTAATTTTGAAATACCAATGCAACACTCTTAGAATACATTTAGACTGGAATGAATACTTAAACAAAATAAGCTCCAAAGTCAAATAAATCATTAACTATTAAAGAACATGCCAATTATATCACATGAGACTTTTATCGAAGACATGACAGGCATCATGGAATTAAATTTCAAAGAACAAAATGGGCACTTATGAACAGAAAAAATTTACCCCACTCAACTCCAAACAACCATAAATACATTATTCATTATGGAATTGACTCCATACAACAACAAGAAACCTTTACGTTGTACATTAGATCACCAACTAAGAGAGACCAAGACGGAAATTTCATTGAGAACTTTCATTAAAAACATATGGGTGTTAAAGTGGGTACTTTAGAATTCCCCAACTTTCATGTGAAATATGAAACCCACTAAAAATAATTCACAAAAACCACCATATTTAACACCACCAAATCATTATAAGTCTAAACCATGAACAAAAAAAAGTAACTAGAAGTAAATCACCACTCAAGCACATTATTATGGTTCAAAGTTTTAGCAGAACTTTCCTAAGATTTGAGTTAATCTCAGAAGATAAAATAAAAAAGAGTTGAGGAGATACTTGTAAGAAATTCACTGAAGTTAAATTTCATGATTTTTATGTGAGTGTGAAGAGGGGTGTAATCGGATATAGGGAAGTTTTTGGTGTAGGTTCTAAGTTTATGGTAATTTAAGGAAAAGAAAAGAAGTCAAAGAGGCTTTAATGTTTACTAGGCTTATTGGGTCATGTAAGGACCAAAGGATAGAGTGAACATTAAAATTTCAACTTACATAACCTGCGCCTAAGACATGCACATCCATATAGGGATATGCACATGCAAATGAGCCTTACTTTGTTGCCCCAAATTTCCCAACTGCACTACTAGTGAACTGTGCTACCCTCTATGTATGTAGGTTGGCATGTGTGCGTGTAGGACATGTTTTTTTCCTGACCAATGTGTTGTATTGTATAGCTTGGCACATGCATTTCCACATGTATTATCATATGGGCATATACACATGCATGTTTTCATTTTTTAATAGAGCAGTGCAAATTTTGTCCTGCACTTAAATTTTTACCTACATTCATCAACACAAGTAAACTACAAGTACACAAATAAATATAAAAGGACAAAAAGTAAACCTAGGTGCTCACAAGAAGTTCCTTGGTTATCGTTGTGGCGTGATGTTATTTTTTCATCAGCAAGAATCCTTGAAATGGAGTGCCTCAACTTTGGATGCTCTGAGTAAACCAATATAAAAATGGTTCAACCTTTGGTCATTCACTATGAACCTTCTCTTAGTATGATCTTCCAACTCAATAACTTTACTCGGATACACATTCACCACTATGAAAGGGTCCGGCCATTTAGACTTGAGTTTCCCCACAAAGAGTTTTAAACTCGAGTTGAAGAGTAACACCTCATCTCCCATGAAGAACTCCCTCTTCAAGATATTGATGTCATTCCACTTCTTCATCCTCCCCTTATATAGCAAAAAGTTCTCATACTACTTAACAAAAAATTCCTTTAACTCGTGTATTTACTCAACTCTTAATTTTGAGGCATCGTCCCAATTCATATTAAACTTGTGTAAGTCCCACAATGCCTTGTGATATAACATAATTAGGAGTTCACAAGACTTTTCAAACACTAATTGATATGGAAACATGCTAATATGAGTTTTGAACGTAGTTCTACAGGCCCAAAGAGCATCATCTAATTTTCGTGCCTAATTAGTTCATCCTGCATTCATGGTTTTCTTTAAGATTGACTTGATTTGTTGATTGGAAACGTCTATTTGGATACTTTTGGGGGGATGACACACGGTAGCCTCCTTATAATTAACCTCGTACTTATCATGCAAAGCATAAAACAACCAATTACAAAAGTGAGCGCCTCCATCACTAAGGATTTTTTTGGCGTGTCCTAAACCTTGTAAAGATGTATTTCTTCAAGAATCTGACACTTTTGTATTGTTATTGAGAAAAGCAGTTGCGTCCACCCATTTTGATACGTAATCCATGACCATAAATCTATACTTGTTACAATATAAAATGACAAAGGGCCTCATAAAGTCAATACCTCATACATCAAATAATTCCACTCTGAGGTTATGCTTCAAGGGCATCTCTTGCCTTATGGAAATAACTTTTTGCATTAGCCATTTGAAATAATTTTTAACTAAGTTATGAGCATATTTATGAAGGGTAGGCTAATGGAACCCGCTTTAAAGGACTTTAATGGTCATTATCGAACCACCATGATGGCTACAAAATGGGCATGGATGATAAGCCTCAAGGATTGCCAATATCTCCTACTCCATCACGCACCTCTGAATCGCTCTATATGCATACTTCCTAAATCAATAGGGGTTTATCAAAATAATACCTATTCACATCATGGTAGAATATCTTATTTTGGTAATGATTTATATAATCAGGGAGCAAACCACATACAACATAATTCACATAATCCATGTATCATGGTTAGACACTCTCAGAGAGTTCCACGATTATTTGATTAGGAAATATTTCATAAATCACAATTTTACCCAAATTCTCATTATTAGACTAAGGCAGGATAGATTATCCACCACTTGGTTTTAACTAGCTTTTTAATTCTTAACATCAAAATTAAATTCTTTAAGGGGCAAAATCCACCTAAACAACTGACTCTTGGATTTCTTCTTAGCTATTAAATACGAAAGAGTTGCATGGATGGCATGCATAATAAACATTGTACCAAATTAATAGACCCAGAATATTTCAAAAGAATACACTATGATATGAAATTCTTGATACATAAATATATAATCTCATTGTTAATAATTCAATGATTTGCTAGCATAACAAATAGGATAAAAACTTGTCTTTGCTTTGGCCTAAAACTATACCCAAAACCAAAGCACTTGCATCATACATCAATTAAATATTCTGTGACAATAAACACTCTCAGAAATCACCATCAAATTCAAATTTTTCTTCCTTATCTAGAAGCTTACACATAAGATGAGTGATCTTAAAGAAGTCTTTATGAGATGATTATAGAAATCAGCATGCCCAAGAAATCTTTGAACACTTTCATGGGGATAGAAGGGGGTGACTTAGAAATAATTTTAACCATTGATGATAAACTTGAATTTTGTGACCCAATATCTTTTTCCCAAGCACAATACCCTTTTTACCGTGAAAAATATCTCTCCTAATTCAATACATGATTCATTAAAAAATATTAGTCAAGTACTTTGATCATGTGTTCAAGACATGATTCAAACGTATCACCCACAATGGAAAACTCATCCATAAAGGCTTCTGTAGTATTCTTAACCATATCTAAAAAGATCAATAACATGCACTTATTAAAGTAATGGGTGCATTTCATAACCTGAAAGGCATGTACTTGAATGCAAATGTACTATAAGGACATGTAAAGGTACCGTTCTCTAGATAATCGGGAGCAAATAAATTTGATTATATCTGGGGTATCCGTCTAAAAAATAATACCAACCCCACCCTGCTAAATGATCAAGCATTTTATCCATGAATGACATGGAAAGTGATCTTCCTTCATCCAAGAGTTTAACTTTTGGTAGTCCATGCATACTCTCCACCCTGTAATTGTTCCCATAGAGATAAGTTCATTGTTTTAATTAGAAACTGATGATAGGCGAAATTACGCGCCTATATCAATATATTTTGCCCATATTTTAGCCTAGTTTCGAGAACTAATTATCTATTTCGTACACTTTTAGTCCTTTTTCCTGTAAATGAGCTAACAAATGTGATTAGGAAAGTTTCAGGTATAAATGATGCAAAATACAGCAATTTATGGCTTACTTGACGCAAAAGAAAGCTCACAAACGAGATGGAAAGGAGCTGGACGCATAAAGGACTAAATCTGCTGCATGGAAAATCTGTCCCGGGCTAAAACAGCATTTCTGAAGACTTTGGGACTTACAGACACAAAGCTGGATTTTTGCCATAATACATTAACCTAGTGCAATTAGGTTATGTGTTTCATCATTCTATTTGGATTATAATTTTGTAACCTTACCCTAGTACAATTGGGTCAAGGATTTCATTAGTATATTAGGATTTGGTTATTTATTTTATTAGTTTAGTAGGAGTAGGATAGGAGTATTATAAATACCCTATCATGTTAGAGATTTTAGAGAGGAGAAGGGGGGGAGACATTCTGACAATTCATTCATCTCCTTACAATTAAGACATCTTCCTACAACCCATTCTCAATTCTTCATTCTTCTACTCTTAAATTCCACAACAAGAGAATCGTTACTTGCTACGGAATCACTAAAACCACACGCCAAACACCTACTATTCACGCCATCCACCATGCAAAACGTGATATCCTTCGCATTCATGGGTAACTAAATCTCTTAGTTGGGGTTATGGAAGCCGAATGAGTTACTATCTATAGCTATGAGTTTGTGAGTTCTAGACAAGTATATTGCTTATATCATTATTCTCTTCATCTTAAATCTACATTCTTTGCGGTTCAAACACAAGAACACGCCATTCTAACATCTAACCTGTTCGAGAGAAAGGTTATTTGTCTAGAAAAGAAGACGCATAGACCAACGCCAGTCTAACATCTGACTTGTTCGAGAGAAAAGTTATTTGTCTGGAAAAGAGATAATGTCAAGGTAGTAGGACACCCTTTCCTATTAAAAAGCTAGTGCCGTACCTGGACTAACTTCTTGGAGAATTCGTACCGTTAGTCACGCTTTAAGCTCGAGAGAGTTAAAGTGAAATAGTCCTTGTTTAGGTCGAGAGACGCTTGGATTTACCATCGACTACAATTCTCTATAAGCAATTACATGTCAAGACTCTACACACTCATAGCCAATAGAGACGTATACCTCAGAAGGTGGACATAACCCCAACGCCTCAATTCTCATTGTTTACAACACACGTGACAATCTCTCTTTATTTTGCTATTTTCAGTTCTTACATTCTTGTTTTGGTTACATACTACAATCCCCCCTTTCCTACGAGACTTGCACTAAAAGTCTAGTAATTTCTCTTGCTTGTTGGCCAAGCTATTCTCTGTGGGATCGATACCCAACCCAGGTTGGGTTCTATATTTGCTAACGACCGCTTTACACTCCCACGAGAGCTGTAGATTGAGCGTTATCAGAAACCACCATGAATCCATATTTCTTATGGACACATTGAACCGATATCTCTTATGTGCTATCTAATATTGGATACACGATGCTCATATCTAACCACTTTATTATATCTTTCTTCATGACTTCTTGCATCGAAGGTTTTATCTTCAGTTGATAATCAACACTCAAAATTCATTTTTACTATAGATTTTTCTCATGAGTATAAATACTAGGAGAAATCCCTATAATATCAATATTAATCCAATCGATGGGTCAAATGAACTTCCTCACAATGGACTTCAACGCTTCAATTTGCCATGAAAAAAAATCTCTTCCAATAATAATGGGTAAAGTGCTACCTTTCCTTAAAATACATATCAAAGGTGTGGTGGCAATGGTTTGAGCTCATGTTATGGTGGATCTTCAATTAAAGGACTCTTAAGAGGAGTCTCCCATTTTTCAAGTCAAGGTTTAACTTGCAAGATCTATTTGTGTAGAAGCCAAGACCGTTCAAATATGCAACTACTTCATCATATTCTTCAATCTCTTGCTCCCAAGGTTCTATAAGACTCCCATGAAAGTCTAACTAACAAAATCTACCTCCATAGCATTGTCTACTTTATTATCAATCATGTCAATTACGAAGATGACTTACAAATCCATAAGTTGCTAGATGAACTTGCACACATTAAATGACACCTCTTTGTTTTTTACTCAAAATTTCATTTCACCATACCTAACAACAATTAAATCCTATCTAGTAGCCACAAATTGCTTACCAATAATTACAGGGACCTAATGGTCAATTTCATAATCACAGACCACAAAGTCGGCTAAAAAAATAAATATTCCACCTTAATATCATATAACACTCTCATAGGCTTCTGTATAGAATGGTTTTCCATTAAAAACATCATGGTAAAATCCTTGGAAGCACCCAAGCATAGTTTTCAAATATAGACAATGGAAATAAAATAATACTCAACCCAAGGTCACATAATATTTTTCCAAATTTGTATACCCTGATGGTGCATGGAATAGTGAATTATCTTAGATTCTCTTTTTTACAACCATTGTTCTAGACTTTATTCCACTATAATTGGATGTACTTCAATTGTTTTTTTAAATCCTTGACTTGCTTCTTTATTACGAATTCATTCATGAATTTAGCATACCCATGAATCTTTTGTAAGACTTCCAATAATGGTATGTTCACTGATAGGTTGCTAAATATCAAGATGATCTTTATGAACTTTGTATCATCTTTCTTCTTCTTGAGCCTTTATTGCAATGGATGAAGGATTTTGATTTACAACCTAGATGCAATCAGGATTTCCTCCAAATTTAAAATACTACCATCAACCTCTTGTAGTATTTCTTTAACTTCAACCTTATCTTCCACTACTCTTGACTTCTCAATGCTTGGCTTATTTAGAATAGTGACATCTTTATTTTACTTATCAAGCCATTTTCTTATTTTTTTAAATTTTTGTCAACTCCTATTGTATTAGGGTCTTCATCAAGATTCACAAAATCATTAAAAAGATTCTTACCACTCATAGTGACAATTTCTATGATATTCAAATCATTTTCTGATTCGTCATGGTGTTACAAGGTAAACCACCTTTTTTCCTTGCACTTAGATTAGCCAAGATTTAGCTCAGTTGTGTTTTAAGTTTCTTGATGGAGGTAAAATATAAGGTGACCATTT
Organism: Capsicum annuum; assembly: GCF_002878395.1. Lineage (NCBI taxonomy): Eukaryota > Viridiplantae > Streptophyta > Magnoliopsida > Solanales > Solanaceae > Capsicum > Capsicum annuum. Next base: position 98,238,417 of record NC_061117.1, on the reverse strand, counting down.
TATGAGTTTTGGAAAATCTCTCTTCATCTCTCTTAATATCTTGTCACTTCCCTCATCTCCCTTAAGGATACATCTTTTTTCTTATAACTTTCTGGGTCGATGATAGTAGACTCTTTTTCTTTATTACCTATCATATAGAGGAATACATTTATCATAGTCTAATTATTAGACTCTAATATTTATCCCCACATCTTTGCTTACCCCACCAATGTCTATCACTATCTAGGTATCTCTAATCATAATCCTTTTCTTTCTAACCTTGATTTCCACCTTGCTTTTGATAGGATAATTGGGAACCACCTACTTGATTCAACAAGTACTATATTTATTCATTAGGTGACTACATATCATCATTGTCATATGCTCTAGTCCATTTTGAAACCACGACATTGGCTGCCTTTAGAGTTGAACCCATCATGTGTTCTGTGAGGAGTTCTAGTTGTGTCAAAACTTCAGCCATATTTTTTTGTCCCTCCTCATCTTCTTTCTATGTTCTTAGTTCACAAAAGATGTAGAGGTAGCACCCATATACTTCTCGATATCTCTCATGTGCCATGATCTACTTTTCTTTGTCAATTGGTCTAATATTCCCTAAGTAACATTGAAAGATTAGTTAATTCTGGATCATCCAACCGCCTTATCTGCCACTATTTAGTTCAATTAGTCCAATGATCTATAGAAGATTTATAGAAGCATTTTATTTGGAACCTTATGGTTTGGGTACTACAACAAATTCTTATTAATCATTTGTCATGCTTAATGTTATGGCTCACCACTAAATTGCCATAAATTAATCATTTTGCCCCAAAATTAGATCATACGGGATGGTAGAAAGAATAAGTCTATAAAATATTTCATCAACTCTACTTATGATTTTATAGATCCCATGGGTAATTCTCAAAATCAAAATAATTCATCACTCATCAATGAAAATAGAAAGAGCCTCATTCGGATGGACACTTGTAATATATAATCAATGTCGAATAGGACGCACATATCTATAAAGTTCTTAAGTAGACATTTGCAACCTCATGTGGACCAAATAGGCTTTTCATTTAAGTAAGTGAAGTTTTACTCTTGTGACATGAAATATTCCATTAACCTCTTCGGGTGGGATGTAAGGTTCACTTCCCTTTTGGCATCTCCTAAGTAATCTTCATCCTCACGATGTCCATCAAATGTTACATCATTGCTACCATGGTAATTAACTCATTGTATCGTTGAGCTTAGATTATCAGCTGAATAAGACAAAAATAATAAATACAATAAATCTTACACTAAGACTAACAAAAGTAACTTATAACACTAAAAAGAATGAACAATACGTTTCATTACCTAACAACGATGCCAATTTTATAAAACTCAAATTATACCTTAGAGGTATAAGATATCATTGTAATTATATTTACCCAACTTAGACTTGGGGTATAACCCATGAGGAATGAATGCAATAGCTTCATCTATAAGTATCAAAAGCTACTGATGTTTGCACATAATACCATAAAAATAATGCAAAAACGTAAAAGAGAGTTTATGTTAAATGTTTTGTAATCATCAATATCAATCATGGTTTGAAATACGAAGTTTGAGAAATAGATATTTGTAATAAAAAATGAAAAGGCTTGGGGTTATTCTATCTTAAGAGTGAGTATATGGTTGGGAAGTTGAGTATTTTCCTAAATTCAATTTATAGCTATAGTAGGCTAGATTATAGATCTTTGGTGCTAATATTTCAATCAAACACAAAAATATCACAACAAATTCTTTCGAACACCTAAGAAGTGTAGCTATATTACCAATCTAATACCTCAATCATTATACTTACATCTAAGAGACACTATTAAATGATAATCATTAAGCTATTGTTGACTAATAATCCTCACCCGTATCCATTTATCAAGGTGATTAGGGTTCGAGTGTTAACTAGCGTTTGCAACATCTTTTTATAGGTTAAGAACACATAGAGGTAAAAATAATGACAATTAACTAATTAGGAAGAAGATAAACCAAGCCCATAAATTTATGACTATTCCCGCAACCATACTCTCAAGTTGAGAAATTAGCTACTCATACTGAGGTAAAGAGAAAATAGACACAAATTCGTATTCCAATTTTTGATAAAATAAAAAATAATCACAAGAAACGAAATCCAAATTCAATGGAGAGACCACGTAAGCAATCAATTTCTACACAAGGGTTTGATCTCTTTGTTTGTAAAGCTCAAAAATTTACAAAGACCGAGTTTTAGATCTAAAAAATCCCTTTCATAGCTGAAAAATTATGCTTCAGATAATTATGAGAATGCCACCACATTGGGCTCATGCTTGCACACATACCAGCGCATGTGGCATACATTTGTGGCAGGTGTCCCAAATTTGCAATGAAGGACCCCTAGGAAAATTTATTATTGGAAATGTTAATTCAGATTATTTATTTCAAGTCTCATTTATCATAAAATCCTAGGGAACTTAGAAAATCATGGAGATTGATTTTTGAGTGTTGAGGGTGACTTGGATAGTTTCTAAAAGTTATTTCTGTAAGTTTTTATTTAATTGCTAGTGTAATTCTCCAATTTAACTTTAAATACCTATTTTACTTTTGGGATACTTTTTTGGATGGTTTGTGATTGCATTCCACTTATTTCTTAGGGTAAATAATTTTTGAGTTTTGAGGGACACATTATCAATTTTGATTTCATGATCAGCAAGCGATGCCCACAGAGAATTTTTTACTTTGATTTTTGACCTGGAGCATTTAAATAAAATATGGGCACTGATGTTCTCATATTAATAAATATATTATTATTTTTATATTATGGTAGTGCTCGAAGCTTCTCAGAAAGGAATAGCTATGGAGTAGAAGACTTGGCAAGATTTCAGTGATTTTCAGGTTGGCTTGGCTTACTTTTCATCTAAACTGAGCTTTATTATGGCATTATCATAGTATTATGCTAGCTATAGATGGGCATTTATTATTATATTGATGATTTAGTTTTTATTGATTTAGTTAGCCAATTAGGGGCCTTTTAGGGTATAATTTAGCCTATTCTTTATTCATATTGGTTATGGTGATACCTTAGGACTAGTTTTGAATTACTTAGTACATTGGAATTGACTTGTTAAGACTTACTCTACATTCTTTTCGGTGTTTGTTTGGTATAGGTTTTTTGGACTAGTAGTCGGCCTCACTAGCCTTTCTTTTAAGATAATCACGTTGATCAGTTCCTTGTGCACATAATAGGCTTCTATTCATCAACTTAGGCTATCTTAAGAATTAGGATGACTTAGTCAATTTACAGAGTTTCGATTAGATTTAATACACATAGTAGGATAGTAATTGACCTTTAAAACCTTATCCTTAGACTTTATGAGTAAAACCTACATTATTTATATATTTGATTGTTTCCTTGGGATCTTTGTACTAATAAGACATAAGAGAAGCTTTAATCTTGGATTATTACTATTGTTGTCTTTCTTATTAGTTTTTGTTCATGTTCGGTTGTTATTATTTTTAATACCATAGAATTTTTAAGCTCTAGACCCATCAAAATATAGTCCATTAAGTTAGATTTCCAATGTCATAAGTCTTGCCTTAATCCGATGTCAACACAAGAAGTTATAGAAAATTTCCTAAACAGCATGTCTAACTGTCAATGGCAACGATTCTGGCAATGAGTAAATACAAGAAATAGTGAGTCATTGCATACGAGTTGTTGCCACTATAGTAAAAGCCTCAGATTTTTGGCCTAGTGGTAATGATACCAGCTCACGACTAATTAATAAACATTATGAGTCATTTTGTGGACTCATTGCCACGCCAGTAAGAAATTCAGAAATAGAGCCTCAAACCACAATTACTCCTAACAACTCATGATGAGTCCTAAGGAGTCGATAGGGGGTAGTTGTTACCAAAACATAAGAGACCCAAGACTTCAGAACCCTAGTTCACAACTCGTGACCAGTCGTAATAAGTCGTTGGATGAGCCGTGGTAACTAGGAACAAAAATTCTTGTATGTTTTAAACATGGGATTTTTGGTAAATTTAACCTCTTTAAACCTAACCCACATCGTTTAAGACTACAAAAATAGCATATATTAAGGGTAAACATTACCCTAACCTCTCATAACTCAGAAATCAGTCAACACATAGAAAAGAAGTGATTTCTTTCTCTCCCAAAGAAAACTAGGAATCATCAAGCAAGTTTAAGTTTCAGGAAGATTTTTTCAAGGGGTTTTCCTTCAGGTATGTCGGATTTCATGAATGGGCCGCTTTCACCCATTGAGTACCTAGAACTCATTAAATTTGAAAGTTAAATTCCCTTCCCCTTAAATTAGGTTCGAGGTAAAAATTTCTAGTGAATGCAGGGATGATGGCTCCCCCATCAGTTAGGCACAAGCCATTAGTAGAAGTCCTTAATTTCCACAACTATAGTTCCATAATATGTTATAAGGGGTCCCTCATCAGTAGAGGCATAAAACCCAAGTATTTTGGGATATCAATTTAGTGGAACCACACCAGCCACTGTCGGTTACCCCTAGCAATGTATTGGCACCCTTCTAACTGGGTTTACAGGTTGGACCCTAATTTACTCAAGTTGGAATATGTCAATTAATGTTGGCTCCTACTGTCCTCATTTCAGTATTCAGATTATGTTCAGTTCAGGTTTACATGACAAAGTGTTCAGTATACAGTTATTCAGTTATTCAGTTACCCAACACATGTTAATACTTGGTTTTGCATTAATTTTCATATTTATGTATTCATGTCCAGTGTATATTTGTATTTTCTAGCTTTTTATCTTGCTTACTTAGTACATTTAAATTACTGACCGCATACTTCTTTGCATTATATTATTTCGTAATATATGTTCAGATGATCTGTACTTAGACTGCCATTGGAGAATTTCACATGCCACTCAGCTACAACCTTGGTGAGTCCTGATCATGTGAGGACTAGTTATAAATTATTTATTTCCTATATTTCATTAATTTTAGTTTGTTAGAGTTACTTGGGGATGTGTCCCAACAACTCATCATATTGATGAGTGATGATTTTACCACTCATTCTTACTAAATATTTATGCACATTACCATATTTTGAATGAATAAATGTGACATATTGGTTATGAAATGTTCTAATATCCACTCCTTCCAGGCATAGAGTTGATAAGATGAGAAGATATGAATTAGGGCTTGAAATGATAAAAGTTATCAAGAACATCTAGATCACAGCCAGTTAAGTAGGGAGCATATCCAGCCTCAGGTTACATGACTGGGATCCGAAGAACGCAATCGTTGTCTATCAAAATGGCCAACATACTGCGATTGCTCGATCATAGATGCAACTATGGTTTTGTGGTCACATTCAAAGATCCACAACCATGGTACATTGGGATAAATTATTAAAGGTAATTTTAGTCAATCCAAATAGTTGAATCAAAGACGTATATTGAGGATTCAAAACACTTTAAAATGGATGGAGGAGAGAGAAAGAAGGAACCCTACAATTTCGAGTGAAAAATTGATTGTTCATAGTTATTGTAATTGTTATTCTAAGTAGAATTTAGTTACATTGGAGTGTGAAATTGGAGATTATTTTTACCCTTTATCATCATGGACACCATGGAAGAAATACTTGCTAAAAGTTTTTTCTTATATCTCATGAGTAGCTAACTTCTTTATTCTTGGGGTTATGTTGAACTAAACTGTAATTGTGTGTAGGTATTGATGTGTTTTCATGATTTTTAGTTGTTGAGTATGGATTCCACCATTGCTTGGGTTAATGAGTTAGTATTTTATGGGTGAAAATCCCAAACTCTAAAAACCCTTCATCATCCTTGAAAGAGGGATGAAAGTGAACTTGAGGTAACCCATAACATCCTTGAAAGAGAGTTATAGGGGGACAAGGTAATGGTGGACTATTGAGCCTATGGTTTACTAAATTGTACATTCTTTAGAAATAAGTGTAGTTGGAGTATATATCATGTCTAGAGCATCATCCTAGAAATATGGATACTTGACTGAGATTTTGGGTGATTACTAATCGTACACTTGTTAGGTTCTCGCAAGAGGCAATGAGTGAAATTTTTGTAGTTTTATTGAAAGATTGATTACAATGACTTTCAACCTAACGTATCCTTTGGTCAACAACTAAGCTTCATGTTAAACCGTTATGAAACCACATGTTTTACCTTTAGGTAGACTTAATCCCAAAACCCTCTATATTCTCGATTTTAAATCAAAAGTGTCATCTTTGGGAATTATTAATCAAAAATTGTTATAAACCACCCTTAACTCAAATCACCTGTTTTAATTTATATGTCGTATTTGTTAGCATTTCAGATACCCCTTTAGTAACTAGAAAACCCATAGGACTTGATATTTATAATTCGCTCCTTGTGGATTCAACCCTGACTCTAGGTTGGTTATTGAAAATGACTGCCTCACCCCTCAAATATCAGAGTAATTTGAGCTTTATCAAAATGGTGCCATTACTGGGTGTGAAATATAGATTTCTCTTGTGCGGTGTGATTTTTATTTAGGTGTACCTATAGTGTATGTCATTTAATTTCATTGTTGTTTTTAATCTTTCAGTAGGTCAACATTATTATTCCCAAATCATCAGAAGTAATAAAGACTCAATTTATTTCGGGGACGGAGATTATGAAGGTACAATTCTTATACCCCCCACAGAGGAGAATGGGGTATTTTATGTTACAAGTGTAATGATGCAATTGCTCTACATGAAAGGACTCTTTGGTAGAGGATCTCATCAAGACCTGAATGCTCACTTGAAGGGCTTCATGGAAATCTGTGCTCCATTCAAAGTTGCACATATATCCCAAGAGTTCATTCGGTTATGTCTCTTTCCATTATCTCTCATAGAAAAGGCAGTGCTTTGGCTAAGATCTTTGCCCGCCGAATCTATTACTTTATGGACAAGTCTCATGGAGGCTTTCATATGTCAATACTTCCCACCATCTAGAAGGTTGAAGGTGAGGGATGAGATTGTTTATTTTCGGCAATATCACAAAGAAACATGGTACGATGCTTGGGGAAGATTCAAGGAAACACTTTTGAAATGCCCCACTCATGAGGTGCCAAAGAAGATGCTTCTCAAAATCCTCTATAGAGAATTGAATCATCAAAATAAGGCCATAGTAGGAAATGTATTTGATGGATCATTCATCAACTCTTCCTATGGGATTGTTTCAAAAGTCTTGGACCAAGTGGTAATTTTATGTAAGGGTTGGAACATAAAAGATGCTGAGGTGGCCATAGAGGCTCCCTCATCATCCTTTGTGTACCAAGATAAGAAAGATAAAGAGGAAGAGACTGATTGAAAGATGGAAAAAATAATATCATGCCTTAAACTCCTATTTGAGCATATGTTAGGTGACCAAATGGAAAACATAAGTATGATAAGTTCAATAGAAGTTAAACCATGTGAATAAGCAAAGAAGGAGGTGACTGGTGACATATACGGTATGATACCTAGAGGTTCAGAGGGTTTCCATATTGCCCTACAAGGACATGATGGGAATCAAGGTCGGAACTAGGAATATCTAAGTTTGGAATATTGTGAAAAGAAAGAGGAAATTAATAGAGATATTTTCGAACAGATTTTGAGTAGTGTTGAGAGGACTAGAGAAATAGTGAATAAGATGTGAAATGAATTATCCAAGGTCCAAAAAACAGTTACATCTCACTCTACCACCATCCAACAACAAGAGGCAAAAGTAATCGAAATATCAAAGTATCTCATGGAAAAGCTATGTGAAGAAATGCAAAGTAGGGAGGAGACAATGGCGAAGAGAAAAGGATCCAATGATGAAAATCCAAAGCTAAGTGAGCTATTATAGGAACACCAATAGTTAACGATCATCAAATTTTCTTCTTGCCATAAACTCTCATTCATCCTCCTTTTCCTAATTTGCACTTGAAAAAGAGAGATCATGATAAGCTAAATAAGTTTTTTGATAAATTTAGTACCCTTTCTATTAATATTCCTCTTATTGAGGTGTTGCAAGATATGCCGGGGCATGCTAATTTTATGAAAGATTTGGTGTCTAAAAAAAATTATTGAAGGACAAAACCATAGAGGTGGCTCACTATTATAGTGCCATTATGACTAGCCCATGTGTCAAAAAGAAAAAGGACCCCAGTGCTTTTATAACTTATGCACCATCGTCATATTCACTTTTGATATGGCATTATGTGATCTTGGAGCAAGTGTAAACCTCATTCCTTATGCTAAATTTCAAAAAATTAGATTGGGTAAGAAAAGCCTACCAAAATGAAGTTGCTCATGGCTGATCGATCCATCAAAAAGCCCATGGGAGTCCTCCATGATGTTCTACTAAAAATGGACCGATTCATCTACCTGAATGACTTTGTTATTTTGGATTGTGCAATGGACGTTGAAATTCCAATTATCCTTGGGAGGTTTTTTTTAGCTACAGAGAAGGCTTTGGTAGATTTGGAGTCTGGGGAAATAAAGTTTAGATTGAATGATGAGGATGTATCCTTCAATATATGCAAGTCCATGAAATAACCAATGGACCTACAAGTCATCTCAGTGATTGATGTTATTGATGGATAAGTGTCAAACCATATTGATGTGAGTTTGTTGAATGACCCTTTAGTGGGGTGCTGTGGAATTGTGAAAGAGATAAAGTGGAGGAGTATGATGAGGTGGTATCATATTTAACCGGGCTTGGTTTTCACACCAAGAACCCAACTAAATTAGATCTTGATCTAAAAAACTAAGAAAGTAAACTGACAAAACCATCCATCCTTGAACCTCCCCAAATTGAATTGAAGCCCTTGCCACCTCATCTCAATTACGTGTTCTTGGGGAAGGATGATACCTTCGCAATCAATATTTCTAGTGACCTAAACTCCTCTAAAGTAGAAACATTAAAGTTGGTGGTGAAGAAATCCATTTGAGCCAATGGTTGGATGATAGTGGACATCATCAGAATAGTCCTCGACATCTGTTCGCACAAAATTAAACTCGAGCAAGATCACATGCCTAGTGTGGATTACCAAAGAATATTAAACCAATCCATGCAAGAGGTAGTAAAAATGAAAATTATAAAGTGGTTCGATGCGAGAGTGATATATCCTATATCCAATAGCACGTGGGTGAGTCCGGTATAATATGTTTTGAATAAGGGTGGTATAACGGTAGTCGAAAATAAAAAAATGATATCATCCCTTTCTAAACAGTCACCGGATGATGTGTGTGTATGGACTACCAAATAACTGAATTCATGGACTAAGAAGGACCATTTGCCAATACCTTTCATAGATAAAATGCTAGATAGGCTAGCCAGGAGGGGATGTTATTATTCAATGAATGGGTACTCAGGGTACAATCAGATTTGTATCACGACAGAGGACCATGAAAAGACAACTTTTACTTGCCCATATGGTATGTTTGCATTCAAGCGAATGTCCTTTGGGTTATGTAATGCCCTGGCAACCTTTCAATGTTACATGTTGTCAATATTTACAGATATGGTTAAGCACTCTATGGAAGTTTTTATGGATGACTTCTTGGTAGTAAGGAAATCTTTCAAGTCATGCCTCGAACATCTGAACAAACTGCTTGAAAGGTGCAAGGAAATAAACCTTGTCTTGAATAGGTAAAAGAGCCACTTTATGGTCAAAGAAGGGATCGTACTAGGCCACAAGATGTCTGGAAAGGGTGTTCAAGATGATCAAGCCAAGGTTGAGGTAATTTCTAAGCTCCCACTTTCCATTTTTGTAAAAGGTATTTGAATTTTCCTTAGTCATGTAGGGTTCTATTGACGTTTCATCAAGGATTTTTCCAAGATATCGTACCCCATGTGAAAACTTCTTGAGAAGGAATTTAAATTGAACTTTGATGAGGCATGCCTGAAAGCTTTTAAACATCTTAAGGAATTGCTCATTTCAGCCTCTATTATTGTGGCCCAGAATTGGTCATTACCGTTTGAGATATTGTGCGATGCAAGTGGTATTTTATTGGGTGAGGGGATAGGGCAATGTAAGGAAAAACTATTTCATCCTATCTACTACGAACGAAAAACCTTAAATGACGTCTAATACAACTACACCATTATCGAGCAAGAATTGTTAACGGTAGTCTATGCCTTTGAAAAGTTTTGGGCATATTTGTTAGGCACAAGAGTAGTGGTACACATGGATCACTCCGCCCTTAAGTATATCATGGCCAAGAAAAAAATCAAAATTGTATTTAATTAGGTGGATTTTGCTATTATAAGAGTTCAACTTTGATGTGAAAGACCGAAAAGGGTGCAAAAACCAATTGGTCAATCATCTCTCTCGACCTAAAGGCAATAATGAAAAGTATAGGAAAATAGAAATTGATTATACTTTTCCCGATGAATTCACCTTAGTATGTCAACTTTTCCAATCATACAACGAGTGGAGTACTCCCCAAAGGATTTGGTTACCATCAAAAGAAATGATTTTTGTTTGATCTAAAATAATATTTTTTAGATGATCCATTTTTTGGGGGAATATACCGATGGAGTTATTAGGAGGTGTTTCATAGATATTGAAATAAATAATATCTTGAACGCTTGTCATTCTTCGCCTTATGGCGGTCACTATAGAGGAATCCGAACCACCACAAAGATTCTCCAATGTAGGTTTTATTGGCCTTCAATGCATATAGACGCCATTAAGTTGATTAAATCTTGTCAAAAATGTCAAATGAATAGGGGTATTTCAATAAGGCATGATATGCCCCTCAAGCCTAATCTTGAGGTAGAACTTTTTAATGTATCGAGAATTAATTTCATGGGCCCTTATGTGAGCTCATTTGGGAATAAATACATTTTGGTGGTTGTTGATTTTGTCTCCAAATGGCTTAAAGCAATTGTACTCTAGACTAATGAGAGTAAGTGTGTGACCTCATTTCTACAAAAGCATATTTTCACAAGGTTCGACAATCCTCGGGCCGTCATTAGTGACAGCGGCTCACATTTTTATAATTGGGTGTTTGGTGCTTTTTTTGAAAAGTATAGGGTTAAAAATGAGGTTTCCACTTCATACCACACTAAACAAGCAGAAAAGTGGAGGTTTCAAATCAAGAAATCAGGGCCATACTCTAAAAGATGGTAAATATAGGCCACACAAATTGGGCAAGACAACTTGATGGAGCACTTTGGGCCTATAGAACATCCTAAAAAAACCTAAATTGGAATGTCTCCCTATCAATTTTTGTTTTGAAAATCATACCATTTACCTATTGATCTTGAGCACAAGGCTTTGTGGGCTTTGAATAGGTTAAATATGAATTTGGGAGAAGTATTCGAGGCACCGATGACGTAATTCCATGAGATAGAGGAATTCTACTTGAAAGCGTATGAGAGTTTGGCATTGTATAAGGACAAAATAAAGAAATGGCATGATGATTGGATATTATAGTGAGAATTCCATGTTGGATAGAATTTACTCCTCTACAATTCCCATTTGAAACTCTTCATAGAGAAGCTCCGCTCCAAGTGGTTCGGATCATTTGGGATTTATAATGTCTATCTAAGTGGTGTTATTGAATTGGAAGATAATAAAGAAAAAAAATTCATAGTAAATGGTCAAAGGGTGAATCATTACAATGAGAGAATCCCCATGGTGGAAAAGATGGAGTGTATTAACTTTAAAGATCCTATGGGGTAAAAGAGGAGAGTTGTACCGCGACGTTAAATTAGGCACTTGATAGGAGGAAACCTATTTTAAAATCATCTTGTATTTTATTTTTTTTTGCTTTATAGTTATTTTAACATAAGCAATGTACTCAAAAAATAGGGGTAAATAGAGCTGGAAAACTGGAAGCTATGCAGGAAATCAAAAATAGAGCAAAAATATGGGAATTCAATCTTAGTTACAGCGATGCAGACTTATTGATGTGATTGCAACGTCAGATTCCTACACTGCCTACTATTTTCGAAAGCCTTTCTCATCCCTTTTACTTCTTAAACTTACTTAAATGGGGGAACTTCTGGCCTTTGAGTTGGGGGTGTAGCAAGGCTACTTGGGTCTTTCTAGTTACAGATGAACTTTTCCATATGATAGATTGAGTGACAACCTTCTTAAGGGTAAAGCACATAGGTACAGGGCAATTCTGAGTACCCATAGCATAAATGTCAAGAATTCAAGGGAATTTTGAGTACTCATAGCATAAATATCATGAATGCAACGGAAGTCTGAGTACCTGTAGCATAGTATTTTGTTAAATTGAGGTCACTTTGAACACCTTTGGTGAAGTTTGAGTAGCCATATCTGTAGTTTGATAGTTTTGAGCCTAAAGGTGAGACTAAGGATTTAGTTGTATCCATAGTTTAGAAAATTGTGCAAGAGGCTAATGCAAAATAAACAGCCCCCTCTTTCCAAAATTTTTGAAAAATCAAGGACATGGACATGAACAATGTTGTAACAAAAAAATTTTGCTTTTTGTGGCTTTATAAATTTTGAGTTATTAATAGAAATAGATACACCAATTTTGTCTCTCGCAGGAGGGATATTTGAGCCCCCTTGGCAAATTTTGCATGCAATATGTGGTGAGATTTTGATATTCATCTTTTGTATGCTTGTGCTATCTAGAACTTTCCCCATTAGTCTTTCAAAACTGATTTTGATTATATGTTGTTGGAGCAATGATATTAGGCCACCTTTATAATTTTGGAAATCACCCTAGCCTAAAATAAGCCTACCCATGCATAATTATATTCTCTAGTACCCACTTTGAAGCCTTTGGACCATTCTTTGAAAAACTCATTACAACCCGTGATCCATTATTTTTATCCTTCTTTTGAACCAAACCCTCCTTGAACTTGAGGTTAAAAGCCTAAATTGGGGGTGGTGAAAGTTTATGGAAGGAAGTCTGAGGCCATGAAGTGTTAGTAAATTGCCAAATATGCCTAATTGTGGAAATAAAGGAAAGAAAAAGAAAGGATCCAATAAAATAAATAATTGAATAAAAATTACAAGAAAAAAAATGAAAGAAATTGGTAAACAAAGGAAGCAAAAAGTAGGCATGATAAAAGAGAGAAAATAAAGTAAAATGGCCCTTAGTCAAAAAAGAGGATTAAAAAAAGTATGATGTAGATGTTCAAGGAAGGGTGTAGCCATGTTATTCCCAAATGATATCCTACCCTAACCTGAATCTACGTTTCAATCTTAGAAAGTTCTTTGAGATCTCGAACTATGTATTTTATTTATAGTGATGATTGAAAAGAGAGGCAAGCTTATGGTATGACACTTATTGCATAGAGATTTCTTTTGTGAGAGAGAGAGAGAGTTCTTGCACTTAAAATTCCCTGTTGCATTTTTGGTAGCTTGGTGTGTAGAATTTTCTTTCTTGTGAGGATTGGCAAGTGAAACAAGTTAGGGTGGGTGATTTTTTCACCTTTCAAAGAATGAGGCAAGTGGAGTATAGCTAAGTTATGGTTAAGAGGAATTCACCTCTAGAGTATTGGTTGTTGTTTCTTGGTTGCTTTTTAAAGTCCTATGTATCCTTAAATGTCACATATTATGATAAGAGGTGTAGTGGGAATTAGCTTAGCCCATTTGCAATGAGCTACTTATGGTCACAACTAAAGTTGAAGTCATTGTCGACTTTAAGGTATAAAGTTTGGGAATAAAGAATTATTATCTCATGGTAAGAAATAGTGTTGTTTGAGTATAAGCAAATGCTTTAAGTTAGGATGTTGATGAATGATAATTTTACCACTCATTCTCACTAAACATTTGAGCACATTACCTTGTTTTGAATGAATAAATGAGACATATTGATGATAAAATACACTAATATCCACTCCTTGCAGGGATAGTGTTAAGGAGATAAGAAGATGTGGATTGGGGCTTGAAATGATAAAAGGAATCAAGAAAATGTTGCTAATGACTCAGAGAAAAAGTTGCCTCAGTTACTGCAGTCGCGGTCTAAACAATGATTTCATCCTATTAAGCAGGGAGCATATCCAGCCTAGGGTAAGGCAGCTACAATCAGAAGAACGTGATCGTTATCAGTCAAAACAACCAACATACCATGATCGATCGGTCATAGCAGTTACCGTGGTTGCACAATCTCAGTCAAAGTTCTGAGAGTACGGCATAATGGGACAAATGAGTGAAGGGCATTATAGTTAATTCAGACAGTTGAATCAAGAACTTATATTGAGGATTCAAAACACTTTAAATGGGATGGAAGAGAGAGAGAGAAGGAACCCTAGAATTTTGAGTGAAAAATTAATTATTCATAATTATTTTAATTATTATTCCAAGCAGAAATTAGTGACACTGTGGAGTGGAATTGAAGATTATTTTTACCCTCTATCATCATGAACACCCTGGATGAAATATTTGGTAAAAGTTATTTCTCCTATTTCATGAGTAGCTAACTTTTTTAGTCTTGGGATTATGTTGAACTAAAGTGTAATTGTGTGTGGGTATGTGTTTGCATAAATTTTAGTTGTTAAGTATGGATTCCACCATTGATTGGGTTAATACATTGGAATTTGATGGGTGAAAACCCCAAATCTCCAAATCAGTTTGATGGGTGAAAACCCCAAACACTAAAAACCCTTCATCATCCTTGAAAGAGGGATGAAGTTAAACTTGCGGTATCCTATAAGATCCTTGATAAAGAGTTATAGAGGGACAAGGTAATGGTGGACAATTGAGCCTATGGTTTACTACCTTCTACATTCTTAGAAATAAGTGTAGTTGGAGTGTAAATCATGTTAAGAGCATCATCCTAGAAATAGAGATGCTTGATTGAGGTTTTGGTGGATTACTAATCGTGCACTTGTTAGGTGCTCGAAATAGACAATAGGTGTAATTGTTGTAGTTTTATTGAAAGATTGACTACAATGGCTTTCGACCTAGCCTATCCATTGGTAAACAACTAAGTTTCATGTTAAACTGTCACTTACCCACATGCTTTACCTTTAGGTAGACATAATCCCAAAACCCTCTGTATTATTGATTTTAAATCAAAAGTGTCATATTCATGCATTATTAATCAACATTTGTTACAAACCATCCTTAACTCAAATCCCCTATTTTAATTTATATGTCATATTTGTTAGCATTCTGGTTACCCTTTAATAAATAGAACACCCATAAGACTCGAAATTTATATTTCGCTCCTTATAGACTCGACCCCAACTCTAGTTGGGTTATTTACAATGACTGTCTTACCCTTCAAATATTGGAATGAGTTGGGCATTATCACATGTTTAAAAGCTTTCAGATAGAAGTTTAGTTATTTAGTTTCATTAAGTATTTTCAGACAGTATTATTATTGACTTTATTACCATTTAGTTTTATTTTATTCCTATTAGCTTCCTCTCAGTGATTGTTACTTTTCTTTCAGCATTCATAGCTTATCACAGGCTATAGGTTAGCTTGGGGTCACTTGTGACTCTAAGACCCGTGTTACGACTAGGGGCATTCCCATATCATGACAAACTTGGTATTAGAGAAAAAGGTTTTAAGTGTCCTAGGGTGTTGAAAGTCACGTTAAGTAGGGTTTTGTTCATAGTTATGAAGCTTGCCACACTTATGGGAGAGAGACTATGAGACATTTTAGGAAAGTCTCCTTCTTTTCATTGTTTGTTATAGTGCAATGGAGCGTAAGCGCTATGAAACTTTTTCTTCTAAATTATCCTCTTCCTATTTACAGAAAATGCCACTCAAAAGGGCTAACAAAAGGAAAAATAAGGACCAACTAGCACCCCCACCAGTTCAGGAAAACACACTAAATGAGTAGGTCTCTCATGCTGAATTCAAGGTTTCTTTTACAACATTAGCCCAATATATTCCTACCTAGAATAACCAGTAGACTATTGCCCCAGCCAACCTAGTAGTGAATACGGTGGCAGATAAAATTATGGATTTCACCCGAATGAATCCTACAGTTTTCTTTGGATCTAAGTCTAAAGAGGATCCCCAGGAGTTACTAGATAGTCTTTATAAAGTGACTGACATTATAGGTTTCATTTTAAATTAAAGTGTTGCTTTAGCTACTTACCAATTGTAAGGAGTAGCTCATACTTGGTATAGGTAGTGGAAAGAAGAAAGAGGAATAGATGCATAGCCAGTAAAGTGGAATGAGTTTTTTACTTCTTTTATAGACAGGTTCTTCCTACTTGATGGAGGTGAATGTGTAGGAGTTCATCAACTGAAATCAAGGTAATATGAGTTTGAGGGAGTATTTGCTCAAGTTTACTCAGTTGGAGAGATATGATTTGAATATGGTGACTAATTCTAGGGCTCGAATAAGTAAGTTTGTATCTGGTGTTTTTGAGGACGTAGTTAGAGAGTGGAGGATGGCTATGTTGATTAAGAAGATGGACCTCGCTAGATTGATGGTTTATTTTTGGCAGATTGAAGAAGAGTAGCTCAAGAAGATGGAAAAAGAAAATAAGTGGGCTAGGACCAGTAGTTTTAGATTCTCTCAACAAAGGTCAGATAGTGGGAATTGGTTCTTTGTTTCCCAGAAATCTATAGCTCTAGCACCGTCATCTGCTAGTACTCCAGTGCCTAAGTTTAGGAAGGTGCTCATGATCGAGCACCGGGCTCCAAGTCCTAGGGGTGGATAAACAATGGTTGCAACAACCCAGTCTATAAGAAATATAGTAGGAACCATAAGGGTGAGTGCATAGAGGGCAACACTTGCTTTAGATTTGGCAAGACAATCCACGAGATAAAGGATTTCCTAGCAGGTATGTGTAAGGGTAGGAATGATCATGAGAAGTGCCAGAATAACTCATAATCAGCTTTAGTTGGTCACCCGACTTAGTAGGGTGACACTTTTTGTGCAACCAGTAGAGAGCGCTAGAATCGACTCCATGACCTTCAGACTAGAAAAGATCAAGAGGGTTCTCCTAATTTGGTTACTGCTTTATTTCAAGTCTTTCACCTTCTTTGTATGCATTATTATATCTAGAGCCACACATTATTTTGTGACTCCTTATGTAGTAGAAGACTTTGGCATCCATCCCAAAATTATTGCAGAACCCTTCTCAATTTCTACTCCAATTAGTAGTTTTATTATAGCTAGACGGGTGTACCAAAGTTGCCCAGTCATAGTGTCCTAGAAAGTCACCTTAGTTGATCTTATAAAATTAGAGATGATTGATTTTTATGTAATATTTTGTATGGATTAGCTCTACTTTTATTATACTTCAGTCGATTATAGATACAAAATAATCTAGTTTATGTTTCTGAATGAGCCAGCCATAGAAGAGAGGGGTAGTACCTTAGTTCCTATAGGTTAATTTGTCTCCTACCTTAAGGCAAGGAATATTATCTCCAAGGGATACATCTATCACATTTACCTAGTAAAGGAGTCAATATACAAAGTTTGAAATAGATCTCTTTCCATATAACCATCCTATTTTAATTCCACATTATAGAATGGCTCCAGTCCAGCTTAGGGAATTGAAAAAATAGTTGAAGGATCTCCTAGATAAGGGTTTTATTAGGCATAATGTGTCTAATAAGGTCCTCCGATTCTCTTCTAAGGCAGTAAAGAGGACTCTCTCAGAATATGCATCGATTATCACTAGTTGAACCAAATAACAATAAAGAACAAGCATCCTATACATAGGATTGATGTCTTATTCAACTATCTTTAGGGTGTAAATTTTTTCTCTAAGATAGACCTCAGATTTGGATATCACCAGCTTAGAGTCTGAGAATTTTACATTTTAAAGACAACCTTCAGAACTCAGTATGGTCACTTTGAATTTGTAGTTATGTCTTTTGGGCTAACAAATGCTCCTGCAGATTTTATGAACCAAATGAAAAGAGTGTTCAAGTAGTACTTGTACATGTTCTCCATAGTCTTTATAGATGACATTCTCATCTATTCCGATTGTGAAGGTGGGCATGTAGACTATTTAATTATTTTTTTGTAGAACCTCAATGATCATCAGTTATTCACTAAGTTCAGTAAGTGTGAATTCCAGTTGAAATCAGTAGCTTCCCTTGGTCATATAATTTTCTGTGAAAGAATTTGGGTTGATCCTTAAAATATTAAAGCAATAAGAAATTGGACTAGACCCATCAAATATCAAAATTCTTAGGTTTAACTGATTATTATAGACAGCTTATTGAATGATTTTCTTTTATTGCGTCCCCCATGTCTAGACTGACTCAGAATAAAGTTAAATTTTAGTTGTCTGATTCCTACGAGAAGATTTTTTAGGAGTTGAAGACTTAACTTACTTATTCTCCAATTTTTACTCTAACAAATGGATCAGATGGTTTTGTGGTTTGTTGTGATGCTTCCAGAGTGTGTCTTTGTTGTTTATTGATGAATTGAGGCAATGTTATAGCATATGCCTCTACACATCTAAAAATTTATGAGAAAAATTATCCGACTCATGATCTTAAATTAACAGCAGTTGTTTTTGCCTTAAAGATTTTAAGGCATTATCTTTATAGGTTTTATGTTGATTCGTTTACTGATTATAAGAACCTTCAATATGTTTTGAACCAGAAAGATATAAATCTTCATCAAAGGAGGTGGATAGAATTGTTGAAGGACTATGATATGAGTATCTTATACCATCTGTGTAAAGGAAATATTATGGTTGATGCCCTTAGTATATGGTTTATGGGTAGTGTTTCTCGTGTGGAGGATGATAAAAAAGAGTTATTCTGGGAGGTTCATCAGCTTGTTAGGTTAGGAGTTCGGTTTGTTGATTCAGCCAAAGGTTGTGTTTGGGTTCAGAACGGTTCAGAATGTTCTTTAGTTAGTGAGGTAATGGAAAAGCAAGATAGAGATCCAATTTTGCTTAAGTTTAAGGAGGTAGTTCAAAATCACAATGTTAAGGTTTTCTTTTAGAAGGGAGATGGTGTTCGTCGTTATCAGGGTAGATTATGTATTCTAGATATGGATGATTTGAGGTAATAGATATTAGTAGAAGCTCACAATTCGGTATTCTATTCACCCAGGAGCCACTAAGATGTACCGTGATTTGTGAGAAGTTTCTTGGTGGAATGGCATGAAGAAGGATATTGAGGAATTCTTGGACAAGTGTTAAAATTGCCAGCAAGTTAAGCTTGAGCACCAAAGATCGAGTGGTACACTTTAGGATTTCAATATTCCCTCTTGGAAGTGAAAAGTGGTGAATATGGAATTTATTAAAGTATTACCTCATACTCGTCATCAACATGATTCCATTTGGATTATTGTGGACCGAATGACTAACCCAATTCATTTTTTGCCAGTTAATACTTCAGAATCAGCTAAAGATTTTGCTACAATCTATCTTAGGGAATTAGTTAAATTGCATGGAGTTCCTTTGACTATTATTTCATATAGAGGTACTCAGTTTACCTCTCATTTTTGGAAGGCTTTTCATAAGAGCCACAGTACCTAAGTTCATTATAGTACACCTTTTTACCCCAAAACGACTGGTCAGGTAGAGAGGACCATTTAGACCTTAGAGGACATGCTGAGGGCATGTGTTCTTAATTTCAAGGGAAACTAGGATGACCACTTGCCTTTGATAGATTTTTCTAATAATAATAGCTATCACTCAAGTATTCGAATGTCCTATTTGTGTCTCTTTATGGTAGGAGATATAGATATCTTATTGGTTGGTTTGAGGTTGTTTAGGTTACGTGGATAGTGCTAGATTTAGTGCATAAAGCAATGGAGAAGGTTGAACTGAATAGAGAGAGGCTGCAAATTGCTCAGAGTCATCAGAAATCCTATGCAGGTGTGAGGGGGAAGGAGCTTGAGTTTGATGTTGGAGGTTTTCTTTACTTGAAAATTTTGCCCACAAAAGGGGTAAAGTGGTTTGGTAAGAAAGGAAAGCTCAGTACCAGCTATGTTAGCCCTAATAATATTTTGTTTCGGTAAGGCAAGGTAGACTACGAGTTGGATTTGCATGTAAATTTAACATTAGTGCATCCGGTCTTCCATGTATCCTTGCTGAAGAAATTCATTGGTGACCCAGCGTCGGTAGTTTCTTTAGAAAGTGTTGGCGAGCAGAATAGGCTCTCCTACAAAGAAGCCCATTTGAGATTCTTGATCGTCAAATTTGTAGGTTGAGAAATAATGAAGTCGTATTTGTGAAAGTTCCGTGGAGAAATCAGTCAATTAAGGGAGCTAATTAGGAATTAGAGGTTGATATGCGAGCCAAGTAACCATATATTTTCTCTTCAAAGCCAATTTAAGCTAGAGGTAATAGTTTCTTAATTAATGAATTCTTTTAGTTCTATCTCATCCATCCAGTTATCTTTATGTCATATCATGCATTCATAAGTTCAGTCTGTCCATGAATCTACCTCAAATTCAGGTGCTAACTCATTTTTTAGCTTTGAAGTGTTCAGTGCAAAGTCTCAGCTTTTCCCCTTATGTTTTACCTTAGTTTTATTTGGGGATGAATGATTCCAAGGAGGAGATATTGTAATACCCTAATTTTTTAAGCTCTAGATCCATCAAAAATAGTATATTAAGTTTGCTTTCCAATGCTACAAGTCTTTCCTTAAGTCCCTAAGTTCCAGAACTATGGAACCACCATAGGTTATAAGGGATCCCCCATCAGTGTAGGTATGACACCATAGTCCTCCTGGACATTAGTTTATTTGATCCATGCCAGCCAGTGTTGGTACCCCTAGCAATGTCCAAACACCCTTCCAACTGGGGTTATATGTTGGACCCATATTTGCTCAAGTTGGAGTATGTAAGTTATTGTTAGATCCCACATTCCTCAGTCCAGTAGTCAGATTATGTTCAGTTCAGGTTTGCATGACCAAGTGTTTAGTATTCAGTCATTCAGTTATTCAGTTACCCAACACATTTTTATACTTGGTCTTGCATTCGATTTTCTCACTCATGCATTCATGTTCAGTGTATATGTATATCAACTATGTTTCATCTTGCATACTCAGTGCATTCAAGGCACTGATCATATACTTATTTGTGCTATATTATTTAATTATATAGGTTCGGACCCTCAGTACTCCGACCACCCTTAGCATAGTAGTTGAAATAGATAGGCGATTATCAATAACACAACTCATAAATCAACAACACAACTCATAAATAAGAATAGTCGTTCAAATAGATAAAGATAGTCAACATAGATTACATTCCACGGCCTGTAGAGCTGGTAGAAGAGAATCTAACAATAATACAACTTTAAAACATAAAATAGTCAACAACATCTTTCTTAATAACTTAAGACTGAATATACTGAGATATAAGGAAATAAGTGACTCCGACTCCAAAAGCTCACCCTATTTCTGGATATCAACATAGAATGATCAACGACGATAAATAGTACCCGATTCTTCACCAAAATGGTACAAAAATGTAGTATGGGTACCAAAACAATGGGTACTCAGTAGGCATCATCAGCCGACTGAGCTAAGTCATGATATAAATATGATAAAATACAAGATAATATAACTAAGTCAAGGTATAGGAACAAACTTAAATCAACTCAAACATCGATATACATAAAAAATTAAATAAACAAGACTAATATAATAACATAAAGCATTGACACATGCAATCATAATTACCAATATTGGCTCCCATACGCTAATTGGTGTGGAAGAGTAAATAATTCATCACAGACTCCCATACACGCGGAGCGTAAACTCATAGATACAATAAAGCAACCATTCATAATTTATACACTAGTCAACGTTAATCATCTATCTATCTCTTAGCACTAATTCAATTATCAGCTAGTCATCATATAGTCATTAGTCATCATTTATCAAATTACCATCATTTGTCAACTAGAAATTTTACCACTAGATTCCATTTGTGTCATGCCACTTTATAATGATTTCCTCATTTTCCCACTTATTTAAATTGTTATTTTAAATCTTACACCTTGATATCATCATGTCATAATAAGTATATTATAATACCACAATATCCATATCCATAATCAAATCGGTATATTTATCAATTGCCGAACTTAAACTAGAAAATATATCATCCATAGCCAGACTCGATCTGGTAAATATATCATCAATAGTCAGACTTGAAATGGTAATTATATCATCAATATCTGGAATAGAATTGGTAATTATATCATCAATAGCATAATCATCTTTGGGACTCGAATCAAGTAAATATAAGTATATCAATATAACCAATAATTTCATCAATTACTTAAGCAATAGAAAAATCGATACTCATCAACCTTCTTATTAACCAGCATAACCATCAAGTCACAAGAGTCTAACAAGCGTATAAAGGTCTACACAAGCTAACATGCATTTTGTCCTAAGGTGGGTAAAGGGCCCACTTCTAATCCCCAAAGTTATATTTTAGGGAAATTCTACCTAAACTAAGCTTAAGGTATCTAAATCTACATTAAGATTTTAAATAAGCCTTCAGTATCCTTAAGAATGGAAATTCACCTAAAATATAAGCAACTTGGTAAAATATGCCTAATTTCTGGTTTTTTATTAACCTAAATGGTCCAACTAACCCAAAGAATTTGATTTCATCATACGAACATCTAAAACCCATCCTGAATCTAAAACAATATCATAACAATCAATGAACAAGATCAATCTAACAAGGGAGAAAACATAGCTTACCTCGATGTCAAAGAATGTTCAATGAACTGCTAAACCACTATTTTTCCATTCCACGAAGCCTCCCCAATATGCCAAGCTATCATAAACACATTCTAATCATCAATAAAAGAATAACAATATCCATATTGTACCATTGTGCTTTGGATTCAAAAATCACATCAAAAACCTATGGGGTGCCACTAACGAAAATTATATTTTCGAAACCAACCCATTCTTAAAAGATCAAGGTATGATTACCATAAAAATGGGTGAAAACCACGCTAAATTTTATCTAAAATAAAGCCCTAAAGTGTTTGAGCACTAAATCAAGAAATTTCACCAAGAAAAGGGTGAATTCTTACCTCAAATTGGAGGATAATCAGGAAACTAAAGGTTAATCTAGCTTCCCAATCATTAACAAGCTTCAATTCCACTCTATCTCACTATTTAGGGTTTATGATCTTAAGAAATGGGTGAGAACTGTCTAAAATCACTATCTAAGAGGTTTGTTTATACCCAGTATAGGCATCCGAGTGTCGCTATCGCAATTGGAAGATCACGATCACACCATTCTAGGCCTACTCAGGCTTGTCACGATCTGATATACCAACTGCATTCTCGGTATCTCAGATTTTTCCACTTTTAAAGAAACTTTTATCTATGAAATTTATGAATTAGGGTATACCTGAAGTCTCAAACAGGTGAGTATACTGGGTTCATATTTCATTGTCAATCTCTGAAGTGGCTTTCTCCACTAGGATGTGCCTCCACTGAACCTTAGCTACAGGAATCTCCCTAGTGTGCAACTATATAACACCACTAGCAAAAATGACCACCGGCTTCTGTACAAGCCAAACACTTATCCAACTAGAATAAGTGTTATCAAAGCACATGAGACAGATCAAGAATGTATCGTCGCAACACAGAAACATAGAAAACTGGATGAACAATGACAAAATGTGTAGGTAGAGCTAACTTATAAGATACCTCACCAACTATGCAAAGAATTTCAAAAGGTCCAATATATCTATGACTGAGTTTTCCCTTCCTCCCAAACCTCATCAAACCATTCATGGGCGACACTTGGAGAAATACTCGATCACTGACTCCAAATCTCAAGGCACGAAACCTATGGTCTATATAGGCCTTATGACGACTCTGAGCTGCTCTCAACCTATTCTGAATCACCGTGACTCTATCCAATGACTACTCAAGAAAATCAGTCTCATGGGGCCTAACCTCAGATGTCTCAAACCATCCTACTAGAGAACGGTATATCCAACCATACAAAGCCGCAAAAGGCACCATCTGAATACTCGAATGATAACTATTACTATATACTAACTTTGCTAATGCTATGTGATGCTCCCACTATCTTCTGAAATCCATAACACAGCCTCGAAGCATATCTTTAAGAACCTAAATAGTCCACTCTAATTAACCATAGGTCCATAGGTTAAAGACCATACTAAGATCCACCTGAGATCCCAACTACTCCTGAATTCCTTCTAAAATCTCAAAGTGAACATAGAACCACAGTCCAAAATAATAGTAATGGGCACACCATAGGAATAGACTATCTCCTGAATATATATATATGGGCCAATCTCTCAACACTAAAGAACATCTAAATAGGATTGAAATATTCTAACTTTCTAAAACAATCTAAAATGACTCAAATACAATCGGAACCACTAGAAGTGCGAGTTAAACCACTAAAAAATCCTTTGTAATATGCTCCCACTTCTACTTAGAATTGGGCAATCTTAGAATCAAACCACGTGGATGTTGATGCTCGTACTTCACTTGCTGGAAACATTATCAATAAGCTACAAAGTCTGGCGGATTTCTTTTCATACCACTCTACCAATAATGTTGTCTCAAATCCCTATACATCTTGGTTGTGCCGGGATGAATGGAATATCTAGAGCTATGAGCCTCATGTAAAATCTACTGAATCAATTCATCAGTCCTTGTAACACAAATGCAGGCATCAAATTGAAAAACACCCTTAGAATCTATAGTGTTACTCTCGAAAATGCCACTAAATACCTTATCACGAACAAAGAAGCTTACTATCCTCAAACTAGAAATCCTAAATTTTCTCGATAATGCAGACCTTGCCTCAACACAAGCAAGAATCCTCCTAGGATCTGAGATATCAGTAGGAACAATCAAATTGGCTAAGGATGGAATGTCATGTTCCTACGGCCTCTAAGAAACTAAAATACAAGCCAAGCTACCCTTACTCATAGCCTTTTGACTCAAGGCCTCTGTTACTATATTAGCGTTTCCCAGGTATTATAAGATGGAAGTATCATAATCCTTAAGCAACTCCATCCATCTACGTTTTCTAGTATTAAGATCTCTCTGGGTCATAAGATGCTGAAGACTATAATGATCGATGAAAATCTCAATGAACACCATACGGATAATGCCTCCAAATCTTAAGCATAAAAACTACTACCGCCAACTCCAAATCATGAGTGGAGTAGTTTCACTCGTGAACCTTAAGTTTTCTAGAAGCATAAGCAATGGCACGACCCTATTGTATAAATAAACAACCCAAATCAATGCCAAAAGATTCATAAAACAATGTAAATCCATTACCATCAATAGAAAGAGCTAAAATAAGAGATGAAGCAAGAAAAAATGTGACCTTCCCGAAGCTCGACGCACAGTCATCAGACTATTAGAAAGGAACCTCCTTCTGAGTCAATTTGGTCATAATAGTGAAATAGTAGCAAGACCCTTAAAGAATCATCTATAATAATCAGCCAAACCAATAAATCTACAAACCTTAGTCGGAGATATAGGTCTAAATCAATCACAAATTGCCTCTATCATATTTCGGTCTGCAATAATCCCATCCTTACATATCACATGTCTATGGAATGTCACTGACTCAAGCCAAAACTCAAACATGGAGAATTTTGCAAAAATCACATGATCTCTCAAAGTCTACAGTACAATCCTCAATATTGTGTGTGCTCCTCTTTACTCCTCAAATACACAATGATGTTATCAATGCACATAATCATAAAAGGAATCCAAATAAGGCTTGAATACTCAGTTCATTAAGACTGTGAAAGTAGTTGGGGCATTAGTCAATCCAAAGACATCAATAGGAACTCATAATGACTATAGCAGGTTTTAAATGCTGTCTTTGGGATATCCTCAACTTGAATCCTCAAATGATTATAACCAGATCTAAAATCAATATTAGAAAACATTGTCGCTTCCTAATTTTGGTCAAACAAATCATCAATGCGAGACATAGGATAATGTTTTTCACCATCACCTTATTAAGTTGCCTGTAATTAATACACATATACATGGAGTCATCTTTCTTATTTACAAAGAAAATAGGAGTTCCACAAGAAGACACACTCGATCTAATGAAACCCTTACTAAGAAGATCTTAAAGTTGAGAATTAAACTCCTTAAGCTCGTAGAAGCCATACAGTAAGTTGTCATATAAATAGGTTAGGTGCTAGGTTTAAGATCAATAGCAAAGTCAATCTCATAGGCAGGGGGAATACTAGGCAGGTCAGTAGGGAACACATCAAGAAACTCACAAACTACAATAACATAGTTAAATGATAGTCTCTAAACACTACTATCATAAATATAAGTCAGATATGACTCGCAACCCCTCGAAATAAATCTCCTAGAATACATATAAGAAATAATCCCTGTTGGTTTATGGCTAATAGTTCCCTGCTACATGACTGGGGTATACCAAGCATAGCTAAGGTAACGGTCTTTGGAAAATAATCCATGACTATATGATTGTGGGATAACTAGTCCTTGCTTAGAATCACCTACAAGTCTGGAATATCCAATATAATAAGTCCATTTTGAGTATAAATATCACTAACAGTCATAACACATTATATGAGAACTCTATCTACTAGTAAAGAATCACTCATGAGAATAGATACGTGCAGTAGCACATATAATAACTCATAAATAACTCCAACCAAGGTGCATAATAAGAAGATATAGAAGAATAAGTGGATCTCGGATAAAATAGAGCAAGGTGAAGGTGGTGGCACACCAAAATCTTATCTATAACAACAGACTTTGAAGTCTCAGCCTCAGTTCGAGTAGATACTTTACACAATTGACCTCGCTTGCCACCTGGGTTGGCACCTGACCAACCTTCTATCCCACCAATCTGAGAACCTCTTTGCGTAATATGGAAACAACCCACACAACCTTGAGAAAAAACTTTTGATGAGGGATAAACTTCTCAAATAAGGGGAAAACTTTAAGATGAAGCAAAAATTGCCTCATGAAGAGCACACTCTCAAGAATAGTAAACAAAACCTCCATAGCTATAAGATAAACTGAATGCAAAATCAAAACTAAAAAATCTAGCTACCTGACTAGGGAAATCACTAGCAATAAACTGACCACCATCAGTAATCTGAATAGCTATCTAAACCAGTCGACTAGGCTAACTTTGAGGTTGATAGGATGGATATGGTGAATACCCTCCATGAGAACTACTACCTCTAAATTGGGAACTATTATGGCACAAACTAAACTAATATATAGGCCTCTTACTATTGCCCCCTTGGGCCTCATAATATATCTCCCCCATTACCCATGCATGATCTAATATCTCAACAAATACCAACCCTCAACAACCAAACTCTATGTAGACATAAGAAGATGTAGTCTTAACCCTTTGACAAATCAATACTCACTTATACTCAGTCTCTAGATTAGAAGTAGTATGCCTAGCCAACTAGTGAAAATGAGCCTCATATTCTACAATTGTTAAGGAGCCTTGCTCCAATCTAGAGAACTGATACCTCAAATAATCTCTAAGGCTATGAGGAATATACTTATCTAAGAATATCTCAGAGAACTAAGTCCATGATGGAAGAGAAGATCTAGCTGGTCTAGAATCCATATAACCTCTCCATCAATGTCCAGAAGCTAAGTCCAACTAAAACATAATTTAATCCATACAACAAGTCTTAATAAGGCCGAATTATAGATTCAATCCTCACAAATAATTAGAAACTCATATGCATCCTTGCTTGGAGCACCAGAAAACCTAAGCGTAGCCAATCTCTAGAATGTACCCAACATTTTATGCTTCTCAATAGACATAGTAGGCTGGACAACCACTGGTTAAGCAACTTCTAATTGAGCAACTATCAGCACAAGAGAGACCTCAACTCTAGGAGCCGCAGCCATAAGTTATGCCTCTACCTCAGTATCACTCTAATCTATAGATTGTAAACCATTAGATGGCATACCACCAACTACCCCCAAAAGTTGAACCAAACCATCTTTGAGCACTGAAGTAGAAATAAATTAGGGTAAAGTGTGGGCAGGCCCCTGGCCCACCATTGTCTGGGAAAAAAGAATCTCTAGGTTAGGAGTAGGAATAGGATCTAATGGAGGACCCCTATTTGGTCCTTTAGCTGGTGACATGTCTCTAGGATATCCACAATCTCTAGGACATATGCAAAGAGAAGAAGGATACCCAGGCTCAGTCTGGAGACCCTCATTATAGGTAATTGTAGCACGCATCCTGGTTATCTATAAAAGAGTTAAATAAAAGGAATGTTTTATGAAGAAACACAGACTCTTAACACGATATAAGTAAAAAAAGTGAAGAACTCCTAAGAATATCATATAACTTCCCAAATACAGGAATCAAACGTCATTGTTTTGATCTACAGGACTCTACTAGATACTTGCCTTATACGAACAATACTAGTGTAGCCTAGGCTCAGATACTAATTTTCATAACCTAATTAGTCAATCGTGATGGTACTTACTCTATCTCGCCAGTAGGTGATCCAAACCATAACCCAGAGATAAACACAATGGGTTAACTTGGTGGAAAATTCCCAAGACAGATAAATCAACAACACAACTCATAAATAAGTATAGTACTTAAGAGATATAAAAATAGTTAACATAGATACTATCCCACAATCTAATTGATTCACTAAAAGAGCACCGAACATCAAAACCACTTAAAGACTTAGAATACTCAACAAGATTTATCTCAATAACTAAAGACTGAATATGGAAAGATAGATAAAAATAAGTGATTCTGACTCCAAGAGATCACCCTATCTCTAAATATCAACACAGCACGATCAACAATCAATGACAACAGTTAAGTCATGATATAAATAATATAAAATGCAAGATAACATAACTATGTCAAGGTATAGGAATGAACTTTAATCAACTCCAGTATCATTGTGCATAAAGAATTAAATAAATTAGAATAATAGCTGACAGCGTACACACAAGTGTACGTGGTCTTATCAAGTAGTAAAGTTGCCTAATGAAAGCTAAGTACTGATCTCACATAGACTTAATCTAACAACTATTCTATTCTAATTCATAATTTAGCTTCATTTGATGCTAGCGTAACCAAAGAAATGTTGGAATTTTATAAATTAAAGAAAAGTAAAGAATGGTTAAATTAAAAGTCTTAGAACAATCAATAAGAGAAAACCCAGGGTTAAAACACTTCGAACAATCATACTATGCTATTGAATTTCATTCGTTAAGTTTCTTATCTTGGTTGTTGATTTGTAGGGTTAATTGCATGATCATTGTCTCCCGACCTCTAATCATTACCTAATTTTGACATTACAACTACATCATTGAGTGGGGCTGTTATAATCCAATTTAAGTGTTTTAAAGCTATCATCCTATGTTTGAATCAAGTAAGGCTCCCAAGTGCATCCCTGTCCTAGGTGCTAAGCTCAATTCTTTATTTTATAAAAGAATAAAAGCCCAAACTTTGTTTATTCCCATATTTTATCTCCCTATTCCCTCTACGAAGTGCTAAAGGTTGACAATTGATATACTCTAAGGGTCGCGAATCCTTAAAATAGTTAAAACAGGAATAAAGAAAACAACCAATAATAATAAGCGAACCAAACAAAATTAATTCAAAACAATCATACTCATGTTCTTGGCATCAACCCCAAAAAGGGAATTTTTAGCCACTCATAGCCATAATCAACATCCAATTAATTTTATAAATGATTAAAACTATAAAAGAAAGATACATGTAAGAAATAAAAACCTAAAAAGAAGTTTGGGTAGCCTCCAAATTTGTTCCAAGTGATCTAGGGGTTCCAAGATCCTCAAAAATGTGTTTTAAGATGTCATATTTATATAATATAAGTCATAACCCAACTTGAGTTAGGTTTCCACATTGTTATTGGCAAAATTATCCTTATTTTGTGGTCACTTCATCGCTCCATAATGTCAAATGGCATCACCGGGCACAACTAGGCACTTTTCTCTCAATTTTGGTCCTCAACACAAAGCAGTGTTATCGCGTGGAGCCATTAGTTTTAGACAATTGCGAATTGGCACGGCTCCGAGATGTGGTGTTTAACCATTTTCGGCCCCTTTTGAATTTAATGGAATGAAGCACACCCCCATTGGCCAAAAAAGATTCCCTACACATGCTTAATACTTTCTAGGGGTTCAAATTGTATCCAGCTTGTGTCTTTTTCTTCTGTGGTCATTTCCAAGCCTTTCTAAGTTGTTTCCACTTTATTTGAAGCTTTTATATCCTTCATATATCATCATAATACATTAACCAAGCATCTAATAGAATTAAACACAACAATTTAGAGATCAAAACAACACAACATCCTCACCGATGAACTAGAAACATGAGCCAAGCATAGGCTAAATTCACATTGAGTTTAAACTTATTATTTTGACTCTTTTCTTGATCCAATTGAACCTTGAAAATTATAAATAAGTTTTGTACATATAAATGCATAATAAAAATCTTATTAACTCCTTAGAATACATTATAACCCAACACAATAGACTAGAAAAACACCTTGTTCAAGCTAGTTGCACTAGTTTTCTCGATTGAACACTAAATGCCCAAATCTAATCAAAAATCATTCGGAACCCCACTTAAACATTAGAAACACATACTTGGACACATAACTGCTCTTTTATATCATTATCAACATATTAATCACATGAATCATCATCAAAACAAGGCTAAACAGGCTAGAATAGTAGCACTAGAGTGCATAAATACACCCAACATCACCACCCCACACTTAAAGCCTTGTTCTTCCTTGAAAAACTCATAAATATAAACACCAAGAGCTGAAGATACTTCACACTTATACTACATGCAATACCTTCAAGCTTGCAATACAATGATTACACAAAATGCAAGTTTATAACACTAAGCATGTCACGTGGGTGACCCGAGTTCAATCCCCGGCAACAACGCAACAAAATTATTGTGTTTAAAATATATATGCAAGTACACATGATATTACAAGTAATATAGTAACTTAGAGAGTCAGATATCCTTCCCACGAGGACTAAGCAACTAGAAATTTAATCCACTTTTAGTTTTAGACAACGAGGTATTAAGTGTTGTAAAGTATCAAGATGATTGTGAAATTAAGAATAAAAATATAAATTAATAAGTAAAAAATAACAAGTTGTGACAAGAGCAAAGCAAGCCACAGTTGTAAATAATAATGATGAGAATTCTGGGGTTGAGGCATATAATATTATCATACAATTCTATCTTCTTATCACATCTAATTGGTTATCGGATTGTTGATTTGTAAAGCTTATAGTATGATCTTGGTCTCCCGAACTCAAATCTTCTATCAATTGAACATTGCAACTACAACTCCCGTAGAGACACAATAATTTATCTAGATTCATAAAGGTATCCTCTTGCAATTGAACCAAGCAAGATTTCTAGGTATATCCCTATCCTAGATGCTAATTCAAACATCTTATTTCATAAAAGGATAAGAACCTTGCTGCTTAATTTTTTCATTCTATACTGCAATCCTCTTCCCACATTCATATAGAAATATAGATTTATTTCAATGGTGGCCACTCATCAAAATAGTAAGCTCAAGAAATTAAGAACAACCCATATGATAATCCAAAAATAAACTATGATAAAGAATATCAAAAAGTGATCATGTTTTGGACCTCAACCCCAGAACAAGGGTGTTTAGCCACTAAAGTTTGAATTCAACATCAAAATAATCAATTAATCATACCAAGAATTAATCTTGAAGTGAAGAAGTTTAAAAGAAATTCTAAGAACCCTATGAGAGAGAATTTTGTGTTTTTCTGCCGTTGTTATGCTTTTAAAATTGTACCCAATTATTTTGTATTTTTCCTTTTATAGCTGGTCAAAAAACACCCTGATTTGGACATTCAATGCATTGCATCATGCTGTTAAATGTCATATTCCTCGTGGATCTGGGTCATCATGGAAGGTTACTTTTTTTGGACAATCGAAATTTGGCTCATCACCATGATGTGGTGATATCGCAAATAGCTACTGGTTTTTGATAAATATGAATTCATCTTTCTCCGCGACACGCGGAGATTTAGATCTTTAAAAATTTAAAACTAGAATTTTACCATGTTGCGGTAATATCACGCCTTTATTCATGAATCATGACAATTGTTAAATGGCTCCTCACCGCGATGCACTGATTCTACGGTGAGTTAATGGTTTTAGACAATCGCCATTTGGTCTTTCTCCGCGATGCACTAACTGCACAAATTGGAAATTCTGACTTCCATTTTGCCTTGTTGAGCTATGTTTCATTATACTCTGAATATCACATTGTACCTCTCAAAACAAGTCTAAATTTAGGTGAATATTGGTGATTGGACATATAAATAAGCCCAAGATCACCCAAAAACTTGTTGCATTTTTATTGCAGACGCAAGTTCATGTGTTCGTACAAGTAATATAGTGACTTAATATCGTTCCCATGAGTACTAAGCAGCTAAAAATTAACCAAATTTTAGTTTTAGATAGTGAGGTATGTAGTGTTGTAAATTATAAGGATGATTGTGAAATTAACAATAAAAATGTAAATTAATAAGTAAGAAATAAGAAGTTGTGACAAGAGCAAAGCAGTAATACCCCAAGAATACCAACCGATAGTAGAACCAGGATTCAATATCATTATAAATAGATCTTATTTATTTGGTATTTTAATGATCAAGTTTGATGTGTATTAAGGCCATAAATACGTCCTAGCTATTAGACGAATCAAAATATCCCTTACCGATTGAATTCTTAAGAAGGACATTGCCATAGTTAACTTCAAGTGAGACTATCTATAATGCTACAAAGAAGTTTTGATATTATGAACTACCAAAAGATATATAATTGAATTATCTTTCTAAAGATACAAATTTTTTCAAAATCTAATATCGGAGTAAGAAGTTATGGTCATTTTACTGAGAGCTATCCGAGTTGTCCAGGAGTGATGGACAAACTGATAGACCGTTAAGTCAGTGACGTCCTGTCACTTTGGCCATCAAAACTGAAGTATTAAGGCCATTTGCTGGACCAAAAGTGATGGAGGGAGTGATAGTTAGTCACCAGAGTGACGGTCTGTCACTCTGACCGTCAGATTTGTTCGATGAAGCGCTAAAACACTGTTTTAAAGAGATTTTTGGGTCATTTTTCACCCTATTTAACAGCCACTCACCCCAAATCAAGGAACATAAGTTCTCATTAATCCAAAACAACAAATTACAGTTTATTTCCAAGATCAAAACCCTTATTTCTTCTTCAAGAAAAATCAAGAGAGATTAAGACAAGTCAAGAAATCAAGAATCTCTCCAAGAACCTTCAAGAAAGAAGTTTCCACAAGGTATATAGATGTTGATTCTTGGGTCCCTTTCATCCAAGAAGCTTAAGAACCCTTTTTAAAACTTTAAGATGTTTATGCTTACGAGATTCTATGATTTGTATGAGTTGAAATTGATGTTTCTTCTGGTGTTGAGTTTTGATTCATGTTTTTGTACATATATTTATGAGCTTTGACCCTAGTATGTGTAATTTAAGGATGTGTTCATTACATTTGGTTGTAGAAATGGTTGAATAAGTGAAGAATTTCCCCCATAGGTTGGATAAAAAGTATAGGTGAAGCATAAAAAGGCTACTGTAGTATGTGGAAGAAGAAACCCCAAATTGTGAGTTAGTTTGTGCATGCCTAGTGTTTTATGAAATGCCTAAGTGGATGAATTATTCCATGATAGTAGTAAATCCCCAAATACGTGTGGACCCGTGTATGACTAGTGTTTGTTGAAGGCTTTTAGCGAACAAGTGAAGATGTGATAGTAGTAAACTCCTCAATTATGTGCTGTTTGATGTATGCTAAATTTTTAATACATGCCAAGTGGTTAGCAAGTAAGTTGTGACATGATAGTATGAAGTTTCCCCGTATGTGATGTCTAAATACATGTCAAGACTGATTTAGGTGTGAATTACTTGAGGTAAGACCTTGTTGAAGAAATTATAACCTAGTAGCATGTTTCCCTACACTAGTATATGTTGATGTTTCCTAAATACTTGACGCGATTACTTAATGATTGCAAAGGTGAAGGTGTTTTATGCTTCCTAAATACTTAAAGAGATGTTTTAATGATAATGATGATGAATGACTGACTGTAATGATGAATTAATGACTGTGATGGTGAATGAATGGTTGTGGTGATGGCGAAATGATTATGCTTTATTTTATGTTATGGAGTCCTGGGGATATTTATACCTGAAAATTTTAGCTATTGTCTAGAGCTCGTGTCAGTTTCATGATAATTTAAGTCGAGCCATGATACTCAGAACTCAGTGAATTATAGATCTTTGTATCCTCATACAGTTGAAGAACTTAAGAAAGCTCAGTAATCTTAGTTATCTCTATAATCTCTATATCGCTAGTAATCTTGCCTCAGTCTTATAACCAGTTTAGATCTAATAGTATTTAAGTGATTCAATTCTAATCTCATAAGTGATTCAAGTAATTTATTCAAGCTATGCATCGTCACTCAGATACCATGATTCAATACCATTTCTGGCAGATACGGAATTAAGTGATTTTAGCTTATTCATTCTTATCCTTTGAAAAACATGATCAGTATCAAATTTAGTTCAGTTGCTTTCAGTTAAGAATTTAGTTCAAAGTCTTTCAACTGGGAGTAGAAACTAGCATTGATCAAAGTAAGAGATGGTGGCTCCTCCCGTCAGTGAGAGAGAGAGGCCGGAGTCATTAGTAGCAATCACCGAACTCCAGAACTACGTAGCCAGTGCAAGATATAGGAGTCACCATCAGAAAAGGTTGTCACCTCCATAGAGAGAGTATTTGACTATTATATTGCCTTAGGTAGACTGCTTGGTAGGGTCATCCGTCAGAGAGGATTGACCAAAGAAAGTTCTTTACCCTTGGCATGATATTGATACCCTTTCAGCTGGGGATACAGGTTGGACCCCACCTATTGGTTGTCAAGGCATGTTGGTTAAGTAACTACTTCCCACAGTTTCAATTTCAGTATCAATCTTTAGAAATCAGGACTATCAGATATAGTCATCTATCATTATGAGGAACTCAGATAGTTCTATTGATTCATGGACCATCTCGAAAGATAGGCTTTGTCACTTATATAGTTATTTGATATCATATTCAGATATATGCCGCCAGACAGGCTTGATTCACAGTCTCAAATTTTATTGAGCATCCTTATTGTCAGATTTGGATATAATCATATTTTTTATCATTGATAATAGTTTCTGAATATCATCCGTTAAAAAGGTTGATCTCTAACCTATCAATCGAAAGCAGTAAAGCTTAGAATTCAGTCCTTGATGTAACTACATCCAGACCCTCTGTTCTCAGTATCAGATGAGTCAGTGATTTGGTATCTCAGTATCAGTAGTGAGTTTAGTCTATAGTAAAATGGTATTCGAGTTTCAATACCTAGAGTTGTGATGATTTGTTTATGGTCTGTGCATTCATGTATATATTCTCGTGCGACATTTTTATGATCATTTAGTTTAGATATAGTGTATGAATAAGCCTTTGCATTTAGCCTTACCTCATCTACATAATCATTACATACCTGTACTGACGCATTTTGTGCTATGGTGTTTTATTTGGCACCATAGGTTTAGAGGCACAGGACCCAGAATTTCCTCAGCAATTTAGTCCTTGTCAGCAGCAGTAGTCATAGTAGTGAGTCCTCTTCTTTCAAGGACAAGTTTCAATTTACTATTATTTGCATCAGATTTTTTGTTATTTTAGTTGATGGAGTTAGTTGGGGACTTGTCCCATCAATTCCACAGTTCATACAGTTTAGAGGTTTTTTAGATAGATGCCGAATATATTAGTATTTAGTTTTCATTTTTGAGTATGTATAGATATGTTGAACCGTATGGCCGGTTTCTGCATTTATTTCATATATTATGTAATGTACAGGTACAAATATTGGTAAAGGGTTAGCCTGTGGTCCTTCGATTCCATAAGCACCATGTGACATCTTAGGATGGGATCTCAGGGCGTTACAAACTTGGTATCAAAACCTAAGATTCAAGAGTGTCCTAGGAGAAGTTTCCCATTTTCAGTGATCATGTCGTGCGAGTGAGCATGAGCTCAAGTTGGTTCTCAGTCTAATCCACTTCTTCTTTCTATTTACAGAGTATGCCTCCTTGCAGAGATTTTGTTCACGGACCAGCCCCCACAGCTAGTAGATCTCGAAAATGAGAGTATTTCACATGCAGAGTTTCAGGTAGTTTTTTAGGTGCTGGCCCAAGCTGTGACTAATGTTTAGAGTAATCATCAGGCGGCAGTCCCACCTCAGCAAGATGGGGATTCTGCCGCAGCTAAGGTTAGAAGTTTTATGAAAATGAACCTGCCAGAACTCTTTAGGTCAGTAGTAGGTGAGGATTCGTAGATTTATTTAGAGGAGGTAAAGAACATCACCCATATTATGCATGTTTCTGAGGAAGAGAGTGTTGAGTTAGTATCCTATAGGTTAAAGGATATTACTCATGATTGGGTAGTGACGTGGGAGAAGAGTAGAGGGGAGAATGCAGCTCCTGTGACTTGGTCAGAGTTTCAAAGTGCCTTTATAGATAGATTCTTTTCTCTAGAAATGAGAAAGGCTAAGGTAAAAGATTTTATGAACCTATGGCAAGGTTCCATGATCATGAAAGAGTACTGTCTTAAACTTAACCAATTAGCTAAGTATGCTCCTGACTTAGTAGCTGACCCTAGAGCGAGTATGAGTAAATTTTTGTATAGGGTAGCGAGTTATATGTTGAAATACTGTAGAGATGCTATGCTCAATAGGTATATGGATCTTTCTATGCTAATAATGCATGCATAATAGATTAAGGCAAATAAGATGAAGGAAAGAGAAAGAATGAGTAAGAGATCCAAGACAGGTAGTCATGGTTTCTCACGGTCAGGGTCCCAGGGTGGCAGTAATTCTCAGTATGGTCGGAGATTTTTATCCCCAGCTCCATCTTTCACTTGTGTACCCGCGCCTATGTTTAGGGGTGTCAGATCTGAGGGAGTGCTAAGATCCAAAGCCCATAGTAGTGCTAGCGGTGTTCGTACCCATCTGTATTGTGGAGAGTGTGGAAGGCGCCACCAAGGTGTGTAGAGAGCCGGTAGTGATGTGTACTTTGGCTATGGTGAGCCAGGCCATAGAATGCGAGAATGTAGAGTGCTGACTCAAAAGGGTAGACTCCAGGCGCTTCTAGCTCACCTTGACCGGGAAGGATTCCCTGAAATAGACCCAGGTAAGTTATGAGCCCTTTATCTTTATGATATGCAATTTTAGGTCCTTTACTTCCATTTTGAGCTTATATTCCAGCATGAGTCATGCATGAGTTTTAGATCTCAGTCGGTCAATTATGGCCTAGTCTATAGGTGCCCCGCGCACCACCCTAATATTTCAGCGAAGTGTGTTTAGAGGAACATAGAGTCCCAAGGGAGAGATACCCTATAGTATTATTATTTTTCATGTTATTAGATTCATCCAGATACATGTTAATATTTTAGTTATGAAGTTAGCATCAGTCGTTATTGCATTTTCAATTCTTGCTTTCGAAAATCAGCTTAGCCGGACATCCATGCATCAGATATGCATGTGTGTTATAAGAATTCAGCTGTGAGTAGGTTCAGTGGAGTATTCCATGTATCAGATATGCATGCCCAGTGTGAGAACTCAGTATTCCAATCGTTCCAGTTGTGTATTCATGCCTTGAGATGTTTTTGTTTCTTGAGTAAGTTTTTTTGATCCATATTCTCAATATATCAAGCGACATTTGAGGATGAATGTTTCCAAGGGATAGATGTTGTAATACCCTGAGAATCCCAACCAATAGTAGAACCATGATTCAAGCTCATGATAAATAAATTTTAGTTATTTGGTAGTTTTATGATCAAGTTTGATGTGCATTAAGGCCTTAAATACATCCTAGCTATTAGACGAATCAAAACATCCCTTACCGATTGTATTCTTGAGAAGGATATTGCCATAGTAAAATTCAAACGATAGTATCTCCCATTATACAAATAATTTTCAATATTCTGACCTACTAATATAAATATAATTTAATTATCTTTCGAACGATACCAATGTTGCCAAAATCCAATATCGGAGTAAGAAGTTATGACCGTTTTACTGAGAGCTATCTGAGCTGTCCAGGAGTGACAGACAAACTGACGGACCTTCAAGTCAGTGATGGCCCAACACTTAGGCCATCAAAAATGAAGCATTATGG
This sequence comes from Capsicum annuum, assembly GCF_002878395.1. Classification (NCBI taxonomy): domain Eukaryota; kingdom Viridiplantae; phylum Streptophyta; class Magnoliopsida; order Solanales; family Solanaceae; genus Capsicum; species Capsicum annuum. The sequence goes on along the minus strand of NC_061117.1, from coordinate 98,200,239 downwards.
CTCTTTTATAGACCAACAGTGATGGTGGAAGTGACGGTTAGTCACCAGAGTGACGGTCTGTCACTCTGACCGTCAGATTTGTCTGAGACAGCGCTGAAACACCGTTTTAAAGAGACTTTTGGGTCATTTTTCACCATATTTAACACCCACTCATCCCAAATCAAGGCACATAACTTCTCATTCATCCAAAACATCAAATTGGGGTTTATTTCCAAGATCAAAACCCTTATTTCTCCTTCAAGAAAAATCAAGAGAGATCAAGAGAAGTCAAGAAATCAAGAATCTCTCCAAGAACCTTCAAGAAAGAAGTTTCCCCAAGGTATGTAGATGTTGATTCTTGGGTCCCTTTCATACAATAAGCTCAAGAACCCTATTTAAAACTTCAAGATTTTTATGCTTACGATATTCCATGATTTGTATGAGTTGAAATTGATGTTCCTTGTGATATTGAGTTTTAATTCATGTTTTTGTACAGGATTTATGAGCTTTGACCCTAGTAAGTGGAATTTATATGATGTGTTCATGGCATTTGATTGTATAAATGGTTCAATAAGTGAAGCATTTCCCCCATCGGTTTGATAAAAAGCATTGGTGAAGCATAAAAGGTCCATTGTAGTATGTTAAAGATGAAACCCCAAATTGTGAGTTAGTTTATGCATGCCTAGTGTTTGATAAAATACCCAAGTGGATGAATTATTACATGATAGTAGGAAATCCCCAAATACGTGTGGACCCATGTATGACTAGTGTTTGTTGAAGGCCTTTAGTGAACAAGTGAAGGTGTGATAGTAGTAAATTCCTCAATTATGTGCTCTTTGATGTATGCTAAGTTTTTAATACATGCCAAGTGGTTAGCAAGTAAGTTGTGACGTGATAGTATGACGTTTCCCTGAATCATGTGATGTCCAAATACATGTCAAAACTGATTTAGGTATGAAGTACTTGAGGTAAGATCTTGTTGAAGGAAGAATAACCTAGTAGCATGTTTCCCTGCACTAGTATATGTTGATGTTTCCTAAATGCTTGACATGATGCCTTAATGATTGCAAAGGTGAAGGTATGTTATGTTTCCTAAATACTTGAAGAGATGCTTTAATGATAATGATGATGAATGACTGACTATAATGATGAATGAATGACTGTGATGATAAATTAATAGTTGTGATGATGGAGGAATGATTATGCTTTATTTTATCTTATCCAGTCCTAGGGTTATTTTTACCGGATAATTTTAGCTGTTGTATAGAGCCCGTGTCAGTTTCACGATAATTTCAGTTGAGCCATGATTCTTAGAACTCAGTGAATTATTGAACTCTGTATGCTCAGACAGTTGCAGAACTTAAGAAAACTCAGTAATTTCAGTTATCTCTGTAATCTCTGTATCGCTAGTAATCTATCCTTGGTCTTGTAATCAGTTCAGATCTAATAGTATTGAAGTGATTTAATTCTAATATCTAAGGCAATTCGAGTAATTTATTCAAGCTATGCATCGTTAATCAGATACCATGATTCAATACCATTTTCGGCAGATACAGAATTAAGTGATTTCAGCTTATTCATTCTTATCCTTTGAAAAACATGATCATTATCAGATTCAGGTCAGTTGCTTTCAATTAAGAATTCAGTTTAGAGTCTTTCAGTTGGGAGTAGAAACTAGCACCGAGCGAGGAAGGGATGGCAGCTCCTCCCATCAGTGAGAGAGAGAGGGTGGATTCATTAGTAGCAATCCCCAAACTCCAGAACTGCATAGCCAGCGCAGGATACAGGAGTCACCACCTGAAAAGGCTGTCACCTCCAGAGAGAGAGTATTTGACTATTATATTGCCTTAGATCTACTGCCTCATAGGGTCATCTGTCAGAGAGGATTGACCAGAGAGAAGTCTTTACCCGTGGCACGGTATTGACACCCTTCCAGCTGGGGTTACAGGTTAGACCCCACCTGTGGTAGGTCGGGGCATGTCAGTTAAGTAACTACTTCCCACAGCTTTAGTTTCATTATCAATCTTCATTAATCAGGACTGTCAGATACAGTCATCTATCATTATGAGGAACTTAGTTAGTTCCATTAATTCATGGACCATCCCGACAGATATGCTTGGTCACGTATACAGCTATTTGATATCATATTCAGAGATATACCGCCAGACAGGCTTGATTCGCAGTCTCAGATTCTATTGAGTATCCTTGTTGTCATATTCGGATATAATTATATTTATTATCATTGATAATAGTTTCTGAATATCATCCATTAGAAAGGTTGATCTCTAATCCTGTCAATCGAACGCAGTAAAACTCAGAATTCAGTCCTTGATGTAAGTACATCTAGATCCTCAGTTCTCAGTATTAGATGAGTCAGTGATTCGGTATCTCAGTGTCAGTAGTAAGTTCAGTCTGCAGTAAAGTGGTATCTAAGTTTCAGTACCTAGAGTTGTGATGATTGTGTTTATGGTCTGTACCTTCATATATGTGTTCTCGTGCAACATTTTAATGATCATTCAGTTTAGATATTGTGTATGTATGAGCCTTTGCATTTAGCCTTACGTCATCTACTTACTCAGTACATCCCTGTACTTACGCATTTTGCACTATGGTGTTTTATTTGGCACCATAGGTTCAGAGGCACAGAACCTAGAGTTTCCTCAGCAGTTCAGTCCCAGTCAGCAGCAGTAGTCATAGTAGTGAGTCCTCTTCTTTCGAGGATGACTTTTAGTTTACTATTATTTGCATTAGATTTTTTGTTATTTTCAGTTGATTGAGTTAGTTGGGAACTTGTCCCATCAACTCCACAGTTCATATAGTTTAGAGGCTTTTCAGACAGATGACGGATGTATTAGTATTCAGTTTTCAGTTTTGAGTATGTATAGATGTGTTGAACCTTATGGCTACTTTTTGCATTTATTTCATATATTATCCAGTGGACAGGTACAGATATCAGTAAAGGGTTAGCTTGTGGTCCTTCCGGTCCATGAGCACCATGTGACGTCTCGAGATAGGATCTCGGGGAGTTACAAAAGTAAGCAATGGTTGTAAACAATAATGATGAGAATTCCAGAGTTGAGACATATCAAAACATCATACAATTCTATCTTCTTATCACATTCTAATTAGTTATCAGGTTGTTGAATCACAAGGTTTATACTACGATCTTGGTCTCCCAGCCTCAAATTTTCTATCTATTGAACATTGCAACTACAACTCCTGCAGAGATACAATAATTCATCTAGATTCATAAAGTTATCTCCTTGCAATTGAACCAAGCAAAGCTTCTAGGTATATCCCTATCCTAGATGCTAATTCAAACCCCTTACTTAATAAAAGGATAAGAACCTTTCCTCTTAATTTCTTTGGTCTATCCTACGATCCTCCTCCTGGATTTTTATAGAAATATAGATTTATTTCAATGGTTTCCACTCATCAAAATAGTAATCTCAAGAAATTAAGAATAACCTATATAATAATCCAAAAAGAAACTATGATAAAGAATATCAAAGATTAATTATGTTCTTGGCCTTAACCCCAGAAGAAGGGTGTTTAGCCACTTATGTTTGAATTTAACATAAAAAATAAACAATTAATCATACTAAGAATTAATCTTGAAGTGAAGAAGTTCAAAAGAAAATCTAAGAACACTAAGAGAGAGAATTTTGTGCTTTTTCGCTACTGCTATGCTTTCAAAAGCGTGCCCAAATTGTTCTGAGTTTTTCCTTTTATAGCAGGGCATAAACAAACCCAATTTGGACCATCGACACATCACGTCGTGCTGTCAAATGCCATATTCCTCACAGAACTAGGTCATCATGGAGGGTTATTATTTTGGCACAATCTCGATTTGTCTCATCACCGTAATACGGTGATATCACGGAGAGCTACTGGTTTTTGACAAATACAAATTCATCTTTCTCTGCGACGCGCTGAGCTTTGGATCTTGAAAAACTGGCAATTGGAAGTTTACCATGTTGCGGCAATATCGCGCCCTTATTCTGGAATCTTGATAATTGGTAAATGGCTCCTCAGTGAGACGCACTCATTTTGCGGTGCCTTAATGGTTTTTGACAAGTGCCATTTGGTCCTTCTCTGCGATGCACTAACCGTACAAATCGAAGTTTTGACTTCCATTTTTCCTTACTGAGCTATGTTTCAATGCCTTTTTTTTCTACATTTACCCTTGCATATCATTAATGTGTCCAATCATGTCTAATTCATCACAATCTAACCCTACAACTACTAATCATGTCCATTAAATAAGAAACACACTTAAAGCTTAATTATACTTGGAATAGCACATTATAGCTCTCAAAACAAGTCTAAATCTGGGTGAATATTGGTCACTGGACATATAAATACGCCCAAGATCACCACCCCACACATAAAACCTTGTTCGTCCCTAAAAAATCACAAACACAATCTCTCAATCAATCTTCACATCACAATCAAAGAGTTATGCTTGCATTGGGCGCTTACAATTTATAGCAATGACTTTTCTTCTCAAAACAAGTCAAAAATACTTTTATGCTCATGAGTAATTTATTTCAAACCTCACTATCTCAATAGTGACATTTGATTTGTTGGCAAACTTAATCAAATCACTCAATCATATAACATAGCAAGAAATCTGGATTTTCATTCACATGTACCCTAACAACAATAAAGTTTCCCCATACCACTCACTAGTTTTCCATTTTTCATATTAAGGGAATATAGAAATTCAATCACTCACTCTCAACAAAGAATTTATACATGATAACTAGCGAACCATAAGCTTTCCCTTAGTGTAATACTCCACTAATAGTTGAATGTTGAGACGTGGGATCAATTAGATCTTCTATGGTTGTTATGTAGGCTAAGGGACGGGTATGATCTATTTAGGAAGTAGCGACTAATCTCCCTAAGTGATTTAATACGCATCAATATTCAATCAAAATCACATTCTATCAACCCAATTTCCACTTCATTATCTTCACACATCATTCATTTCAACTCAATTAATTAAACACATTAACATAACCTATGGTAGGAGTATTTTGCTTTTACATCACGATTCAATTCTTAGGTCTTATTTTAACACCCATTTACTGTTATGCACCCCTATCATAGACACCCTTAACTAAAGTTATTCGCCTTGGTTGAGGTGCTCAATATCCAAAAAGGACCAAGGCCAAAAGAGGTTCATTGTAACAAAAACTGGGCTACAAAAACTAAAAATTCTCTCAAATTTTATATAACTCCTAACCATCACAATTAAACACATAAATAACTATTTCTTTAGGGCTTCATTTTCACCTTTCCCCTACTCCTCTAATCATTTATACTAAAGTTCTTATGAGTTAGGGATCAAATCAAGATCTATAAAAGATGGGATTAGGCTACATATGCAGCTGCCTAATAAATTAGGCTATAGGCTCAACGGGGCTTACTAAGGACATACATAAGGGTAGAAAAATAAAGGTTTTTTACAATAAGGCTAACAATGAAATGCCTAAATCATTTCCTTAATCCAATACCATTTATTTTTATTTGTAAACACACCGGTCACGTTCTAGACACTCCTCTATATGTAAAATATACATAAATACTCATAATCAGGTGCATACAGGGAATCAAAATGGATCCTTATCATTCCCGATCTCGTTCTTTGTCAAATTCAATATTAAGCCAACAACTCATATTTACCTATCAAGATTAAGCAATTTACAATCAAATCTTTTGAAATTTCAGACATGCTTCTATTTTTTTAGAAACTCAGTTCAGCCTAAATCACTGCAAAAAAAATAGCCCACACACAGCACTTCCCTAAAGTTGGGATCGGATTCTCATCAATTCTTTACTTATTGAGACAAACTTCCCTTAAGACGGTCATCATTCATCTATCATAGGGGAAGGTACTGGCTATGACAAGTTATTTCAAATTGCCAAAAAGGGCAAAAATAATAACTGTAAACTAAAAGTTTCCAAGGAGGGTGAAAATAAATAGAACAAACACTTTATACTAATAGAAAATTCCAAAAATGCCTTTAGGACAAATGGCACAAATCCATCTTTCAACTACTAACTATTACAATCCAACAAAACATAAAAGAAATAGAAATTGTCCAACCAAAATAAACCAAGATAGAAATCAGAGATAAAAATGAAGGACAACCACCCTACACTTAAATATAGCACTGTCCCAATGCTATCAATAAGCATAAGGCAATTTCATACTCCCTTCTTAGTGAAAGGGCAATATCATCATCATGGCATCATCTGCAACCTCCTCATTATAAACATCATCTTTGTCTACATCGCCATCGCCCTCATCAGATTGATCCTCAGCATCTGACTCAACATCTGAGTCGTGGTACCATCTCTTAGCATTAGTAAGTACGTTATCAACAATAAGTTCCACAAACTTAGGCCCGATCCATAACAAAGTTCTAGCATGCTGGCCCAGGGGGTAATCTAACTCCACAGCATAAAGCTCTTCATTTGTTATAGATCTTCCCCTTATCCACAGCTGCAACATCTATAGGCCAAACATCTAGACATATCTCATAATCATGAGCTTGACGCTCGGCCATAGTTAGGACTAGGCCTTGGGCCCTGTCATTGCTCCTAGCATTCATAATATTAACTGGGTGAGTAACAACCTTTGGCTTGTAATTCAAATCCTCCTCATCCCCAACTGGTAGTGTGATTTCTTCACAGCAGAGAATATTAGCTGGCCCACATTAATCTCAATATCATTACATATTAGAGCATATATCAAACATACCCGATCACGTGTAACCTCTATCATATGTCTTTCTTGAATAAGGCCATGATACACCATGTGTCCCTATATATGGGCCTCTTTGTTCATTTGTCCATAGGAAAAATATTAGTGCTAGTTAGTGACTCGACGCCTGTCTACCTCACAGATAAGCATGTACCACATAGAAAATGTATGATCTGAGCATAAGGGGGGGTGACAATCAACTGCCTTAACTAGCTCGTATCTGCTTTAGGTATGCCCTGCAAATCGTAAATATCCGTAGTTATGAATCAGAACTTTTTACCATGAATCTTCAATTCATGATCAGGGTTACTTGGATCACAGTTAGCATAAAACTCATATACTAAGTACAAATTACAGTTAGTAGGCTGATGAAAGTGGAAATTCATATTCAACTGCTCAATTCATCACACCATGCTTTAGCATTCCCTTAGCAGACTCGCCCTGTCAATGAAAACCTCTAGAATGTATTTGACTTTAGTGTGTTTGGAGTACCACTGCTTTCCTTCTTTTCAGACTGCCTTGAACCCGAACTTTCTTGTTTGCCCATGCTGTAATGGTGAAGCACATGGCACCCTAGAAAGTTGATTTTTAGACCACTTACTTCGTTTCCTAGCTGGTGTAGATGGACCAGCCTTAACTTTTCCTTTCAGTTATTAGGGATTCATGGTGCCTGTCATTCAATACATGTAACAAATAAGTGAGTAATTGAGTCTTAAGTTGTGCTAACTTAAACTAGGTATGGATGGGTCATAATCATCACCCCACACTTTATTGTAAGCTCAATTGCACACAAATAAGAATAGGGTACTCACACTTCCCCCTATTCTACATATTTAACACACACATGGGCCCATAATTTCAGCTAAACCAAAACAAACTAGGACCCTAGTATGTCATTAACTCAAGCAATCTTCCCATATTAAATCAAATTTAAGAACACAGACAGCTATCCACAGTGATGTTCCCTATTCATTACATCCTGTTAATATGCTTGTGACAATTATAAAAATCTCGAAATTGGCATTTTCATTAACATCATTGTATATTAAATCAGGTGTCGATAGGAAAGGTGTACACGTTTTTACAAGAATGATTTAATCACACACATTCGCCCGAAATTCCACCTCTTTTATAGCTTTTTATTTGTACTATCAATAGGACTTCACAATTTTATTCACTTATAGTCCTAGTACCAATGTTATTAGCCCCACACTCAATTTGTCACACAACAGTCCATCGTCACCATGCAAGGTACTCACACTTCCCTTCGTGGTGATACATATTACCTTATGCTCAACACATTCATACAGTGTGTACAATCAACAAAATGTAAAGTGTGATCGACAAGATTTTTTCATAAGAACTCAAACTTAAAATATCCCCAATACATGTACCTTATGGATTCACGTATATAATTCAACCTACGTCCTACCATAAATATTTACGTCAATCAATGAACACCTCATCAATATGAGAACTCATCACCAACAAATATCCTACCACACTGTATTCCATAATATGTCCAATCATTATAACATACTCTTTTAATAGTGGAATACAAAATTAAGTATGAAATAACTAACACATTATGGTGATTGCAAGATAAAATATGGCGTGAGGTAGTGTACTCATCTGAATCATTCAGAAATCAAACCAATTTAGCCAATAATCATGAAATCTCATCAAAAAGAGATGAAATTGAACGATTTTAGAACTTACCTTATGTGTTGATTTGAAAAATTGAGCCTTAAAAAAATTTGAGAGAGATTTATGGTAGGGAATTTAGATGAGGCGCTTTAAAGGGAAAGAGTAAGAGGCTTTAGGGTTTAGTGGGGTATATATATGAAAAAGAAAAGGGCCTATCCGGGTCAGATTGGGTTAACTTAAAAAAAATTCCAATTTTAAGCCCCAACGTGATGCAGAATGATCGCGTCAGTTCACTGGAAAGTGTCAATTGCCACTTAACAACCCACCGCGATGCGGTAGTATCGCGCTAGGCCACTGGAATTTGACAATTGTTATTTTGGCCGACTCCGCGATACGTTAGCCTCCAAATTCATGTTCCCAGTGCGTTTCTCAACCTTTTTATCTAATTTTTACACCTGACTTACGAACATCAATTTTTGTAAACCTGATTGCTTCCTTGGACATGATGTTCTCCTTTGTTCCAATGTTCTCATCCGTAAAAATCAAATAAAAACAATAAAACATTATAAGAAAAAGTGGGTTGCCTTCCACTCAGTGCCTTAGTTTTGGTCGTGGTACGACTTATCTTTTTGTATTTTTCTCTTTATCTTTAACAACTAAAAACTAAACTACCTATTACATTACATTTGTGGGTTGCCTCCCACATAGCACCTTATTTTACATTGTGTCACAACTTAGCTCAGTCTCACTCATCAACAAAAGTGATGGACGCGTTGTGCTTATCTCTATGATTAGCCCAATAATTCTTCACACGTTGTCCATTCACCAAAAATTTCTCATTATTCTCTTTATTCCAAAGTTCAATCACTCCATGAGGTGTCAATTTCACCAGCTCAAAAGGCCCAGACCATTTGGATTGCTATTTTCCTGAAAACAACTTTAACCTTGAATTAAATAGCAAAACAAGTTATCCCTGTTCAAATGCTCTATCCTGAATTTGCCTGTCATGCAATCTTTTGATTTTCTCCTTGTAAAGTTTAGAATTTTCATAAGAATGGAGATGAAACTCATCAAGTTCAATAAGATAAAACAATCTCTTCTCTCTCCCAGCCTTCATCTTAAGATTCAACTTTTTAATGGCATAATAAGCTTGATATTCCAGCTCTACAGGCAAACAACATGCTTTCCCATGAACCAAACAATATGGAGAGGTACCAATGGGCGTCTTATAAGTTCTCCAGTACGCCCATAATGCATCATCTAGCTTCTCAGCCCAATTCTTTGGTTGCACATTAATAGTCTTCTCCAGTATCTGTTTTATCTCTCGGTTGGACACCTCAACTTGACCACTTGTTTATGGATGATAAGAAGTGGCTACCTTGTGCCTAACACCATATTTTGCTAAAATATTTTTAAACCAAGTGTTAATGAAATTCAGACCTCCATCACTAATTATAGCTTTGGGAGTGCCAAATTAGGAAAATATGTGCTTTTTCATAAATTTTAATACCACTCTCTCATGATTAGTCGGATAAGCTATAGCTTCCACCCACTTAGATACGTAATCAACTGTCACTAAGATGTACAAGTTACCATTTTATGCTGTGAATGGAACCATAAAATCAATCCCACAAAAATCAAATACTTCAACTTCAAGGATATTGTTAGGGGCATCTCATGACGCCTTGAAATTGTACCTAACCTCTGGCACTGACATAACTCTTTACAAAAGCTACTGTATCTTGAAACAATGTCGGCCAAAAAAATCTAGATTGCAATACTTTTCAGGCTCTTCTCTTACGTCCAGAAGTCCACCATAAGGGGATGAATAACACTTTTGTATCACTTGTGTGAATTTAGCTTCCGAAACAAATCTACATATAATTCCATCAGGACCTTTCTTGGAAAGATAAGGCTCATCACATATATAAGCACAAGAATCATGAAGTAGTTTCTTTCTTTGTTGAATGGTGGCTTCGGGAGGATAAAATGAACATGCTACCAAATTCACAATATCAGGATACCACAGAACCTTACATGCACCTAGAGCCAACAATTTCTCATCCAAAAACTCTTCCTGAATGTACAGAGTCATTACCAATATGTTCATTAGACTCCATTCATGAAAAATGGTCTGCTACTTGGTTCTCTGCTCCTTTTCAGTCACGAACCTAAAGGTCAAACTCTTGTAGTAATAAAATCCACTGGATCAAGCAAGGCTTTGCATCTTTTTTATTGAAGAGATACTTGATAGCCGCATGGTCTGTGTGAACAATAACCTTGGTGCCCAGCAAATATGTTCTAAATTTATCGAATACAAAAACCACTGCTAACACTCCTTTTCTGTGACTGTATAGTTCATTTAGGCATCATTCAAGACTTTACTTGCATAATAAATAGAACAAAAGACCTTGTCTTATCTCTGCCCCAGAATAGCTCCTACATCCACATCACTTGCATCACACATTAATTCAAATTGCATCTCCCAATCAGGAGAAATCAAGATAGGTGCTTCAATCAGCTTCTTCTTCAACTTCTCAAAAGCTTCTTGAAAATCTGCCGAAATCAAACTTGGCCTTTTTTTCTAACAATTTACATATCGGGCTTGCAATTTTTGAAAAATCTTTAATAAAGTGCCTATAGAAACTTGCATTCCCCAAAAAACTTTGTACTTCCTTAACTGTTTCTAGATGTGGCAGCTTTTCGATCACTTTAATTTTGGCTTTATCTGCTTCCAGTCCTTTACGTGACAATTTATGGACAAGGACTATTCCTTCCTTCACCAAAAGGTGGCAGTTTTTCCAGTTTAGCACCAAATTTGTCTCTTCACATTGAGCTAGGACTCGATCTAGATTCTGTAAGCATTTATCAAAAGATTTACCATAATCAGAGAATCATCCATGAATACCTCAACAAATTCTTTAAATATGTGGTAGAATATTGTCATCATGCATCTTTGAAATGTTGTAGGCGCATTGCAGAGGCCAAAAGTCATGCGTGTGAACCCATATGTGCCATATGGATAAGTAAACTTACTCCTTTCTTGATCCTCGAGCAGAATGGTCATCTGATTATAACCCAAGTAACCATCAAGAAAATAGTAGTACTTCTACACTACCAACCTATCAAACATCTGATCAATGAAAGGAATGGGATAGTGGTCCTTTTTTGTGGATTCATTAGGATCCTATAGTCAATAGATATTATCCATCCAGTGAACATGCCAGTGGGAATTAGCTCATTTGCTTCATTTGTAACCACGGTCATACCACTTTTCTTTGGTACGCAATGTATTGGGCTTACCCACTTGCTGTCTAAAATTGGATAAACAATCCCACTATCGAGCCACTTGATAACCTCTTTCTGCATGTCTTTTATCACTGGATTCAACCTATATTGTTACAGCACCCTTGATTTGAAACCTTCTTCCATGTGTATCTTGTGCATGCAAAAAGCTGGATTTATCCCTATAATGTCAGACATTTGCCACCCGATGGCTTTTTTCCTTCTTTTCAACATTGTCATAGCTTTTCGTACCTGTACATCTGATAAATCTATAGACAAAATAACAGGCAAGGTATCACTGTTACCAAGGTAAACATATTTCAAGTGAGGAGGCAGAACCTTAAGCTCCAATTTTGGAGGTTCATCAATTAAGGCTTTGGGGGATGGCCCAATTGGCTTTTTCAATGGCTCAAATGGCAATTTTCATGTTTCAATGACCACTAAATTCATGACTTAAATTAACACCAATGCCTCTACATCTCTTTAAAGATTACGACCCACCAAAGCTCGCTATAATGGATCATCTGAAAATAACATCCTATGATCAGACTCAAGATCTATAATGGATATAGCAGACAACTCCTATATAGATGGCAATTTCAGCGCCTTGTACACATCAAAAACCTCTACTTTGACCTGTGCTCTCAATGTCCTCTGCCCTGTTGCTACATCAATTAATGATTGTCCTATTGCTAGGAAGGGCTGTCAAAAAATAAATTAAACAATCGAATAGACTTCAAAGTCAAGAATCACAAAGTCCATCGGAAAGATTAGTGATCCCACTTGCACCAAGATATCTTCAATAATTCTATCCGGCCTAGCTAGGGACCTATCTACCAACTGCAAAACAATAGTAGTGGGTGTAGGACTCCCAAGACCCATATTTCGGTACCAAGATGTGAGCATAAGATTTATACTAGCCCCAAAGTGTAACGCCCGAATTCTCATCCTCAAGCGTCACACGGTGCTCAAGGCTACAAGTAGCCTCAAGCTAACCCTTTGAGCCTACTACTAAATCTCATACATACTCCAGGATTCAAAATTAGATAATAATAATAAATCTCATCAAATATCAACTGAAAAGACTGAAAATATAATGTCTAAAACATGAAAACTGAAAATATCTGACAAACATTTAAAACTCTAGTCTGACAAAGCCTCTACTACTCAAGATCTAGAGAGCCATTGGGAAAAATCCCCAACTGACTCATACTCAACTGAAAAGAAATAACCACTGATTTCAAATCTGAAGGTCTGAGAAATAGGTCCTTGAACCTAGAAGACTCACCAACTGCAGAGTGTAGATCAAGGTACTCGAGGATCATTGACGATGTTGAGACTGAGCACCTGAACCTACATTATAATCCAATGTAGCATATAGAATTATATGTGGATTAGCACTTTGAGGATGTACTGAGTATATGGGGGTGTATGCATGTACATAAGCAATATCATTACTCTTTATAAAATCTAGCATGCAAATATTAATCACTCACATGGCTTGAATAAGTCTGAAACATAAATCTCATAAATCAAGAATAATGAAACATATAGTATAAATCCTGTGATTCACTATACCTAACTCAAAAATATGTATTCTCTTCTCACTCTAAAAACTTGTAAGCTAAAGGAATATTTAAACTATGCTTTCTAAACTAATGCTTTCATCTTGACGAGAATGGAACTTCTTTGAAACTCAAGGACATAGAACTTTAGAAACTTCAAGACATGGAAAAAAATCTAGACTCTTATGAACTTGGGAGTTTCTTCTAATCGATATAAACCATGTGAGCAACATAGAGTCCAACGTCTCGCCACATTGGGGAGAGTTGTTCTACCCTTGCCATCGGAATAGAACCTCAACTCTAATGATCACTTTCTCAGCCTCAGGCCCATAAATCTCAATCCTATAGGGGCACATAGTTCTAAGGAAGTAGAATGTGCTAAACCAACACTTCCTGCTCAGTGCTAAGTACTACTCCCATACTCAAGCTCATAATTTTTAGGAAATCCACCACAAAATAACTTAAGGGTCTATAGTGAAGACCAAATGATAATTCTCTTACCTTTAAATCATAAAGATTGAATAATGTGGATTCCTTTCTTAACTCAGGCTTAAAAGCAATCTTTCTTTAAAATCAAAGTACTTGTTGATTGAATCATACCAAACAACATACTCTTCAAGAAACATCAAAATTCATACTTGGTTTTAAACTTATACTCATGCTCAAATAATCTCAGTTTCTTAATAAAGCTTAAATCATAACATCAATCTTGAAAGCATTAAATCAATACGAGGATGTGCAACTCATAGCATAATTTCTCTACTCATGTCATAAAATAGTGAAATAATCATGTAATTCAAGACTTGAACAACTCGTAATCTCATAATCTCGAAATAAAGTAATTTGGGTATAAACTCTCTTGCAAAAATATGTTTTTTTTCAACAATTTGGGCATAAGAACAAAAGAAGTGTTCTTGTTCAAACCCTACATACCTTGAATTAGAAGCTTTGGATGAACTCTCGCTTTTGGGAGTCTATTCGTACTCTTGAATGAGGGTTCCTGAAGCCTTTGACTTGAGAACCTTGAATCTTGACTCAATTTAGAAAATCTATGGTGAACCCTTGAGATTCTTAGAAGAAGATTTGGATACTTGGGGTTTTTTGTTGAGGGAAATTTTGAGAAAATCTCATAGAATGCTTGTAATGGCCCTAAATTATGATGTTTGTACGGTTTAAGAGGCTTGGAAAATTCCAAAGTGCCCTTTTTAACTTCTATACAAAGCTGGAAAAATTGAACTGGAAACCCAATTTTATGTGCCACCGCGATGCACCACTATCACGGTGGCTTACTAGAAATTGATAAATGGGAATCTGTGAGTCACCGCGATGCGGAGCCATCGTGTTATCCCACTGGTTGGGACCTGGAACTTCAGTGCGATGCATCACAATCGTGCTAGGCCACTGGAAATTGACTATTGGGAAATTGGGGTCCCCTGCAACGCGCCACTATCACAGAGTTCCACTGGAATTTGACAATTGTTAAATAGACCCTCTCTGCGATGCGCCAAACACTAAAATGATGGTGTTTTACGACTAGAACTTAGATTAGCCATAACTTCTTGCTCGGTTATCAGATTTGGGCGGATCTTATATCGTTAGAAAACTAATTAAATTTCCCACATGATAAAAAGTCAAAATATGTAAACTCTATATGGTTTAAATGATAATCACTTAGAAGGTCATTCCTTAACCCTCTAGAGATGAAATTAGGCTTAAGGAAAAGTTTGGGGTATTACAATATCTCCCCTTTGGGAATATTCACCCTCGAATGATGCTAACTAGGCTAAGGATATGGAGAAAACTGAGTATGCACAGCTGAAACAATTTGCTAAACTGACTCCACATCATTCTAAATGCTTGAATACCTCAAAGAATGCATGAACTTATAATAAGGATAGCTATATATAGCTGAAACTTTAATTGGATAAAGGGGCTGAATTAAGGAAGAATAGTACCTTCGGCTTGATCTGAACTCATGTAGAAGAGATGCGGGTACTTGGATCACATATCCGCCTCGACTTCAAAAGTAGCACCCTCAACTGACTGGTTTCGCCACAACACTTTGACCAAGGGAACCTCTTTGTTCCTTAGTCTACGGATCTGGTGGTCTAGAATCTCAACTAGAATCTTTTCAAATGAAAGACTAGTCGAGATATCAGGGCTCTCTGAAGGATCCACTACAACAGAATCACCAATGTGTTTCTTAAGCGTGGAGACATGAAAGATAGGATGCACAGCTGAGAACTCTATGGGTAACTCAAGATCATAGACTACTCTCCCCACACGACTTAGGATTCTATAGGGGCCCACATATCGGGGATTAATATTCCCCTTTTTGCCAAACCTTTTCACCCCTTTCATAGGTGAAATTTTCAGATACACCAAATCATAAACTTCAAACTCAAGGTCTCTTCTTCTCATATCTGCATATGACTTCTGATGACTCTGAGCTGTCTTCAACCTTTCTCTAATCAAATTCAGTTTCTCCATAGCCTCAAACACTACATCAGGTCCAACCAAAGTAGATTCACCTAATTCAAACCAACCTGTAGGTGATCTACACTTCCTCCCATACAATGTCTCAAATTGTGCCATCTTGATGCTAGCATGGTAACTATTCTTATAGGAAAACTTGATTAATGGTAAATACATCCCAACTACCCTTGAAATCAAGTGCATATTCCCTCAATATATCCTTCAAGGATTGTATAGTCCTCTCAGCCTGACCATCTATCTGCGGATGAAAAGCGAAACTATGATTCCCTTGGGTAGCAAAACCCCTCTGAAAAGCTTTTCAAATTTGGGAGGTGAACTGAGAAATTAGGATGGCTCCTCCAATTGGAATTATAAGTATTATCAAAAATCTATTGTCCCTGATATTTCGCACTCCCCATATAGTTAACAGAATCTTGATTAGTTGTATAAGCATCTGTTGCGCGCTCACTACTTCCATAAACCTCACTCCAAGAATTTACCTATTGGACTGTATTAGCTATAACTGCTGCTTGTAGAACCCCCAACTTCATGTTGTTCAACTAAGTAAGCATGTGATTTTGCATTTCTGCGATCTGAGATGATAATGTAGTGAACTGCTCTACCTCTAATACCCTTGCAACCTTCTTAGGAGCGCTCCTTGAATCAGTAAGCCATTCCAGATTCCTTTGTGAAATCTAATTCAATAGTGTGTACAATTCGCCATAAGTCTTCTCAAGAGCTTACCCACCTGCTGCTTAATAGAAGAGAATCTCAGTATTTGGGTCTAACCCTTCAAGGAAAGTATGAACAAGGACATCATTAGAATGATGATGGTGAGGTCAATTTCTGAGCATACTTTTAAATCTGTCTCAAGCTTTGTAGAAATTTTATACTTCCTTTTGTGTGAAACCCAGAGACACATTCTTAAAGGTGCAGTCTTCCCTAATGGAAAGAATCAGATAAAGAACTTCCGAGCCAGATCCTTCTAAGAAGTAATAGAATATGGTGGTTCAGCATGCAACTACCTCTTCGCTTCTCCAATTAAAGAAAAGGGGAAAATAGTTTATCTAACATAATCAATATTCACCCCTGCAGGAATATAGGTATTGCTTATTTGTAAGAAAGTCTGTATGTGCTGATGTGGGTCTTCATGAGAAAATTCTGCAAACTGTCCAGCTAAATTCAGTAACTGTACCATATTCTGCTTCAATTCAAAACAACCACCTGGCTCAGGCTTACAAATATTGTTAGTAGCATGGTTTGTGAGTAGGATTTCCATCTCGCAAATAGGTCTAGCAACTAGCTGAGTAGAAACAGTTGGAATAACCCGAGCTGGTATAACTAGAGCTGGAACATTTCTGACAGTTGGATCCGCTGGATCATCTCTTTGTTCAAACATTTGAGACTGTTGAATTGGGTAGTGAGCTCTTCACCTTTGTTGAAATATCAGTTTTGGTTCTGAAAAAGGATCTACCAACGCTTTATCTATCACCAGTTCTGTATTCAGCTAAACCTGCAAAAATTCAGCCGCTAAGATCAAGCCGTGAACACTTAAACTTATTATCAAAAACCAAAAATTTAGCAATTTAATAATTATACTAGTCCCCAGAAATGATACCAAAAACTTGGTAGCACCCAAGCGCACACCCAAGTGTACGTGGTCTTATCAAGTAGTAATGTGGCCTAATGAAAGCCAAGTATTGATGCCATAGAGACTTGATCTAACGACTATTCTATTCTAGTTCGCAATTTGGATTCAATTGATGCTAGCATAACCAAAAAGAATTTGGAACACTGTAAATTAAAGGAAGGTAAACAATGCTTAAATTAAAAGTGTTGGAACAATCAATAAGAGAAAACCCAGGGTCAAAGAACTTCAAACTGTCATACTATGCTATTGAATTTCATTCGTTAACTTGCTTATTTTGTTTGTTGGTTTGTAGGGTTAATTTCATGATCATGGTCTCCCGACCTCTAATCATTTACCTAATTTGGACATTACAACTACATCGTTGAGCGGGGGTGTAATAATTCAATCTAAGTGTTTTAAATCTATCATCCTATGTTTGAATTATGTAAGGCTCCTAAGTACATCCATGTCCTAGGTGCTAAGTTCAATTCGTTATTTTATAAAGAATAAAAATCCAAACTTTATTTATTCCCATATTCTGTCTCCCTATTCCCTCTCTCGAGTGCACAAGGTTGACAACTGATGTATCTAAGGGTCGCAAATCCTTAAAATAGTTTAAACAAGAATAAACAAACAACCAATAATGATAAGCAAATCAAATGAAATTAATTCAAAACAATCGTACTCATGTTCTTGGCTTCAACCCTGGAAGGGAGTTTTTAGCTATTCATAGCCATAATCAACATCCAATTAATTGTATGTATGATTAAAACCATAAAATAAAGATAAATCAAAGAGATAAAAAACAAAAAAGAAGTTTTGTTATCCTCCAAAGTTGTTCCAAGTGATCTAGGTTACAAGATCCTCCAAAACGTGCTTTAAGACGTCATATTTAAAGTGTATAAGTCATAAACCCACTTGGATTAGGTTTCTACATCGTTCTTGGAAAAATTATCCCAATTTTTGTGGTCACCATGTCGTTCCATAGTGTCACATGGAATCACTGGGCACAACTGGGTAGTTTTCTCTCGATTTTAGTCCTTAACGCTAAGCAGTGTTATAGCGTTGAGCCACTATATTTGGACAATTGTAAGTTGGAACTGATCCACAACACAGTGTTTAACCAATCTGGGGCCCTTTTGAATCCAATGGAATGAAGAACACGCCCATTGGCCAAATACATTGTCCAGATGCGCTCAATACTTTCCAGGGGTCCAAATTGCATCCAGCTTGTGTCTTTTGCTTCTGTGGTCATTTCCAAGCCTTTATAAATTGTTTCCACTTGATTTGAAGCTTGTATATCATTCATATATCATCATAATTAATTAAATAAGCATCCTATAGTAACAACAATTTAGAGCTCAAAACAACACAACATCCTCACTGATTAACTAGAAACACGAGCTAAGCATAGGCTAAATTCATATTGAGTTTAAACTTATTGTTTTGACTCTTTTCTTGATCCAATTGACCCTTGAACATTGTAACTAAGTTTATTTAAATATAAATACATAATAAAAACCTTATTAACTCATTAGAATACATTATAACCCAACACAATAGACTAGAAAAATACCTAGTTCAAGCTAGTTACACTAGTTTTTTTAGTTGAACTCTAAATGCCCAAATAGAATCCAAACTCATGTGAAACCACCATTAAACATTGTAAACACATACTTGGACACATAAATTCTCATTTATATCATTCTAAACCCATTAATAACATGAATCATCCTCAAAACAAGTCTAAATAGGCTAGAATAGTAGCACTAGAGTACATAAATACAACCAACATCAATAGCATAACATAACATAAAGAATTGACACATGCAATCATAATTACCAAAATTTGCTCTTGTATGCCAATTGATGCGAAAAAGTAAATCACTCATCAAAGACTCCCATACGATTGGACAGTACACTCAAAGATACAACAAAGCAACCATTCATCGTTTATACACTAGTCACCATTAATCAACTGTCAATCTCTTATCATTAATTCAACTATCATATAGTCATCATATGCTCACTAGTCCACATTTATCAGCAAACTATGATTTGTCAACTACACATTTTACCACTAGAGTCCATTAGTGTCATGCCACATTATAACCATTTTCTCATTTTCTTGACTTAGCCAAATTTCTACTTTCAAACTCACATCATAATATCATCATATCATAATAAGGATATTATGATAGCATAATATGAATATCCAGACTCGAATTGATATATATATTAATAGTCAGACTTGAATCGATAAATATATCTTTAATAGCCAAACTTAAACCGGTAATTAAATAATCAATAGCCAAACTTGAACCTGTAATTATATGATAAATAGCATAATCATCCACAAAACTTGAACTAGGTAAATTTAAATATATCAATATAGTCAGTAATTTCATCAATAGCATAATTGATAGACATCAACCTTCTCACTAACCAGCATAACCATCAAGTAACAAAGTTTTTAAATATTACCTCAATGAACATTTTTAAGAGTCTAACAAGTGTATATAGGTCTACACAAGCTAACATGTGTCTTAGCCTAAGGTAGGTCAAGGGCCCACTTCTAATGATCGAAGTTACATTTTAGGCATATTCTATCCGAACTATGCTTAAGGGATCTAAATCCACTTTTAGATGTTAAACAAGCCTTAATTATCCCTAAGATAGGAGATTCACCAACAATATAAGCCACTAGGTCAAATATGCCTAATTTACGATTTTCAATGCGCATAAATGGTCCAATTAACCCAAGGAATTTCAATTCATCATACCAACACCTAAAACCCATCCCAAATCTAACATAATATCATAAAATACTATGAAAGAGATCAATATAACAAGGGAGAAAACCTAGCCTACTTTAACGTTGAAGAAATTTCAATGAATTTCTAAACCACTAATTTTCTCTTCCGAGAAGCCTCCTCAAGATGCCAAGCTATAAGAAACACATTCTATTCATCAATACGAGTATAACAATGCCCGTATTGCATTATTGTACTTCGGGTCTAAAAAATCACATCAAAAACCCCATGTGGGTCCCAATTAAGGAAATCGCATTTTTGAAACCAACCCAACATTCTTACAAGATAAAAAATTCATTGCCCTAGATAATGGGTGATAACCAAGCTAAACCTCTGCAAAAATCTAACCTTAAAGGTATTGGGGCTTTGACCAATAAACCAATGAATTTAACCAAGAAAAGGGTGAATTCTTACCTCAAATTGAAAGATAATTTAGAATTAAAGGTTAATCTAGCTTCCCAATCACCAAGAAGCTTCAAATCCACTCTACATTATTATTTAGGTTTTATGTTCTAAAGAAATGGGTGAGAAATGTCTAAAATTGTGGACTAAGGGTTCTATTTATACCAGTTCAGGCATTCGGGTGTCTCTATCATGACAGATCACGACTGCACCATTTTGGGCCTGCTCAAGCTTGTTGTAATAGAAACATACCCACCATGATCACGGTATCTCAGTGTCTACCAAGGGTATTGTGATCTTGACCCTTGGCTCACAATATTGATGGCACTAGATAACAGTAGAGACTTGGAGATTTTCCAAGTCTCCACTAAGCCCTTGGGATTATTTAGAATCCCATATACACAAACAAACTAGGTAACCATAAAGATTCAATATTTCAGACTCAATGAAGCAATCAGATTTTCCATCTGAGGTCGTTTCGACCAAAAATAGGTCCTACACCCATAATTCATTATCTTAACTTGCCAACCAATAGGTTAAAATAAGCTTGGGTGTCTCAGCACCCAAACCACAGGTCCACTTATTCTAAAATTAACATTCTAAAGCTACTGGCAAGTCATAATTTTCATATAAGGTAATTTAACTGATGTTTTAGCCTGGTGTCCATTTGGGACTAGGGAAGACTACAAAATAGGGAAATGGCTCTAAAAACCAAACTAAATGTCCGGTATCTAAACTATCAGTTCTAGCAAGTCATAAATGACTTAATGAAGGTATACAAAAACTCTATCGACAAAAATAAGCAGAAATATGGGGTAATAGGTCATTACAATATCCACGTCTAAAGGAACTTTTGTCCGTGAAAGTAAAGGATTAGGATATACCTTAAGTCTCTAACATATGAGGATATTAGGTCTGCATCTCACGCTTGATCTCCTAAGTTGCCTCTTCCACTGGGCAGTGCTTCCATTGAACCTTAACTACAAAAATCTCCCTAGTGAGCAACTTCCTAACATCACTTTTCAGAAAGAGCACTGGCATCTTTACAATGGTCAAATACTCGTCCAACTTGGCTGAGTCCCATCTAAGCACATAAGATGGATCAGAAATATATTGTCGCAACCTAGAAACATAGAAAACTGGGTAAAAAGTAACAAAAACTAGAGGTAGAGCTAACTCATAAGCTACCTCATCAACTACATGAAGAATCTCATAAGGTCCAATATATCAGGACTGAACTTTCCCTTCCTCCAAAACTTCATCATAACCTTCATGGGAAACACTCGGAGGAATACTCTATCACCAACTCCAAATATCAAGGAACGAAGCCTACAGTCTGCATAGGCCTTCTTTCTACTCTAAGCCTCTCTCAATATATCATGAATAACCTTAACTCTATGTAATGACTCCTAAAGTAAATCAGTACTAGAGGGCCTAAGCTCGAAAGTCTAAAACCATCCAACCAAAGAGCGACATCTCCTACCATACAAAATCTCAAATTGTATTATCTCAATACTTGAATGATATATGTTATTATATGCAAACTCAGCCAAGGCTAAGTATTGCTCCCATTGGCTTCTGAAATCCATAACACAGGCTCGGAGCATGTTCTCATAAACCTGAATAGTTTGCTCCGACTGACCATTTGTCTGCGGGTGAAAATTAGTACTAAGATCCACCTGATTTCCCAACTCCTCCTGAAATGCTTTCCAAAATCTCGAAGTGAAAATAGAATCACAGTTTAAAATAATAAAAATGGGAACACCATGCAAATGGACTATATACAGAATATAAATATAGGTCAATCTCTCTCTGCTTAATGACATTTGAATAGGAATGAAATGTTCTAACTTGGTCAAATGATCTACAATAACCCCAAATACCACAAGAAACACGGGAATATCGAGGCAAACCACTAACAAAATCCATGGTATTTCGCTCCCATTTCCACTTGGAATGGGCAATCTCTTATTCAAACCACATGGAAGCTGATGATTGGCCTTCACCTACTAGAAACATAGGCAACTAGATACAAATTCTTGCATATCTCTTATCATACCACTCCACTAATAATACTTTCTTAAATCTCTATATATCTTGGTTGTGCCGGGATGAATGGAATATCTAGAGTGGTGAGTTTCATGCAAAATAAACTGAATTAAGTCATCAATCATCAAAACACAAATACGGTTATCAAATCAAAAACACTCTCAAAATCTATGGTGTTTCTCTCGCACTTAACCCTCCACATCTGATCATGAAGAAAGAGAAACTTACTATCCTTAATCTAATATTATCGAATTTGATCAAATAATGAAGACCTTGCATTAGCTCTATCTATGCATAAAAAAGTAAATAAACCAAAATAATATCATAACATAGCATAAAGCATTAACACATGCAATCATACTCAAAAAAATTGGCTCCTATATGCCAATTGGTGTGGAAAAGTAAATAACTCATCCCAGACTCCCATACGCCTAGAGAGTGCACTCAAAGACATAAAAAAGCAACCATTCATCGTTTATACACTAGTCATCATCAATTAACTATCCATCTCTTATCACTAATTCAATTATTAGCTAGTTATCATATACTCACAAGTCATCATTTATCAACTAACCATTATTTGTCAATTAGACATTTTACCATTTGAGTCCATTTGTGTTATGCCACTTTATAACTACTTCCTCATTTTTTGACTTATCCAAATTGCTCATTTGAATCTCACACCTCGATATCATCATATCATAATATGTATATTATCATAGCATAATATGCATATTCAAACTCAACCCGATAAATATGTATATATCTATATATATATATATATCAATAGTCAAACTTAAACTGGTAAATATATCATCAATAACTGGACTTGAACTGGCAGTTATATCATCAATAGCATAATCATACTTCTGAATTAATATACATCAACCTTCTTATTAACCTGTATAACCATCAAGTAACCAAGTTTATCAATATTACCGTAATAAAAATCTCCAGGACTCTAACAAGCGTATAAAGGTCTACACAAGATAACATGCATCTTATCCTATAGTGGGTCAAGGGCCCACTTCTAATCACCAAAGTTACATGATAACTCTCACCTATACTATCTAAAGTTGTAGAGGACGATCCTTTTCAATAGCTTAACTTTTGTTGAGGTTGAATCCCTGAGGAGCGAGATTTAGATTTCAATTCCTATGGGTGTCAAGATTATTAAAAAGATACCCAACGTATACGCAACATAAAACATATAATGTATAGTGGGGGTGGTTTAGAATAGGATGTTATCAATATCAAGTCACACGGCACACTACAATAATATTTTTGTTTTAGAATTCAATTTTTTGAGGGATCTTGGGATTCTGTCTACCTAAGGGCAAGTTGTACATTGGATCATGATCAATTGGTATAAGTTATAATTGTTGATAAACTGGTAGGCTAGGTTAAAAGACCTTGAGGCTAGTTTGTCAAAAAGATCTCAAGGAGGTCACTCCTTGACTGTTTCAATTACCTAACGAGTGTATCAATAAAAGCCACCCAAAACCCCAATTAGGCATCCTAATTTTTAAGAAGGTGCCCATGACAAAACCTACTCTCCATCTACCCTTATTTCGAAGATGGCAAAGGAAAGTAAGCTATATTTACAATCATCCACTATTGCTTTAGCCCCATACAACCCTTATTCAAGGAAGCTATGTGGTAAGACCCGAACCCCAAGCCATGTCGTATGGGTACCCCAAGCTCATATGAATCAGAGATTGCCCCAATAACCTAACCCAATATCACATCATACAATAGGAGTTGAAGGAACTCCAATTCACAAGTTAAGATTATGGAAATAATATCATAAGTGAATATTAGACCCATAATGACTATCTCACACCCAAGTTCACAGTTGTTCACAATACGTCTACATAAAACCAAATTAAATAAATGTATATGTCGGGACAAGCCCCTGACAATAACCAAACCAAGTCTTAAAGAGACCAAGTCTAAAGATAAGAGACCAAAAGGTGCACATCTTCCAAAGAAAGAAAGCTCATCACTTTAAGTTAATGGACAAACCACTTCAATCAACTAATCACTGAGTGGGAAGAGAAGAAGATGCCCTGGCCCCTATGTCCCGTGGGGACATAGTGCCCAGAGACAATTAGCGGTTGGAATGATAGCATGTAATTCAATGATAAGTGATAAAATAACATCATCAATCAATAATAAGACAATATAACATGGTTTACCATATTTATGCACTTATCCATGCATATCGGTTTATCACATGCCAAACAAGGAACAGGTTTTATCAACATTCTTCAAGCACTCATTCATCATTCATGAAGTGGAGGACTACAACCTCCCACACTTATAGCTTCAAAAAGTCTCAATAGTCAAAGGTCTCTAACCACAATAACATTATCTTAGACATGGGACTTTAGCCATACGAACTCATTCATTTGTCAAGGACTTTATCAACATACGCATTCATTCAAATAAGGGACTCTAACCACACCCATAATTATCTAGGCAAAGGACTTCAACCTCTTTCCCATTCATTAGACAAAGGACTCTGACCTTGTGTCTCATTTGGACTTATGTCTTTAAGAATAGGACTTTAACCTCGAGTAATATCATTGGGCAAGGGACTTCAACCTCAATCTATTCATAAGGCCAAGGACTTCAACTTCAATCCATCACATAAGGTAAGGGACTTTGACCTCAATCCATCACAACTATCATAGTTGGCATTTGCCGAATTAACACCTTTGGCCATGCATCAACATACATTCAATACAATGTATAAGGACTTTAACCATTTTAGGCCATATCTATAGGCCAATGCCTTCACTTAATTCAATATACAAAGTAAATTATAGCCATAAAGACCCTTACAACAATTCTATACCACATTCTCACCACACTTGTGTTCAACCCATAATTTAAGTTCATTATTATATCTAGGGACTTTATACCCTTTCATTTGACAACAACCAAGGTTATAAATTTAATCACACATAGTTCATAATTCCTTTAACACATCATTTATCATTCATCCATGTTCATTGGGCCATTTCCCTCATTTACTACATTAACAACATATGACTAGACAACTTACTTAGACATTTTCACAAACACCTTGGATGCATACCTTCAACAAGTCCATTTCCATGGTATATATTATCAAGATTAGGGTTACTTAAGACCCTCATGTTAATACACATACAAAAAGAAGCCACATATGCAATTCATCATCAATATCACCTATAAACATAAGTCTAAGCAAGATTCACCATCATGCATCATTAGGAAACAAAACCCCTTTTAATTTGATTTCAAAACCACCATATACACTTACTAATCCAAGTGTAAAATTCATGGGTTTAGAGATATTTAAAGAAGGGAAGAGATATATGCCTTAAACAAGATGACAAACCAACTATATCAGCTTCTACTTTCCACTAGATGATCTTTCTCTAAACCCTAGCCTCTAATCTTGCTTCAAGAAACTTTTTGAGTGTTTTAGAGTGTTTGAGTCTTGTAAATGAGGGATTAGACGGCGACAATGCCTTGTATAATGTGAGGTCTTAGGGTTTTAGGCAAGGAAAATCAACACAAGGCCATTAGTTAAATGCTGAAAAGTGTTCTGACCCAGGGGTACGACTCCCTTAGCAATAGTATTCTAGGGTATGAGTGGTATCCTAACTCGTACGCTAGGATTCTCCTAGGTCAACCATACTATTGTGGGTACGAGTTGGCACCCTTGAGTCATTTCCAAATGGTAAGATTCATACCTAACTCATAAGCTTCACTCGTGGCAAAAACAATCCACTTGGTTTGAGGCTCCCCTCTATACGGTTGAGTAGTATGCGACTCGTATGCTTGGTTATGGTACAAAAAAAGAGGGTAAGATGGGTATGATTCATGACCAAGGGTATGACTCAAGTCTCAAGTCGTACCAAACTCAGAGGCACAAAAATGAAGTTGTTTTCAATAGTTCAAGTCTAGGGGTTTCAATTCTCCCCCACTTGGATCATTCTTCTGCGAATGAAGGGTAAGGAAAGTATAAACAAAATTTAACGCATCAACATACATCAAAACTCCTTACACAAGTTAGAAACAAGCCCAAAACAAGGATACAACACAACACATATCATGATCATCATTAATCAACCATTTCATCTCATTATTTTTAGGACTCAAAGACACTACTTATCAAGCACTTACTCATTTCACAACTTAAGGACTTCAACCCATCGACTTTCAAAGATATAAATAAACTCAAAGCATTAGTGAATTCAACCCCCCACCTATCAAAGAAATGAATCAAGTTAATGCACTAGAGACCTAAACCCATTACAACTAGACACACATAATTTCAAGCATTATGGACTCGAACCCACAGTCTAACGAGGCACAGATCAATTCAAACTTAGGAACTTTAGCCCATTATCAAACATTACATAACTCAATTTCAAACATTGGGGAATCCAACCTATTGTATATCATGACATAAATCAAGCAAGGATATCTAACATATACCTCCATCACAAGCTTCCAAAATAGGAAACAAATGTGGGTACTTGGACTTTATGTCCTCTTCCTCCTCCCAAGTAGATTCCTCGGACCTTTGGTTCTCCATAAAACTTCACCGAAGCCACTTCTTTAGTTCACTGCCAGCAAACTTTCCAATCCAAGATCCTCATCGGAATATCCTCATAGGATAAAGAGTTTGAGATACCAACATATTTTTAAGGGATAACCAAGGAAGGATCACCTACACATTTACGCAACATAGAGACATGGAAAACTAGGTGAATGGAGTCCATACTAGAAGGCAACTCCAGCTCATAGGCAACATTGCCAACCTTTTTTGCAATCAAATAGGGACCGACATACCACGGACTAATCTTCCCTTTTTTGCCAAATTACATCACTTCCTTCATGGGAGATACTTCAAAGAATACCCAATCGCCCACATTAAATTCTAATTCCCTACACCTCACATCCACATAGGACTTTTGATGACTTTGAGCAGTTTTCAATCTATCACGAATTACTTTCACCTTCTCTAAGGCTTGGTAAACTAAATCGGGGCCAAGCAACTTACCCTCGCTATCTTTGTACCACGCAATAGAAGATCGACATCTCCTAAAATACAATGCTTTAAAAGGCGCCATGACAATACTAGAGTTGTAACTATTTTACCAGAATGGTAATGAAGACTCATATCATAGTCTTTCAATAGATCAAGCCACCTTATTTGCTGGAGATTCAACTTCTTTTGAGTAAACACATATTGATGGCTCTGATGATTGGAAAAGATGTCAACATGAACACCATAAATATAATGCCACCAAATCTTCAAAGCAAAGACCACTGCTAATAACTCTAAGTCATGGGTGGAGTAGTTCTTCTTATGGACTTTCAGTTGCCTAGAATCATAGGCAACCACCACACCATGATGCATCAAAAAACAATCAAAACCAACACAAGAAGCATTACAATACACCACAAAACCATCAATACCCTCAGGAAAAGTCAAAATCAGAGCTGAAGTCAATTTATTTTTCAACTTTTCAAAACTACCCCCACATACATCGAACCATAAGAACTTGACCTTCTTTTGGTTAAAATTTGTCAATGGGGAAGCTATCATGGAAAAACTCTCCACAAACCTTCTATAATAATCAGCTAGAGCCAAAAAGCTCTAAATATTGGTTGGAGTCATAGGTCTAGTCCACTTCTTAATCGCCATAACCTTTTGAGGATCTATTATAATCCCTTTGCTAGAGATGACAGGACCAAGAAAATCTATGGCTTTTAACCAAAACTCGTACTTGGAGAACTTGGCATGCAAACAATGATCCTTCAAAGTTTGCAACACGGCACGGAGGTGATCTATATGATCTGCCTCATCTTAGACTACACTTAGATATCATCAATGAAACCAATGACAAATATTTCAAAGAATGGATGAAAGACCCTATTCATCAAATCCATAAATGTCATCAAGGCGTTAGTCAACCTAAAGGACATAACAAGAAACTTATAGTGACCATACCGTGTTCTAAAGGCAGTCTTAGGGATATCCATATCCCTAATCTTAAGCTGATGATAACCAAGTCTAAGATCGATCTTAGAGAAACACTTCGCACCTTAAAGTTGATCAAGAAAATCATCGATCCTAGGAAGATCATATTTATTCTTTACGATCACTTTGTTCCGCTGATGATAACCAAAGCACATACAAAGGGAACCATCATTTTTGTGCATGAACAACACAGCAGCACCCACGGAGACATACTAGGGTGGATAAAACCTTTACCTAAGAGGTCTTTCAATTGCTCCTTAAGTTCTATCAACTCCTATAAAGACATTCAATATGGAGGAATAGAGATTTGATGAGTGTCCGAAACTAGATCAACGCTAAAATCCATTTCCCTATCTGGAGGAACACCAAAAAACACCTCAGTAAACTCATTAACCATTGGAACAGATTCTAAGGAATCTCTTTTAGATTAGAATCTTTAACTCGGACCACATGATACAAATACCCCTTTGAAATCAATTTTTGAGCTTTAAGATAACAAATGAATCTTCCCAAAGGAAAGAGAGAACTACCTTCCCATACAATGACCAACTTATTAAGGAATTTAAACATAACCCTATGGGTACGAAAATCTAAGAAAGCATAGTAATAGTGCAACCAATCTTTCAATAAAATGACATCAAAATCAACCATGTCTAACTCTATCAAGTAAACAAGAGTATCCCTGCCACTAATAGATACCACATACCCACTATAGACACGGTAAAATAATAACCAAGTCTCCTACCAGGGTATAAATAGAAAAAAGAATTGACAGATTCTCGAGCCCGCAATCAAGATGCACAGCCACATATAGGGTTACATAGTAAAGAGTAAACCCTAGATCAAGGAAACAATATACATCATGGGAGAAAAGTCTTAACATACCTGTGACAACATTAGGAGATGCCTTAGAATTTTGGCGAGTAGCAAGTGCATAAAAGTTGTTGCAGCCAGAGGCGGTGCTAGAAACAGAGGCAAAAGCAAATATAGCACCCTTTGGTACAAAAGAAGGTGAAGTAGCAATAGGGGCCCTGTTGGCCCAAGAAGCTGCTAGAGAGGGTCAGTAACACTGCATGTTCCCAACTTGAACAAACATCCTCCCTTGCTTTAAGTTCACAAACTCTTTCCCCTTTGTTTCCCTCAACTCTTGAGGAAAGAAGCGGTCAAAAAAATCTGTGGAGAAGTCCACCCATGAATCCTGACTAGCATCACCACCTCTAGAAAACTCCCAATCTTCGTACCATTAGTACTCTACATCATTCAATTGGTAGTAAGAAAGCTTAACACACTCGACTTCTGAAGGATGCATGATTTGGAAAATTTTCTCTATTTCATCGGTAAAGCTTTGAGGTTCTTTCTTAACCTTCATGCCCAAAACATATGAGAGATTAACCTCATAAATTGGCCAATTCTTGTGGCCTCAAAAGAAATAGTAGATGGAGCACCATGCTCCAATTGAGAGACCACAAATTGAGTCAAGAGATTGATGGAGCGATGAAAGTCTGCATTAGAAGTATTCACTAGAGGAGACTAAGGAAGTGATTAACTCTCATAAGTAGGGTTAGGGGTGGAACCCCACAAGTATGGCCAGATGCCGCAGCCCTAGCCCAGGCCTGAACTTCAGAAGTTGGATGAGCTTTGGCCATAGGACCCTCAGTTGGGGCTGAAGTATTGCCTATCTCATATCTCCTTGGAGGCATTATCTGAAAGATAGAAAATGGAATTAAGGGAATCAATAACCTTAGACTTTATAGTTTGAGATTGAAACACAAGAAAGGAAATATTCTTAAGATATCTCATAGCCCCTTTTTTATAAGTGTGGAGCGCTTCACACCCATAAAAGTGGCTTTACTTGACACTGTATAGTGAACACCCAACTGACCATGAACCTAAGCTCAGATACAACCTTGACATGACCCAAATCCTGGACCATGTCGTATGGGCACCTTAATCTCACATAAATTGGAGTTCATCCCAATAACCCAACCCAAAATCTCATCATACAATAGGAGTCAAAGAAACTCTATTTCATAAGTTAAGATTATGGAGATAATATCATAAGTCAAAATCAGATTCATAATATCTATCTCACACCTAATTTCACATTTGTACACAATACCTCAAGACAAAATAGAAGTCAATAAATATATATGTCAGGACAAGCCCCCGACAAGAGTAAAACCAAGTCTTAAAGAGACCAAGTCTAAATATAAGAGACCAAAAGGAGCATATCTTCTGAAGTAAGGAAGCTCACCACTTCAAGTTAATGCACAAACTGCTTCAATTATCTAATAACTTCACAGGAGGAGAAGATATTTCGGCCCCTATGTCCCATGGGGACATAGCGCCTAGAGATGGTTAGAGGTTGGAACACGAGCATGTAACTCAAGGATAAGTGATAAAATAACATCATCAATCAACAACAAATTAATATATCATATTTTATCACATTCAAACACTTATCCATACATATAAGTATATCACATGCCAAACAAGGAACAAGTTTTATCAACATGCTTCAAGCAATCATTCATCATTCATGAAGTGGAGGACTACAACCTTTCACATTTATATCTTCAAACATTCTCAATAGGGAAAGGACTCTAACCACATTCATATTTCCATGGTATATATTATCAAGATTAGGGTTACTCAAGACCCTCATGTTAATACACATATAACAAGCACCCAAACATGCAATTTATCATCAATATCATATATAAACATAAGTCTAATAATGATTCACTGTCATACATCATTAGGCAACAAAACCTCTAGACATTTGATTTCAAACAACCATGTACACTTACTAATCCAAGTGTGAAATACATGTGTTTAGAGATATTTAAAGCGGGGAAGAGATACATCCTTTAAACATGATGACACACCAACAATCTTAGATCTTTCTTGCCACTAGATGTCCTGCCTTCAAACCTTAGCCTCCAATCTTACTTCAAGAAGATTTTAGAATATTTTGGAGTGTTTGAGTCTTGTAAATGAGGTATTAGGAAGCTATAATCCCTAATATAGTGTGAGGAATTAGGGTTTTAGGCAAGGTAAATGATCACAAGGCCCTTAGTTAAAAGCTGAAAAGTGCCCTCGTCCAAGGGTATGACTCCCCCATATGACTCCCTTAGCAATCGTACCCTAGGGTATGAGTGGTATCCTAACTCATACCCTAGGATTATTGTAGGTCAACCATACTTTTATGGGAATGAGTGGGCACCCTTGAGTCATATCCAAATGGTATGACTCACCCCTAACTCGTAAGATTCACTTATGACAAAAATAGTCCACTTGGTTTTAGGATCCCTTCTATATAATTGAGTAGTATACGACTCGTATGCATTAGTTATGACCAAGGAGAGGTCATTTCATATAGGAAAAAGTATAATACCCTTATAGACTGATAAAGATACAAAACTGGAGGGCAAGGTGGGTTCACCCACATCCCACATGCAAGGATGATGAGAGCTTTCAAAATTTTGGGGTTTTCATCCAACAAACCCATTTTTGTCTATTTAAGGTTTTCACCCCCAAATCCAAACTTATATAAATGATGCAATAATAGAATCCATAATCAAAAACTAAAAATTACACAAACACATCATCACCCAAACACAATTGCACCTTAGTTCAACATAATCCCAATAATCAAGAATTTACCTACTCCTGAAATTAAAAAGAAGAAATATACCAAACAATTTATTCATGGTATCTATGACCATGGAGGATAAATAAAATCCTCACTTTACACTTTAATTTCACCAATTTCCACTTGAAATTTTAACTACACAAATGATTCCCCAAATTCTAGGGTTCACCTCTTTTTTGATTTTTTAATCCTCCTATCTTGCATAACTTCCTAAGGGGAAAAGAATTATGCCTTATATGGGAATTGGAATTTGTTACATATTTTGACTGAACTGAAGTTGTTCATTAAACCCGCTAGACCGCAATCTCTGACACTTATTCATGATCGCGGCTACCGCAAACACGATCAGCACTCACGATCGCGGTATATTAAATTGTCTAGACTAGCTGCAATTTCGGCCCTTAGACCGCGATCGCGGTAATTGAAGCTTTTTTCTGCTCGAAGTCTTCCAATTGTACTTTTTTTATCCTTTGATTATTTTTAGATCCAATCTACAGCTTTCTATCTCATTATCTCATAACCTGTATTCCTGGAAAATATGGAAATTTGCACCCTTAAACACAATTCTATCTCATTTATACATTTAAATCATGGTAATGTGCACAAAAGTTGGGTGAAAATGAGTGGTAAATATACCAAACATCAACACCCCCAACTTAAAGCTTTTCTTCTCCTCAAGCAACATTACCTCTTATCATAAGACAACGCATATTTATCCCTAAATTTAATTACCTAATGATCACAAGTAGCTTTTCAAACATGGACAAATCTATTCTCGTAACACCCCTCAACATAAAATGAAATATCAAAGGAAGCAAAAGACTTCAAAAAAACAACCATGCAAGAATCACTAATACTCTAGAAGTGACTCACCATTGACCTTATTTACAATATACTCTTGTTGCCTTAATTTTTAGGAGATGACAAAATCACCCACCTTAACTTATTTACATTCCTCCTCACAAGAAAGAAAATTCCACACACCAAGTTATCTAATGCACAACATATAGTTTAAGTGCAAAAACATTCTCTCTCTCAAGAACTCTCGATGCTAACAAGTACCATGCCATTGGCTTGCCCCTATTTTCAATCTCCAGTACAATGAACACACTTAGTTGGAGATCTCAAAAGGCTTTTTGACCTTATAATATAGGTTTAGGGTAAGGTAGGATATTATTTAGGAACAACAAGGCTATGCCCTCCGTGAACATCTATATCACACTATTCTATCAAACTTTTGATCATGGGTCACTTCTTTTTTGTATTCACTTTTTACACATATGCCCTTGGTTTACCTATTTTCTTTTAATTTCTTTTTCTTGCACCCTTTGTGCTTCTCTTTCCTTTATTGGATCCTCTCATTTTTCTTATTTATTTGTTCTCAATACTTAACCTCGTAGGCACTCACTTACAACTTCTTGGCCTAAAGTTATCTCTATCAATCATCACCATCCTCAACTTAGGCTTTTAGCCTCAAGTTACAATTTTAAGTTCAAGGAGGGTAGGGATCAAAAGAAGGATAAAAATTAAAAGGCTCGCGGCTTGTATTGTGTTTACCAAAGAAAGGTCTAACGAGTCAAAGTGGGTGACTAGGGGTAACATCTGTGCAATACTTTTAAGTCTAAAGTAGACTTCCAATGTCACAAAGATTGCCTAAGATCATCTCCCCAATGAAGTACAATCAAAATTAGCCTTGAGAGACTAATGGGGAAAGTTCTAGATTGTATGAGTACACATGAGATTTGGACAAAAAATCTCACTACACATGGGATGAAAATTATCTAGGGAGGCTCAATTTCCCCTTTCTCTATAGACCAAAATGTAGTATCTACCAATTTTTTGAAGCCAAACTTTTGGAGTCACAAAAATAGAAAAAGAACTGTTACAAGGTCGGTCGCTCACGTCCATGACCTTTATTTTCAAAAAAGTTTGAATGGAGGGGGGTCATTGCTTTGTATTTGTACCATGCACAATTTACTAAATATGGCATTAACACGAGCCTTCATCTTATATTTTGGCCTTCATACGAGCAAACCATATGGCTACTCAGATTTTGCCATAGGTATAAGTAAGATCCTAAATTCCAATGCCATAAGTACTCAGATTTTCCTTGCATATGCAACACCTTGACGCCATGGATACTCATACTTACCATGCATCCATCGATCAAACCTAATCACGATGCTTTTTCATTAAGAATATAGACACCCAGCCCATCATAAGGAAAAGTTTGTCCAAATTTACTCACAAACAAAACAATGGTAGTCTCACACACACCCAACTTAGGGATTTGAAGAGTCCTCATAGCAGTACAAGTAGAAGGATTAGGTTTAAAAGGGAATCCCTTAAGCAGGAAGCAAAATACCCCTTGGATGCATCGATCGCGGTAGAGGGATCCGCAATGTGGTAACTAGAGCTAAAATCCCCTATTTTTTCTTTGTTTTGATTTCCTGCACAACTGCCATTTTCCAGGTCTGCTTTTCCTCTGTTTTACTAGACATTAAACTTGAGTTAAAACACCTACAAAACATCAAAACAAATAAGAAATAAGTCAAGGATGGGTTTTCTCCCATCAAGTGCTGAATTTAACGTCACGGCATGACTCTCTTTCTTCACCACGTACCATCTTTGAAGCGAACAAACTCTACCTTGGCCATCACGAGGCGTTTCACATTGTATTTCTTCACCCTTTGGCTATTTACTACAAACTTCTTTATTTCATGATCTTCCAATTCAATGGCACCACTAAGGTAAATGCTATAAGTCACAAATGGACCCGACCATTTAAAATGAAGCTTCCCCACAAAAAGTTTCAAATAAGAATTATAAAAGAGTACATTCTTAGCAACGTGGAATTCCAATTTAATATTCAAATGTCATGCCATTTATTCATTTTATCCTTATACAATGTGGAACTCTCATAAGCCTTGAGTCGAAAATCTTCAAACTCGTGGAGTTTTGTGACCCTCGCCTCGAATGATTATACACAATTCATGTTCAACATCTTTCTAGCCGACAATGCTTTATTCTCAAGATCAATGAGCAAGTGACATGACTTTCCAAACACCAATTGGTAGGGGGAAATTCTAATTTGGGTTCTGTAGGCCATTCTACAAGTCCAAAGTGCCTCATCGAGATGCCTTGCCCAATTGGTTTAGCCTATATTCACAATCTTCTCAAGTATTGCTTTGATTTCTTGATTTGAAACTTCTACTTGGCCGCTTGTTTAGGGGTGATTTGGGGTAGCCACTTTGTGTTTAACCCTATACATGTCAATAAGGGCCCCGAATTCTCAATTTTAAAAATGTGAGCCTTTGTCACTAATGATGGCACATGATATTCAGAATCATGTAAAGATGTATTTTACTCTCATCATTCAAAAGTGCCATGGCTTACACCCATTTAGAAACATAATTGTAATGCCCCGAATCTGGTACCCTGAATGCTACATGGTGTCATGACTCCGAAGGACCATAAGTTAACCCATGACTGATATCTATACTTGTATACTGCATAAAATACTTAATAATGCAGAAATATGAACTGAAAATCCATAAGGTTCACATAACTGAAGGAAAATATAACATCTAAATGGGGTATGAAATACCCAAAACAAAACTAAAAATACGGAAGTCTGAAACATGATAGTCTAGAAAGCCTGTAACTGACTGAACTATCTGAGTAAGGAGTTGATGGGACATGTCCCCAACTAACTCCAACTAATAAAATAGATAAATAGTCATGTCCTCAAATGATGAGGAATTACTTCTAACTCTGACAGTTAAAACTGGAATCTACTGCTGATCTGGAGCTCGTGTCTCTAAACCTATCGTATAAGACACCATAGCACAAATGCGTAAGTACTTTGAATGTACTAGAATACATGTGGGGTAGGCTTAATGCATGGGGTTCAGATGCATGAACAATACTAGCTAACTGACTAGTATGAACGTGAGAATACATGCATGCATACATAGTAACTATATCTAAAATCGTGATAACATGAGTACTGAATCTAAATACTGATAACATGACATAATGATAACTAATATAACTAATAACATGAGTGACTGTATCTGGTAGTCCTGAATCAGGTCAAACTATCTGAGTTCCATACTGTGTCTGAGTTGACTGTATCTGACAGCCCTGAATTCTGAAGAACTATTTAAGTTCTTTTACTGACACTGATACTGAGACTGTGGGAGGTAGTCATCTAATTAACATGCCCCAAATATTGCATTATAGCTGAATTAGGGTCTAATTTATGCCCTGATTGGAAGGGTATTAATACCAAGCCATTGGTAAGGACAACATGTAAGTGACCCTAAAATAATAGGTAACTCTAGTAAAAACATTGGGAACCCTCATATAGCAGGCTAAGCCATATTATCTACCCTCATATAGCAGGCTATGATGTCTTAACCTATGCTAGCTACATAGTTCTAGAATGCAAGGATTTCTTCTAAGAATCACACCCTCACATAACAGATGAGTTCTCATCCTTGGGTTCACTTGGTGCTAATTTCTACTCCCATCTGAATAGATACTAAACATAATTTATTGAACTAAACATGGATTGAATTACTGAATTTTTGTTGACTGATGGAATATTACTGATATCTGACAACTGATTGAGCTCTTGAGATTATGGAGATTTCCTAAATTATAAGACTATCAGAAGTCTAAGGATTCATAGCTTGAATGAGAGTATCATGGAAACATTACATGGCTCTAGGTACACAGCTAATATTTTGGGTACAAGTACCCCTAGGACTCGATGGAAGGAAACTGACCAAGCATAACTTACTTGAACATATAACTAACATCATAATCCATAATATATTTATAGAAAAATTCCATCAAAACATGTGATAGGCATAACTTGTACATACAGGGGAGTTTCATGATATCATACTAGTTGGGCATTGTTCCTTCATCTAGGCATTTAATCAAACACATGGTAGTCATAGCACATGTAGATAACATTATACAATAATTAATCATCATTATTGATCTTTAATTTTATTATCCTAGGGTTTATTCATAGTTTCACATGAACATACATCTATACAAATCAATTCCACATAAAATTTATCACCCAACATGGATTTAAATTCAATTGATCATTCTTAACATAAACAAAACAAACCCAATATAAAATTCATAAAAATTCCATAAACTTACACTTAGAAAATATATTCTTGGGCTTCATGGATGAAAGGAGTCCATGAATGAACACTACACATACATTAGTTCATGATTTTGTGAAGATTGACGGAGAAACTTTCTTGGATTTGGATCTTCTATGAAAACACTAGCTTATTCTTGAGAGGTTTTTGAGAGAAGAAAGTGTATTTTGGGTAAAGAGTGGTTGAATCACGTGTTAAAGGGCTTAAATAGGGGTGAGAATTTAAACCTGGATGCATCATTTAATTTTAGTAAAAATTTCCCGAATCAAACCCCTGGCGCAATGCGGCGCTCTCGCGTCGTGTCACTGGAATTTGACAATTGGGAAACTGAGGGATGGCGCGATGCAGAGCCATCACATTACCTCTTTTTTTAAGACCTTGAACTTTGGCACTATGCGGAGAAAATCACGCTGAGATACTAGTAAAGGACAATTGCCATTTTAGCATGTGGCGCGGTGCACCACTGACCAATATGGCGTTGTTTTATGACGAGAACTTGAAATAGTCATAACTTCTGACTAGGTTATCGAATTTGGGCAAATCTTATATCAATGAAAAGCTTATTGAATTTTTCACATGACAAAAAGTGAAAATATTAAAAATTCATCATGTAATAACCATCATTCAATTTAGAAGATAATACTAGACATTCTTGTGATGAAATTTTCTAGGAAAAGTATGGGGTATTACAATATCTTCTCCTTGAGAACATTGATCCTCGAATGAGACTGACTGAGAGGGGATAAAAGATAATTAAAGTATATACGGACATGAATAACTAGAACATGATCTCATGAATGACATGTCTGACAAGATGAACATATAATACTAAACATGCATCTCTGATGCATGTGTAACTAATTCATGAATGTATGACTGAGTGTGTTGAAGAACTAAGTTTCTCACAATGAGAATGCATGTATGATGGATAATTACATAACTGAACTGATACATGAGTTCATGACTAAATATTCAATAGTACTTGATACCAATTTTATAATGGGAACATGAGCATGAAATTGCATATCAAGTTTGTGATGAACACTGAACATGAAATTGAGTAAGCTTAAGGAGAACTATTACCTTGAGCTTGATCTGAGTTGGCAAAGAAAAGGTGAGGATACTTGGTATACGTATCTGCCTTTGCTTCCCAAGTAGCTCCCTCGATGGACTAATTTCACCAAAGAACCTTAACTAGAAGGACTTCTTTGTTCCTTAATCTACAAGTCTTATAGTCTAAGATTTCAACTGGAATCTCTTCATAAGCGAGAGTATTCTAAACATCAATGCTCTAAATAGGACTACAACTAAGGGGTCACCTATGCACTTATTGAGCAAAGAGACATGAAAGACTGGATGAAGTGAGGCTAGATCTGAAGGTAATTCAAGCTAATAGGCTACCTTGCCAAAGCGACTGTGAATCTTGAAGGGTCAGATATATTGGGGACTGAGCTTTCTTTTTTTGCTAAATCTCTTCACTTCCTTCATGGGAGAGATATTTAGATAGACATAGTCACCAATCTCAAACTCGAGATCTTTTTCTATGAATATTTGTATAAGACTTCTGTCGGCTCTAAGCAGCCCAGAGTCCTTCTCTGATCAACTGGACTTTTTCTAAGGCATTAAATACTAAGTTAGGCCCTATAACTGATGGCTCACTAACTTAGAACCAACCAATTAGAGATCTACATCTCCTACCATAGAGATCTTCGAATTGAGCCATCTGAATACTGGAATAATAGCTGTTGTTGTATGCAAACTCAATCAAAGGTAAGTGGTCATCCCAACTTCCTCCCTTAGCATATCTTTTAGCATCTGAATGGTCCTTTTTACTTGATTATTTTTCTAAGGATAAAAGGTTGTACTAAGATGAACTTGGGTACCAAGATCCTTTTGGAATGCTTTCCAAAAATAAGAGGAGAACTGGGTACCTCTGTTTGAGATAATAGATAGTGGAATACTATGCAATCTGACCAACTCCTTAATGTAGAGTGTGGCATAATCCTTGGCTGAATAAGAGGTATGAACTGGAAGGAAATGAGCTGATTTGGTCATTCTATCTACAATGACCCAGACTATCATGCTGATGACGAGTTTGAGGAAAACCTATCATGAAGTCCATGTTCATAACTTCCCACTTCCAAGTAGGAATACTAAACTCCTGCATAGACCCACTAGGATTTTGATGCTCTATCTTAAGTTGCTGACATATAGAGCACTTAGCCACAAATTCTGCAATGTCTCTTATTATCCCAATCCATCAATGGATTTCTCATAAGTTGCGATACATCTTTGTGACTCTTTGATGAATAGAGCAGCATGCTCTATGTGCTTCTGAAAGAATTCATTTCCTTAAGCATGTACACCTGGAACATAGACACAACCCTGATAACACAAAACATCATCTCCCTCTTAGGAGAAAACCTCTACTTTCTGATCCTGAACTAACTCTTTCAACTTGACAAGGTTGGGATCTCTATCTTGCTTTTCTTTTACCTCAGAAACTAGAGATGATTCTAAACTACTCTAAACCTATATATCACCTTCATCTATATCGACGAAGCAAATACCTAGTCTGGTAAGCTGATGGACTTCCTAAGCTAAATTTTTATTACTGTCCTCAACATGAGAAACACTACCTATGGATAGTCTACTGAGTATGTTGCCCACTATATTGGCCTTGCCCGAATGATAGAGGACACTTATGTTGTAATCTTTCAAGAGCTCTAACCACCTTCTTTGATAAATATTGAGATCTTTTTGAGAAAAGACATACTGAAGACTCTTATGATCTATGAACACATCTACATGAACACCATATAGATAATGCCTCCAAATCTTGAAGGCAAAGACTGCGGCTGATAACTCAAGATCATGAGTAGGATAATTCCTCTCTTAGGGATTAAGCTATCTGGAGGCGTGGGCTATGATCTTACCATGCTGCATGAGGACACAACCCAAACCTACTTTGGATATATCACAATACACTACAAAACCATCTGGATAATTTGGAAGAGCTAATATTGGAGCTGAGGTGAGTCGACCCTTCAACTCCTGAAAACTCTTCTCATAAGGATCTGAGAAACTTGACTTTCTTCTGAGTTAATCTGGACATAGGGGATGCAAGAGAAAAATCCCTCAAAAAAACAACTGTAATAGCCGGCTAAACCCAAGAAAGTCCTAATATCTGATGGAGAGACAGGGCAAGGCCAGTTTCTTACTGCTTCGATCTTTCGAGAATCCACTCTAATGCCATCACCAGAAATGATATGACCAAGGAATACTACTAACCTTAGCCAAAATTCACACTTATTGAATTTTGCAAATAGTTAATGATCTTTGAGAGTCTGAAGTACTGTCTTGAGATGGCCTACATGATTGCGCTCACTATGAGAATAGACCAGAATATCATCTATGAAAACTATGATGAACATGTCCAAGTACTTCCTAAACACACGATTCATCAAGTCCATGAAAGCGGTTGGGGCATTGGTAAGACCAAATAACATGACTAAAAATTTAAAGTGACCATACCAAGTTTGAAAAGCTATTTTTGGAATGTCACATTCCCTAACTCTGAGCTGATGATAGCCGAATCTGAGATCTATCTTAGAGAAATAACTGGCTCCCTGAAGTTGGTCAAACAAGTCATCAATTCTGGGAAG
This sequence comes from Capsicum annuum, assembly GCF_002878395.1. Taxonomy (NCBI): domain Eukaryota; kingdom Viridiplantae; phylum Streptophyta; class Magnoliopsida; order Solanales; family Solanaceae; genus Capsicum; species Capsicum annuum. Next base: position 98,159,064 of record NC_061117.1, on the reverse strand, counting down.
AGGATACTTTTTCTTGACCATGACCTTATTAAGTTGGTGGTAGTCTATACATATTCTGAGAGAACCATCTTTTTTAAGCACGAACAATACTGGAGCGCCCCACGAGGAAATGCTGGGCCTGATGAATCCCTTATATAAGAGATCCTTCAATTGTTGTTTCAGTTCTCTGAGTTCTGCTGGTGCCATTCTATATGGCGGAATAGAGATAGGCTGAGTATTGTTGAGTATTTGGAAGAAGATCAATGTCGAACTCTATTTCCCTTTCAGGAAGAATTCCTAGAAGATCTTCAGGAAAGATATCTAAATATTTATTTAGTATCGAGACTGATTCAAGGCTGGAAGTTTTAGAACTAGTGTCCTTAACTCGAACAAGACGATGGGCACATCCTTTAGATATCATTTTCCTTGCCCGAAGGTAGAAAATAAGGTGACCCCTAAAAGTGGATCCACTACCCTTCCACTCAAGGATGAGTTCATTAGGGAACTAAACCTGGACTATTTTTTTCTGTAGTCAACTGTGCTATAGCAAGAATGAAGCCAATCCATATTGATAATGACGTAAAAATTAGTAATCTCTAATTTGACTAAGTCTACTAAAGTGACTTTCCAAAATATCATAATTGGGCAGTTCCTGTATACCCATCGGGCTATGATGGTTTTACCCATTAGGGTACAGACTGAAAAGGGCTTTTCTAGGATTTTGGGACTGATTCCGAAATCCCCTGCTATATAGGGAGTAACAAAAGATAAATAAGCTCCTGGATCTAGCAAAGAGTAAACATGCATATGAAAGATCTATAATGTACCAGTAACTACATTAGGAGAATTTTCCTAATCTTGTCGGGACTGAAGAGCATAGAGATGATATGGGCATTGACCACTAGTAGCATTAGAGGTGGCGCCCTTCTTATTTCGGCTACAGGACTGAGATGAAGAGAGATTCTATTAACCCTGAGGACCTGGCTGAGGACAGTCTCTGACTCTGTGGCTTAGCTTGCCACATCCGAAACAAATACCACTGCCATCTCTGCAAATACCTTGATGGTGCTTGCCACAAGTCTGGCAAAGAGGATAGGTGCAGGTGCTGCTAACACTTCCCTGGGTCTTATAGCCTGGCACTCTATCTTTGTTACCCTCTATGAACTTAGGAACTGAAGCACTGGCTGAAGAAGGAGCTGGAACTAATGACTTTGGATAAAATTAAGAATGGTTTTCTCCTTCTGGCTTAGGCTGAGCGAAGTTGAAAATAACTATCTTCACTCTCTTATTTTTCTTCTCCCTCATCTTAATATTTTTCTCCTCAATCTATTGATCCTGAGTCATAAGCCTGGCTAAAGTCATGTCACTATTCAAAATGGTGGATCTGTACTCATTAACCACGCTATCATTCACCCCTGAAACAAACTTACTCATCCTTTCCCTGCTATCTGCAACCACATGAGAGGTATATCTGGTTAATTAAGTAAACTTAAGAGAATAATCTTTCACAATCATATTTCCCTGCCTGAGTTTGATGAATTCTAACACCTTAGCTTCCCTAAGCTCTAGAGGAAAGAATATATCAAGGAAAGCAGACGCAAACTCCTCCCACTCAAATGGCCCTACATCATCTGCCCTCTCTGACTTCCACTTCTTGAACCAAGTGTGAGCAATATCCTACAACAGATATGCAGCTAGATCAGTACTCTTAATAGTAGTCACCCTCATGATGTCTATCACCTTTTGCACATGATCTAGGAATTCCTGAGGGTCCTTATCTATCTTAGACCCAAGAAAGAAAGAAGTATTCATTCGGATGAAATCCTAAATCCTGGCTACAGTTGAATTGGACACTGGATTGGCCAGAACAATATTTGGTCATTCATTTTAAGAAGAAACTAAGTTAGCAAGAGTAGTGAATGCAGCTCAAAACTCTATATGAAAAACATGTTCGACCAAAAGTTCTTCGGGCTGAGGGGCTGACTGATTTCCTTTTCTTCTTTTAGGAGGCATATTTTATAGAAGAAACAGAAAAATGGATTAAACTGAGAGATTGACTTGAGATTATGCTCACTGTCACGACATGAATACTGAAAGAGGGGAAACTGTTCCTAAAACATCTTATAGCCTCCTGTACATTAATGTGGCGTGCAACTGATGTGTGAGCAATTGCTAACACATTTAAGACCTTTAACGAAGAATAATTGCAAAGTTTTAAGAAGCTTTTGTTGTTTTTGATTTGTTTATTTTTGATTTTACAGTTTAAGCTGATGGGATAGAGAACCAACAAGAATGGAAGCAAAAAAGTTGAAATCTGGAGGAATCTAAAGAGAAGTGTGGCTGATGACATCTGTGATAAGTCATTAACCCTGTGATAGGATACCACAGTATTTATTAGACTTAAACATGAGTTGAAGCCCGTGACGACATCTGGTGATATGATGTCAAAAGTGTGATACGCCACTATGAATATCATCATTCTTCAATAAGGAATGGAAGTTTAAGACATTTTTGTGATGATGTTCGTGATAAGCCGTCAGGTTGGCGATAAGGCATCAATATCATCGTCAGCCTTAGACAGCAAAACCCAAAAGTACAGAGGATCTGACAACATTTGTGATAAGCCATCAGACGCCTGATAAGCTGTAACAGATGTCGACATCTATTCCAAGAAAAAGTTGAAACTTAAATTTTATTTTCTTATTTAGGATTAACTATAAAAAGCATTGTTCAGGGTTTTCCTAAGTGTTAGAACTTGTGTTTTAAGAGACATAACTTGATATTTTCTCTCTCAAGTTTCTTGTCTTGAAAAAGCAAATACTTTGAAGAGATTGTTATCATTATTTAGGGATTTCCATTATGATTTAATCTGAGAATCTCTAGTTTCTATTTATCTTGTCGCAAGTTTATCTACCAAATCATGAATTCAACTAGCTGCTTCGATTATTACATCATAAGTGGCTAAATTCCTTTAACCTAAATTGTGGGATCTAGGGTTAGGTCATGATGATGTGCTAAAAACTCAAGATTTAATAGGTTTTAGGATTTCTTGATAATTCTAAGATTTTAATTAATGTCTGTTGGTTGCAAATAGTAGACACACCTACTTTGATTTTCTTGAGAAAGAAATCATATAGAGTAGGAAGTGAATTATCAACAGGGACTCAGAAATACTTCATTTAATAATCAAGGTTGTAACAAGGTTGATTAACCTGAGGTAAAATCTGGGCAGTGAATAGCAATTTCCTAAGCCCGAGAGGATTAGGAAATTAGACGCTTAAATAAGTTGAGAGACATTTGAGCATATCATCAGTAAAGATAGCTTGTTAACCTAACCACTATGAGAATCTTGAGTCGCCTTTAGCATCTGTCATGTACCGTAATCCCTAGTGAACATAATTCTGGTTATTTCAGAAAATCTTGGTTACAAACATCGAAATTAAAGTGACAAACAAAAAACTTGTTAAACCTAAACCCCAATTTTATCTTTTCATATCATTTGTTTGAATTTTACTTGTACCTTTAGTTTCAAACCATTTTAATTGCCACACATATTATTCCCCGTGGATTCGACCCCGACTCTAAATTTGGGTAAATATATTAACGACGATCGCCTTGCACTAAATTAAAGTATAAGTTCTGCGTTATCAAAAATAGCATTATTGCACGGCTACTTATGGGTGTTGATATCCTCTTGGGGTTTTTGTTGCCGTGCCTCTTTTACATAGAGTCTTGTTCCTAGTAGAGCCGGCATGTCTGGGTGTATTATGTTTTTTTTATGATGTGTTGTGATTAACTGGGGAAAAAATAAGTATCTAGGATAGTTGATATATTTTTGTTGATTTTTCTTGGAATGATAAATACCTCTCTAATTGTCTATCTAGTAACTGTGTGATGAGCATCTATATGTGACTATTATGTATCTTTTTATGGCATTAGTATTAGGGACACGATAATCACTATTAACAATTGCATGAACTGAATGGGTAATAGCTTGTGATGTACCTTTATGCCATGTGTGTGTGAGATGCTCCATAGTTCCCATTGTGTGTTAAATCCAAAACTTACTCAGTTGGTCCTGCCTTGGTTATAGGATGGCGGTTAGTAAAGAATCATAGGTCGTTGTTGATATTATTCCACTTTTAGCCTAAATGACCTTCCATGTGTCAATAATATCCCTTGATCGTGATTTTGAGCATGAATTCCTATTCTTTTTATTATACTTATCACCTTCCCATTTGTATCATAATGAACCTATTTTGGCCCTGGTCCTCCTTGGACATTGTGCACTTTGACTGAGGCAAATCGCCTAAGTTAAGGGTGGCTACCATAGGGGTGCATGACATAAAATGAGTATGAAGAAAGGTTGAATAAAAGAAAAAAATAAAAATCTAGTAGTAGTGGAAAAAGAATAAGAAAAGAAAAACTGTGAAAAAAAGAAATGATTGTCAAAGAAAAAATACCGCACCCATCCGGAGTATGTGTGATCAAGAAAGGAGAGAATTAAGTACAGGTTGATAAGTGAGACCCCAAAAATAGTGTAGTTCCAAGGAGGCATAGTCAATTTAAATATCCTTGCATATCATACCAGCCCCATACAAAGCCAAAGAAAAGACCTATCGTGATCCAAACTTAACTATCTGAAAATTTAGGCAATGAAAATAACGGCAAGCATATGGTATTTGACATGCATTGATTGGAATTTCTTTCTGAGAGTGAGTGTCTCTTAACCGTCCCTGCATTTACATGCTTGATTTTATATATGAGTAAGGAGGGACTTCGTTGTTGTAAGGGCACATCAGTTGCATCGCTAGTTGCCTACTTGTTTGGGTAGTGTAATTTGTACATATGCATAGTTAGTATTGCTAAGTTGATGTGATATCTTGATTCCTTTCTGTCACATTATTGATCTTTAAAAATATACACAGTTGGGTTTAAAGAGATTGAAAATAGAGAGAGTAATGTGTTTTGAACTAAAATTGATGATCAACTGTCATAGGTATTGTGTCTCTTGGTTAAGCATCATAGTGTTATGTTTTAGTTGCTTGAGGACAAGAAATTGTTTTAAGTATAGGGTATTGATGTGTGAGCAATTGCTAACAAATTTAAGACCTTTAGCCAAGAATAATTGTAAAGTCTTAAGCAACTTTTGTCATTTTTAATGTTTATGTCTGATTTTACAGTTTAAGCTGATGGGATAGAGAACCAACAAGAATAAAAGAAAAGAAGTAGAAATCTAGAGGAATCTAAAGAGAAGTGTGGCTGACGACATCTGTGATAAGTCGTCATCCCTGTGATAGGCTATCACAGTAGACGTCAGACTTAAGCATGAGTTGAAGCCTGTGATGACATCTGGTTATATGATGTTAAAAGTGTGATACACCATCATGAATGTCATCATCCTTAAATAGATAATAGGAGTTGACGATATTTTTGCGATGACGTTCATGATAAGCCGCCAGGTTGGTGATAAGGCGTCAACGTCGTTGTCAGCCTTAGACAGCTGAAGCCAAAAGTGCAGCAGAGCTGACGACATCTGTGATAAGCCATCAAACTCCTGATAAGCTATCACGGATGTCGTCATCTATTCCGAGAAAAGCTCCAACTATAATTTTATTTCCTTATTTAGGATTAACTATAAAAAGCATTGTTAAGGGTTTTTCTAAGTATTGGCACTTGAGTTTTAAGAGACGTAATTTGATATTTTCTCTCTCGAGTTTCTTGGCTTGAAAAAGCAAATACTTTGAAGAGATTATTATTATTATTTTAGGATTTCCAATGTGATTTAATTTGAGAATCTCTAGTTTCTATTCATCTTAGTGTAAGTTTATCTTTCAAATAATGAACTCAACTAGTTGTTTCAATTATTACATCATGAGCAGCTAAATTCCTTTAACCTAAGTTATGCGATCTAGGGTTAGGTCATGATGATGTTCTAAACACTTAAGATTTAATAGGTGTTAGGATTTCTTGATAATTTTGAGATTTTAATTAACGTCTGTTCATTGCAAATAGTAGACACACCTACTTTGATTTGCTTGAGAAAGAAATCATATATAGTAGGAAGTGAATTATAAACAGGGACTCGGAAATACTTCATTTAATAATCAGCGTTGTAACAAGGTTGATTAACCTGAGGTAAAATCTGGGTAGTGAATAGCGATTTCCTAAGTTTGAGAGGATTAGGAAATTAGATGCTTAAATAGGTCGAGAGACATTTGAGCATATCATCGATAAAGATAGATTTTTATCCTAACCACCATGAGAATCTTGAGTCACCTTTAGCATCTGTCATGTACTATAAGCTTGGTGAACATAATTCTAGTTATTTCATAAAATGTTGGTTACAAACATCGAAATTAAAGTAACAAACAAACAACTTGTTAAACCTAAACCCCTATTTTATCTTTTCTTATCATTTGGTTGAATTTAATTTGTAGCTTTAGTTTTAAACTAGTTTAATCGCCACTCACATTGTTCCCTGTAGATTCTACCCCGACTCCTAAGTAGGGTAATTATATTGATGATGACTGCCTTGCACTAAATTGAAGTGTAAGTTTCACCGTTATCAAAAATGGCGCCATTGTTGGGGAAAAATTTAGTGTATTAACATGGTTTGGAATCTTAGCCTACTTGCTTGAATTCAAACTTGTAAATATTTGTCTTTACTTTTCTTTTATTTCTTATGTTAGGTAGATTTTTAGATTAGTTTATTTATTACTATGGCATTGTGGAATTAACATGTGCTTGGTGGTTGGAAATATTATCCTGATGATCCATGTCCATACTGTGATGGACCTCACTTTTTGCAAGATTTTAGCTATGCTCCCCGGAGAGAGATGTGTGCACCATCTCCATCCTACCAGGAGTATAAATTTTTTTATATGGTGGTCAAGATAGATATTGGAGTGATTGCCCAAATGCCCCCTCCCCCCGGTATGCTAACCCAAATTCTAGTTCTTCTTATGATTTGTATAGGTTCTATGGTCAAAAACAGGAAGAACGAAGCACCAAAAAGACTGGCATTGAAGTTATGCTTCAACTAGTGTTGGATTGTGTGGACACAACGAATGATATCATACGTTATATACATCAAGACAAAAGGGAAAATAACAAGGAAAGAAGAATAAAAGTGGATATAGATATAGAGGTAAAGCATTCAAAGAACTTTCTCACATTATGTTTAGATGATATCTTGAATATGGAATCATTTAACATAATGGATGAATGTGAAGATGAGGAACAATAATCCTATATCGATGTTGTGATTGATATTGAGAAACCCTCGATGATTTTTCAACCAACTAAACCAACCATGAGGGATGATGCCAAGATTGTGGAAATGGTGCTAGAGGCGAAGAAGAAACCAAACAAATCTCTTCTAAAGACTCTAACCCAATTAGGGGTGAGGATGCCCAGAAGGATGCAACTCAGAAATTAAGGAGAAAACCTCATTCGAAAAATTTTTCAACATTGTGCTTGGTGGATGAGATGGAAGTCTGCCTACCCAAGCGACTGAGGTGTTTTGAGGATGAGAAACAAAATCCTTATATTTTGGAGTTTGGTATTCAAAAAGAGCAAAATGAAGCCCGCCACTTGAAGGTCAGTATAGGCAAAATTCAATGCGCATCAGGTGAATTTTTTATAATCTCATCAATACCCAATGAGCCTATTCAGAAATTTGATATAAAGTTGGGTAAGAGATTCAAGTCATCAAAGTACTGAGATAAAAGAAGTGTCATTATATCCGTACATTTGCCCAATGCGCCTTAAAGATGTATGGATCAAAAGTTGGGTTGACGTTTCAAATCCTCCAAGTGGAGACATAAATAATTATCAATAAGGTATCTTGATGAAGTCTGAGTAGTCAAGATAACTAAGTCGTGCCGCGACACTAAATTAGGCGATTCTTGGGAGGCAACTCAGGGTATTTTATTATTAGTATTCGTACTATGTGATTGACATCAGATCTTCGCACCCGTGCTGCCTCGGGTATGTTTCTAACTGTCTTGTTTTGGTTTGATGCATTGAGGACATTGAATGATTTTAAGTTAAGGGTGGGGCTACTTATGGGCGTTGATGTTCTCTTGGGGTTTTTGTTGTCGTGCCTCTTTTCCCCAGAGTCTTGTTCCTAATAGAGCCAGCATGTTCAGGTGTATTGTGTTTGTTTTGTGATGTTTTGTGGTTAACTGGGGGGAAAAATAAGTATCTAGGATAGTTTATATATTTTTGTTGATTTTTCTTGCAATGATAAATACCTCTCCAATTGTCTATCTGGTAACTTGTGATGAGCATCTATATGTGACTATTGTGAATGTTTTTATGGAATTAGTATTAGGGACATGATAATCACTGCTAACAATTTCATGAACCGAATAGGTAGTAGCTTGTGTGTAGCTTTGTGCCATGTGTGTGTGAGATGCTACCTAGTTCTCATTGTGTGTTAAATCCAGAACTTGCCTGATCGGCCTTACCTTGGTTGTAGAATAGCGGTTAGGAACGGATCATAGGCCACTGTTGATATTATTCCACTTTTAGCCTAAATGACCTTCCATGAGTGAATAATATCCCTTGATCCTAATTTTGAGATTGAATGCCTATTCTTTTTATTATACCTATCACCTTCCCATTTGTATCACAATGAACCTATTTTGGCCCTGGTCCTCCTTGGACATGGTGCCCTTTGACTAAGGAAAATCTCCAAAGTTGGGGGTGGCTACCATAGGGTTACGTGACGTAAAATGAGTACGAAGAAAGGTAGAATGAATAAAAAGAATAAAAAGCTAGGAGCGGTGGAAAAAGAATAAGAAAAGAAAAATTGTGAAAAAAAATGACTGTCAAAAAAAAAATACCGCACCCATCCGGAGTATGTGTGATCAAGAAAGGAGAGAATTAAGTACAGGTTGATAGGTGAGACCACAAAAATAGTTTAGTGCCAAGGAGGCTTAGTCAATTTAAATATCCTTGCTTATCATATCAGCCCCAAGCCAACATTACAAAGCCAAAGTAAAGACCTATAATGATCCTAACTTAACTCTTTGAAAACTTAGGCAATGAAAATAAGGGCAATCATTGGGTATTTTCTTTCTGAAAGTGAGTATCTCTTGACCTTCCCTAGATTTACATGTTTGATTTCATATATGAGTGAGGAGGGACTTCGTTGTCGTAAGGGCACATCAGTTGCATGCTAGTTGCCTACTTGTTTGGGTAGTGTAATTTATACATATGCATAGTTAGTGTTTCTAAGTTGAAGCCATATCTAGTAGAGTCGGCATGTATTGGCATTTTGTGTTTGTTTTGTGATGTGTTGTGGTTAACTTAGGGAAAAATAAGTATCTAGGACAGTTGACATATTTTTGTTGATTTTTCATGAAATGATAAATACCTCTCCAATTGTCTAGCTGGTAACTTGTGATAAGCATCTATATGTGACTATTGTGAATCTTTTTATGGCGTTAGTATTAGGGACACAATAATCACTGCTAACAATTGCATGAACCGAATGGGTATTAGCTTGTGATGTACCTTTGTGCCGTGTGTGTGAGATGCTACCTAGTTCCCATTGTATGTTAAATCCAGAACTTACCCGGTTGGTCTTGCCTTGGTTGTAGGATGGCGGTTAGGAAAGGATCATAGGCCATTGTTGATATTAGTCAACTTTTAGCCTAAATGACATTCCATGTGTGAATAATATCACTTGATCCTGATTTGATCTTGAATGCCTATTGTTTTTATTATACCTATCACTTTTCCATTTGTATCATAATGAACCTATTTTGGCCCTGGTCCTCCTTGGACATTGTAAACTTTGACTGAGGCAAATCGCCTAAGTTGAGGGTGGCTACCATATGGGTGCATGACATAAAATGAGTATGAATAAAGGCAGAATAAAAGAAAGGAATAAAATGTTGGGAGTGATGGAAAAAGAATAATAAAAGAAAAGTTGTGAAAATAGAGATATGATTATCAATGAAAAAAATACCGCACCCATCCGGAGTATGTCTGATCAAGAAAGGCGAGAATTAAGTATAGCTTGATAAGTGATACCCCTAAAATAGTGTAGTGCCAAGGAGGCTTAGTCAATTTAAATATCCTTGCCTATCATACCAGCCCCAATCCCACGTTACAAAGCCAAAGAAAAGAACTATACTGATCCTAACCTAACTGTCTGAAAACTCAGGCAATGAAAATAAGGGCAACCATATAGAATTTGACATGCATTGATTGGAATTTATTTCTGAGAATGAGTATCTCTTGACCGTTCCTGCATTTAAATGCTTGATTTCATATATGAGTGAGGAGGGACTTCGTTGTTGTAAGGGCACATCGGTTACATTGCTATTTGGCAACTTTTTTGGGTAGTGTAATTTGTTCATATGTATAGTTATTGTTGCTAAGTTGATGCCATATCTTGATTCCTTTCTGTCAAATTGTTGAACTTCATGGATATAAACAACTGGGTTTAAAGAGATTGAAAATGGAGAGAGTAATGTCCTTTGAATTAAAATTGATGATCAACTGTCATAGGTATCTTATGTGTCTCTTGGTTAAGCATCGTAGTGTTGTGTTTTAGTTGTTTGAGGACAAGCAATTGTTTTAAGTTGAGGGTGTTGATGTGTGAGCAATTGCTAACATATTTAAGACCTTGAACCAAGAATAATTGCAAAGTCTTAAGCAACTTTTTTGTTTTTGATTTGTTTATGTTTGATTCTACAGTTTAAGCTGATGGGATAGAGAACCAACAAGAATGGAAGCAAAGAAGTTAAAATATAGAGGAATATGAAGTGAGGTGAGGCTAACGACATCTGTGATAAGTCGTCATCTCTATGATAGGCTATCACAGTTATCGTCAGACTTAAGCATGAGTTGAAGCCTGTGACGACTTCTGGTGATATGACGTCAAAAGTGTGATACGCCATCATGAATGTCGTCATCCTTAAACAGAGAATAGGAGTTGAAGACATTTTTGTGACAATGTTCATAATAAGCCATCAGGTTAGTGATAAGGCATCAACGTTGTCGTCAGCCTTAGACTGCAGAATCCAAAAGTGCAGAGGAGCTGACGACATCCATGATAAGCCGTCAGACTCCTGATAAGCTGTAATGGATGTCGTCGTCTGTTCCGAAGAAAAGCTACAACTTTAATTTTATTTCCTTATTTAGGATTAACTATAAAAAGCATTGTCTAGGGTTTTCTAAGTGTTGGCCCTTGAGTTTTAAGAGAAGTAATTTGATATTTTCTCTCTCGAGTTTCTTGGCTTGAAAAAGAAAATACTTTGAAGAGATTATTATCATTATTTTGGGATTTCCATTGTGATTTAATCTGAGAATCTCTAGTTTCTATTCATCTTGTGGGAAGTTTATCTTTCAAATCATGAATTCAACTAGTTTCTTCGATTATTACATCATGAGCGGCTAAATTCCTTTAACCTAAATTATGGGATCTAGGGTTAGGTCATGATGATGTGCTAAACACTCAAGATTTAATAGGTTTTAGGATTTCTTGATAATTCTGAGATTTTAATTAAAGTCTGTTGGTTGAAAACAGTATACACACCTACTTTTATTTGCTTAAGAAAGAAATCATATACAGTAGGAAGTAAATTATCAATAGGGACTCGGAAATACTTCGTTTAATAATCAACGCTATAACAAGGTTGATTAACCTGATGTAAAATCTGGGTAGTGAATAGCAATTTCCTAAGTCCGAGAGGATTAGGAAATTAGATTCTTAAATAGGTCAAGAGACATTTGAGCACATCATCGATAAAGATAGCTTGTTATCTTAACCACCGTGAGAATCTTAAGTCGCCTTTAGCATCTGTCATGTACCGTAAGCCCTAGTGAATATAATTCTGGTTATTTCATAAAATCTTGGTTACAAACGTTGAAATTAAAGTGATAAACAAACAAATTGTTAAACCTAAACCCCCATTTAATATTTTCGTATCATTTGTTTGAATTTTACTTGTAGCTTTAGTTTCAAACTTCTTTAATCGCCACTTACATTGTTCCTTGTGGATTCGATCCCTACTCCAAAGTTAGGTAAATATATTGATGACGACTGTCTTGCAATAAATTAAAGTGTATGTTTCAGCGTTATCAGCAACACACCCATGTACAAGACTCTACTACATGCAGCCTTCAGACTTTTTAGGACTCTATTGAACCTAGCTTTGATACCAAGTTTGTAAAGCCCCAAATCTGGAACCCAAAACGCTACACGGTGCTCATGACCCCGAAGGACCACGGTCTAACCCATGACTGATATATGTTCCTGTATACTGCATAAAATACTTAAAATGCAGAAATATGAACTGAAAGTCCATAAGGTTCACATAACTGAAGTAAAATATAACATCTAAACGGGGTTTGAAATACCCAAAACAAAACAGAAAATATTGAAGTCTGAAATATAATAGTCTAAAAAGCCTCTAACTAACTGAAATGTCTGAGTAAGGAGTTGATGGGACATGTCACCAACTAAATCCAACTAATAAAAAAATTAATAAGATAAGAGAGAAATAGTCATGTCCTCGAATAATGAGGACTCACTTCTAACTCTGACTGCTGAAACTAGAATCTACTGCTGATCTGGAGCCCGTGTCTCTAAACCTATGGTATAAAACACTATAGCACAAATGCGTTAGTCCTTTGAATGTAGTGGTGTGCATGTGGTGTAGGCGAAATGCATGAGGTTCATATGCAGGAATAATACTAGCTAACTGACTAGTACGAACGTGAGAATACATGCATGCATACATAGTAACTATATCTGAAATCATGATAACATGAGTACTAAATCTAAATACTGATTACATGACATACTGATAACTGATATAACTAATAACATGAGTCACTGTATCTGATAGTCCTGGATCTAGTGGAACTATCTGAATTCCGTACTATGCCTGAGTTGACTGTATCTGACAAAATTCTAAATAACTATCTGAGTTCTTTTACTGAGACGATACTGAGATTGTGGGAGGTAGTCTTATAACCGACATGCCCCAAAGGCTGCATTATAGCTGAATTGGGATCCAATCTATGCCTTGATTGGAAGGGTGTCAATACCGCGCCACTGGTAAGGACAACATGTGTGTGACCCTGATATAACAGGTAACTCTAGTGAGAACATTGGGAACCCTCATATAGCAGGCTAAGCCACCTCATCTACCCTCATATAGCAGGCTATGATGTATCAACGTATGCTGGCTACATAGTTCTGGAATACAAGGATTGCTTCAAAGAATCACACCCTCACATAACAGGTGAGTTCCCATCCTTGGGTTCACTCGGTGCTAATTTCTACTCCCATTTGAATGACACTGAACATAATTTACTGAACTGAACATGGACTGGATTACTTAATTTCCATTGATTGATGAAATATTACTGATATCTGACAACTGACGTAGATCATGAAGATTTCCTGAGTCATAAGACTATTTGAAGTCTAAGGATTCATAGCTTGAATGAGAGTAATGTGGAAACATGACATATCTCTAGGCACTCAGCTAATATTTCGGGTACAAGTACCCCCAGGACTCGATTGAAGGAAACTGACCAAGCATAACTTACTTGAAAAAATAACTAATATCATAATCCATAATATATTTATAAAATCATTCCATCAAAACATGTGATAGACATAACTTGTACATACATGGGGATCTCATGATATCATATTAGTTGGGCATTATTATTTCATCTAGGCATTTAATAAAACACATGGTAGGTATAGCGCATATAGATAACATTATACACTAATTAATTATCATGATTCATCTCTAATTTCATCATCCTAGGGTTTATTCATAGGTTCACATGAATATATATCTATACAAAAGCAATTCCACATAAAATTGATCACCCAACATGGATTTAAATTCAATTGATCATTCTTAACATAAATAAAAAAAAAACAAACATGAAATTCATAAAGAAATCTATAAACTTAAACATAGAAAAAAGATCCTTGGGCTTCATGGATGAAAGGATTCCATGAATGAACACTACGCATAACTTAGTTCATGATTTCGTGAAGCTTGACGGAGAAACTTTCTTAGAATTTGATCTTCTATGAAAACCCTAGCTTGTTCTTGAGAGGTTTTTGAGAGAAGAAAGTGTATTTTGAGTGGGAAGTTGACCCTTTTAACCATGAATGCGTCATTTAATTTTAGTAAAAATTTCCCGAATTGAACCCCTAGCACGACGCGACGCTATCGCTCCGTGTCACTGGAATTTGACAATTGTGAAACTGAGGGATGGCGCGACACGGACCCATCGCTTTCCCCTTCTTTTGCAACATGGAATTTGGTGTGACGCAGAGGAAATCACGCTGAGACACTAGAAAAGGACAATTTCCATTTTAACTTGTGGCGCGGTGCACCATTGACCAATATGGCGTTGTTTTATGATGGAAACTTGAAATAGTCATAACTTCTGACTCGGTTATCGGATTTGGGAGAATCTTATATCAATGGAAAGCTTATTGAATTTCCCACATGACAAAAAGTGAAAATCTTGAAAATTCCTCATGGAATAACCATCATTCAATTTAGAAGATAATACTAGACATTCTTGAGATAAAATTTGCTAGGAAAAGTACAGGGTATCACAATAATCAACCGCCACTAATATGTATTTGTTTCCGAATGAGCTCACAAACGGGCTCATAAAGTAAATTCCCCACACATCAAAGAGTTTAACTTTGAGGTTTGGTTTGAGAGACATTTCATGTCTTCTTGAATACCACCTTACATTTCACCTTGGTGACATGATTTTACCCACTAAATGGCATCTCGATGCATGGAAGTTCAATAATACCCATATTGAAGAATTTTTGCAGTGATTCGGATTCCCCCATGGTGACCACCATAAAGTGAGGAGTGGATAGCTTCAAGGATACCATTCATCTCAACCTCCATAATGCATTGTCTAAGCACACCATCTACACACTCTCGAAATAGGAATGGTTCATCCCAAAAATATCCCTTTGCATCAAATAAGAACCGTTTCCTTTGATGTATCTAATCCCCTCGGGAAGTACACCACTTAATACATAGTTGGCATAGTCGGCATACCACGATGTGCTTTTTACCGTAGTAGACATGACTAATTCATTGTGAAAAGAATCATCTATTTCAATTTATCCATGCCTTCTCATGGTTACCTTTAAGACATGAGAGATGGTCAGCCACTGGTTTTCGCACCCCTTTCGATCCTTTACCTCAAAGTTGAATTCTTTCAAGAGCAAAATCTATCTAATTAAGTGTCTTTTTGATTCCTTCTTTTACATGAGGTACTTAATAGAAGCATTATCTATTTGCACCATTTCTTTTGTGCCTAACAATAGGCACAAGATTTTTCAAAAGCATACACAACCACCAACAAATCTTGTTCGGTAACGGTGTAGTTGCATTGAGCATCATTCAAGGTCTTTCTTAAATAATAGATAGGATGAAAGAGTTTCTTGTTTCATTGATCTAACACCACACGCAATGCAATCCCACTTGCATCACACATTACTTCAAAAAAGAATGACCAATCAGAGGCCACAATGATGGGGGCTGAAATAAGCAATGCCTTAAGATGCTTAAAGGATTTTGAGAACGCCTCGTAAAAGATGAATTTTGTCTCCTTTTCAAGTAGTTTGTACATAGGATGATCTATTTTGGATAAATCCTTCATAAAATGATGATAAAACCTGGCATGTCAAAGACAACTCCAAACCCCCTTTATAAAAATGGGGGTGGTAACTTGGAAATTACCTCTACCTTCGCTTGATCGAATTGTATGACTTTAAATAATATTTTGTGGCCCAAGACAATACCCTCTTTGACCATGAAATGGCATGTTTTCCAATTTAGAACAAGGTTTCCATGCATCTCTCAAGAACCTTTCTTAGATGCTCAAGACATGAGTCAAAAGAGCTCGCCACCACAGAGAAATCACCCATAAAGATCTCCATTGAATCTTCAACCATATCCACAAAGATTGAAAACATGCAACATTGGAAGGTTGTCGGGGCATTGCATAACCCAAAGGGCATTCACTTGAATGCGAATGTCCCATATGGGCAAGTAAAAGTTGTCTTCTCTTGGTCCTATAAGGCGATACAAATTTGATTTTACCCCAAATAACCATCTAAGAAGCAATACCATCCTCACCCGGCAACCTATCCATAATTTTGTCAATAAAAAGCATCAAAAAATGGTCTTTTTTGTCCATGAGTTCAACTTTTGGTATCCATGCATACGCGCCACCCGGTGACCAGTCGGATGGGGATAAGATCATTCTTTTCATTCTCAACTACTGTAATTCCATCTTTCTTTGGGATACATTATACTGAACTCACCCAAGTGATATTTGATATAGGATAGATTACTCCCGTGTCAAGCTCTTTTATGATCTCTTTCTTTACCACCTCTTGTATTGATTTATTTAGTCTTCTTTGATGTTCCACACTTGGTACATGATCTTGTTCTAGCTTGATTTTATGGTAAAAAATGTTAGGGTCTATCCCTATGATATTTGTAATTGTCCATCCAATAGCTCGAATGAACATTTTACCACCAACTTCAAAGCTTCCACTTGAGAGGGATCATGGTCACATGCAATGATGATGGGTAATATGTATCCGTATCCGAAGAACACATATTTAAGATGGGGTGGAAAAGGCTTTAGTTCAATTGGTTATGGCTCAAGAATGGATGGTTTTGCGGGTGGGCTCTCATGTTTTTGAAGATCAAGGTCCAACTTTAATGGGTTATTGGTACAGAATCTAAGTCCCATTAAAGATGCAACCACCATATCAAGTTCTTCCACTTCTTTCCTTTTGAAATTCCATAACACTCCTACTAAAGGTCCATCCAACCAGATTAAATCAATATGATTTGTCACCTCCCTATCAATAGCATTAATTATTGAGATGACTTGTAATTCCATTGGCTGCATCATGGATTTACATATGTTGAAAGATACCTCCTTGTTATTCAACCAAAACTTCATCTTGTCGGATCTTCATCCACCAAGGCCTTTGGGGTGGCTAACAATGGCCTCCCAAGAATTATAGGATCTTCAATATCCATTGCACAATCCAAGATCACAAAATTGGCCGAGAAGATGAACCGGACAACTTTGACTAGAATATCATGAAGAACTTTGATCAGTTTCTTAATGGAACGGTCGGTCATGAGAAATTTTACTATGGTAGGTTGTGGATTCACCAATCTGAGATTGTGGAATATGACATATGGCATTAGATTTACACTTGCTCCAAGGTCACACAATAATTTTGCTAACTTGAACAACCCGATGGTGCGTGGGATTGTAAAAACACCGGGGTCGTTCTTATTTTTTGCCAATACGCTTGACATGATGGTACTACAATGATGTGTTATTTCTATTTTAATCCTCCACAAGCCGCTTCTTAGATATTAAATCCTTTACAAATTTTACATACCCCGACATATATAGTAAAGCCTTAACTAGAGAAATATTTATGGATAGTGTACTAAATTTATCAAAAAGCTTGTTGAACTTTGCATTTTCTCCCTTCGGTGAGAACCCTTTGGGGAAAAGGGAGGAATCTTTCTTGATGTCATGGAATCAATTTGGTACTCATTTACCTTTGACTTTACAAATACAATCTAACTTGGTTTTGGCTCATCATTATTTGACCTCTTTCTCTTTGCCTTTGTTTGATCATCCTTTTTTTTTCCATCGAAGTTTTCAAGCTCCATGCTATTTTTGATACCTTTTCCATCTTGGGTGGTCATAGCATTTGTTACATTCCCACTTGGAATTTCTTTATTTTTCTTCTCCATGAGATACACAGCTATTTGATTCAACCTTGCCTCTAGTTGTTGGATGACGGTTGAGAGAGACTCAACCATTTGGTGGAGCACAGAGAAATCACTTCTCATTTATTGCACCATTTTGTTGGTCCCCTCAACACAAATCAAGTTCTGAGCCAAAATTTTTCATTGATACACCCATCTTTTCTGTATAGTGTTATGCTTTGAGTTACATGGTTGTGACCTTGATTCCCGTCTTTTCCTTGAAAGGAAAGGTGGGAACCCTCTGTATAATTAGGAAACACACTCAATTTGTCATCAACTATCTCTTCCACTGCACTTTTACATGGCTTATCCTTTATTGTATTTATCATATTTACAGTTCCAATTGGGTCTCCCAACATATGATTCATAAGGATCTCAAGGTGTGGCATTACCTTGATCATGTTTTTATATTTTTCCTCCTCTTGGCCTTTTTTATTTTGGCACACAAAGGATGAGGAGGGATCCCCCACGGCCACCCCGGAATCCTTCATGTCCTAACCCCTAGACAAACTTGTCATTTGATCCAACTCATTTGATACAATCACATGTGATGATTTAATGAGCAATCCACCAGATGCATTTTCCACTATAGCTTTGTTGAGTTGGTCCAATTACCTAAAGAAGATTTGGAGAAGCATCTACTCTGGCATCTCATGGTTAGGACATTTCAAGAGCTATTCCTTGAATCTTCCCCAAGCTTCACACCATGGTTCGTAATGGAATTGGCGAAAATTAATAATTTCATCCCGCAATTGTAACATCTTTGAAGGTGGGAAGTATTGGATTAATAATGCCTTCGTAAGACTTATCCATGAGGTGATGGAACCAGTGGGCAAAGATCATCTATAGGACTGCCTTTCCTATTAGAGAGAATGGATAAAGGCACAATCGAATGGACTCTTAGGATATGCGTGCATGGGAAAAGGCACAATCGAATGGACTCTTAGGATATGTGTACAATATTAAAGGGGGAACAAACTTCCACAAAGTTCTTCATGTGCAAATTCACGTCCTCATGGGCTTGACCCCCAAAAAGTACCTTCAAGTAAGCAATTATACAATTATTCTTGTGACATAAAATAATTCATTTTCCTTGGTGGGGGAATGCGGATAGCACTCTGATTCTCTTCGTTACCAAGATAATCCAAGACATCCCAATTCATAATTATTTGGAAGGGATAGTGATTACCTAATAAAAAATCAAAAAACATCAAGAAAAGTAAATCAAAATCACTACAGGTATATTCGAATAAAAATCATACCGCACAAGTGAAATATATATTTCACTCCACGGCAACGATGTTATTTTGATAACAATCACCTATACCATCTAAAGTGGTAGAGGACGGTCATTCTCAATATCTGAACTTTAATTGAGATTGAATCCACATGGAGCGAGATTTAGATTTTGAGTCCTATGGGTGTCAAGATTACTAAAAAGATACCCGAAATGTATGCAACATAAAACACATAATGTAAAGTGGGGGTGGTTTTGAATAGGATGTTATCAATATCAAGTCACCCGACACATTACAATAATACTTTTGTTTTAGAATTCAATTTTTGGAGGGATCTTGGGATTATGTCTATCGAAGGGCAAGTTGTGCATGGGATATTGATGGTTTGGTATAAGTTCTAATTGTTGATAACGTGGTAGGCTAGGCTAAAAGTCCTTAACGATAGTTTATCAATAAGGCCTCAAGGATGTCATTTCTTGACTCTTTCGAGTATCTAACGAGTGTATCAAAAAAATCCAACCAAAACCCCAATTGGCATCTCTATTTCTAGAAAAATTCCCATGACATAACCTATTCTCCATATACCCTTATTTCAAAGATGGCAAAGGAAAGTAAGCTATATTCACAATTGTCCACTATTACTTTGGGCACCTATAGCCCTCTTTCAAACAAGCTATGGATTCCCAAAAGTTCATCCACATCCCTCGTTCAAGGATGATGAGCGCTTTCAAGATTTTGGGGTTTACACCTAACAAACCTATTTTTGGGTATTTAGAGTTTTCACCCACAAATCCCAACTTATTTAAACTAAGAAATAATGGAATCCATAATCAACAACTAAAAATTACACAAACAGATCATCACCAAAACACAATTCCACCTTAGTTCAACAGAATCCCAAGAATAGAAAATTTAGCTACTCGTGAAATCAAAGAAAGAACTATACCAAACAATTCATTCATGGTATCCATAAAAATTAAGGATAAAGAAAATCTTCTCTTTAGACTTCAATTTCTCTAATTTTCCACTTGAACTTTTAACGACACAAATGTTTCCCCAAATTCTAGGGTTCACCTTTTTTTTAATTTTTCAATCCTTCGCTCTTGCATGATGTCCTAAGGAAAAAAGAATTGTAACTTATATGGGAATCGGAATCATCAATGTATTTTGATTAAACTTCCCTTCATCATTAAACCCGCTAGATCTCGATCGTTGACACTTGTTCTCGACTGCGGATACCACAATCGCGACCACAGTCAGCACTCGCGATCGCAGTATATTGACCTATCTTGACTGGCCGTGATTGGGACACTCAAACTAAAATTATGGTAATCGAGGCTTGTTTCTGCTGCAAGTCTTCCAGCTGTACTTCTTTTCTCCTTTAGATTCGTTTTAGGTCCAATCCACATCTTTCCGTCTCATAAACTGTATGCCTGTAAAATGTGGAAATTACTACCCTTAATCACAATTTTTCTCATTTATACATTCAAATCATGGTAATGTGCACAGAAGTTGAGTGCAAATGACTGGTTATACACCACTCATCATTACATATTACGAAAATTCTACCTGAACTAGGCTTAAGGTATCTAAATCCATATTAAGATTTTAAACTAGACTTAATTATCCCTAAGATAGGAAATTCACCTACAATATAAGCAACTAGGTCAAATATGCCTAATTTATGATTTTCAATTTGCCTAAATGGTCCAACTAACCCAAGGAATTTTAATTCATTATACCAACACCTAAAAACCATCCAAAATCTAACACAATATCATAAAAATACTATGAAGGATCTTAATCTAACAAGGGAGAAAACTTATCCTTCCTTGACGCCAAAGAAAGTTCAAAGAATTGCAAAACCACTGTTTAACCCTTTCAAAAAGCCTTCTAAATATTCCAAGCTATCGTAAAGACATTCTACTTATCAACACGAGAATAACTATACTCATATTGTAACATTGTATCTTGGTTCCAACAATTAAATAACAAAATCCTCTGCATCCCACTTACAAAAATCGCATTTCCAAAACCAATCCAACATTCTTACAAGCTTAAGGAATCATTACCCTCAAAATAGGTTAAAACCAAGATAAATTTGGAATAAAATTAGGCCCTATAGGTTTTTGGTTTTTGAGAAATAAATAAAGAAATTTCACCTAGAAAAGGGTGAATCTTACCTCAAATCAAAAGATAATCACGAAATTAAAGGATAATTTAGCTTCCAAATCACCAACAAGATTCAATTCCACTCTATCTCACTATTTAGGCTTTATGCTCTCAAGAAATGGGAGAGAAATGATTCAAATAATGAACTAAGCGGTCTATTTATACCTAGACCAGTCATACGGGTGTTGATATTGTGACAGGCAGTTCGTGATCAAACCATTCTAGGCCTGCTCAAGTTTGTCGCGATCACGACATACCCACCACAACGTGGTATCTCGATGTTTTCCCAAGGTATCATGATTGTGACCCTTGGCTCATGATAACGATGGCACTAGATAATATCTGAGACTTGGAAACTCTACCAAGCCCTCCAGATTCATCCAGAATCTTGTATACGCAAATGAATAATGTAACCATACCAAATTTGACTTTTTGGACTCAATGGCATGATCACATTTTCTATCCAAGGTTATTTCAATCAAATATGGGTCTCACTCCCATATTTTATCTTCTTAACTTTCCAACCAATAGGTTGAAATGAGTTAGAGTGTTTCGAGACCAAACCAAAGGTCCACCTAGCCTAAAATTAACATTCCAGAGTTGTTACCACAGTCAGAATTTGAATATGATATTGTTTAACTGAAGTTCTTTGTTGTTGTCTTTTTAGAACCATGGAAGACTTCAAAACAGGGAAATAGCTCTAAAAACAAATGAACTACCCGGTACCTATGACTTGGGGAAACTATTGTGAAGTTGGAACAACAAAAATAAGTGGAAATATGGAAAATGACCTGAAGGGTCATTACAATATCCACTGCTAAAGAAATTTATTTGTAAAAATTAAGGATTAGGATATACCTGATGTCTCGAACAGGTGAGGATGATGGGCCCACATATTGCTCTCAATCTCCTAAATGATTCTATTAGGTGGTGCCTCTACTGAACCTTAACTATAAGAATCTCTCAAGTGTGCAACCACCTAACACCATAATCCAAAAAGAGCATCGGTTCCTCTACAAAGTTCAAAAGCTTGTCTAACTCAACCAATTCTCATCTAAGAATATGAGACGGATAAGGAATGTATCTCCGCAACATAGAAACATGGAAACTGGATGAATAGTGAAAATCTAGAGGTAGAGCTAACTCATAAGCAACCTCACCAACTGTGCAAAGAATATCAATATACCCATTATATCTAGTACTAAGCTTGACCTTTCTACTGAACCTCATCACACCCTTTATGGGTGACAGTTAAAGAAATACATAATCACCGACTACAAATCTCAAGGCTCAAAGCCTTCAATCGACATAGGCCTTCTTCCTACTTTGAGCCACTTGAAACTATCCTAAATCACCCTGACTCTATCCAATGACTCATCAAGATAATCAGTACCATGGGGCCTAACCTAAGAAGTCTCAAACCATCCCACCCGAGAATAATATCTCCTACTATACAAAGCCTCAAAAGGCTCCATCTTTATACTTGAATGATAGCTATTATATATGTAAAAATTGCCAAGACTAAGCATTTCTCCCTCTAGCCTCAAAAATCCATAACATAGGCTCAGAGCATGTCCTCAAATACCTGAATAGTCCACTCTAACTAACCATCTATAAGCGGGTGAAAGGTTGTACTAAGAATCATCTTAGTGTCTAACTCCTACTAAAATGCCCTATAAAATCTTAAAGTGAACACAAAACTACTGTCTAAAATAATAGAAATAGGCACACCAAGCGAATGGGCTATCTCCTAAACATAGACATGGGCAAATCTCTTAGCACTGAAGGACATTTGAATAGGAATGAAATATGTTGACTTAGTCAAATGATCTATAATGACCTAAATACTATCGGAACCATGGGAAGTTTGAGGTAAACCTCTAACAAAATCCATGGTAATAGACTCCCACTTCCACTCTAGAATAGGCAATCTCTTACTCAAATCACCTAGATTTTATAGCTCAGCTTTCACCTATTGTTAATATAGGTAATGAGCTACAATCTATCATATCTCTCTTCATACCACTCCACTAATAATATGGTCTCAAATCTCAATACACCTTGGCTATACCGGGATAAATAGAATATCTTGAGTTATGAGCCTTTTGCAGAATCAACAAAATTAAGTCATCAATTCTTAAAACACAAATACATCCATCAAATTGCAAAACATTCTTAGTATCTATGGCATTCCTCTTAGCCTCACCACTTAACACCTAATTATGAAGTAAGCAAAGCTTACTATCCCAAATCAAATGATCCCAAATTTGCTTAAATAATGAAGACCTTGCCTCAACACTAACAGGAATTCTCCAAGGATCTAAGATATCAATACGAACCATCAAGTTAGCTAAGGAATGAATGTCCTTTGCCAACAACCTCTGAGAAACTTAAATACAAGATAAGCTACCCATACTCACTACCTTCCAACTCAAGGCATCTACAATTATATTAGCCTTTCTCGGATAATACAAGATGGAAATATCATAATCCTTAAGCAGCTTCATCTATGTAAGTTTTCTATACTTAAGCTCTCTCTAGGTCATAAAATGTTGAAGACTATGATGATCGATGAAAATCTCACAATAAACACCATAAAGATAATGGCTCCAAATGTTAAGCATGAAAACTACCACCCCCAACTCCAAAACAAGAATGGAGTAGTTGCACTCGTGAACCTTAAACTATCTGGTAGCATAAGCAATGACATGATCCTGCTGCATTAATGCACAACCCAATCTGACACCACAAGCATCACAAAAAACTATGAATTCCTCACCCTTCATAGGAAGATCTAAAATAGGAGATGAAGTAAAAAAAATCCTTAAGCTTTCTGAATCTCAAATCACACTCCTCGGACCATCGAAAAAAAACCTACTTATGAGTCAATATGTTCAAAGGCATTGAAATAGTAGCAAAACTCTAGATGAATCATCTATAATAACTGGCCATCGCAATAAAGCTATAAACCTCAGTCAGATATGTAGTTATATCTCATTTACAATTACCTCAATCTTAGTTGGGTCTACTATATTCCCATCCTTAGACACCATATGTCCAAGGAATATCACTAACTCAAGCCAAAACTCATACTTAGAGAATTTGGCAAAAAGCACATGATCTCTCAAAGTCTAGAGCACAATCCTCAAATATTGTGCATGCTCCTATCTACTCCTCAAATACACAAGGATGTCATCCATTATCACAATCATAAAGGAATCTAAAGAAGGAATGAATACATGGTTTATCAAATCCATTTGCGGTTAGGGCATTAGTCAACCCAAGAGTCATAACTAGGAACTCATAATAACCATAGCAGATTCTAAAGGCTATCTTTGGGATATCCTCTTCCCAAATCCTCAACTAATAGTAACCAGATCTCAAATCAATCTTAGAAAGCATTGTTGCTCCCTGAAGCTGGTCAAACAAATCATTAATGCAAGGCATAGAATAAAGGTTCTTCACTGTCACCTTATTAAGCTACGTATAATTAATACACACACATAGAGTCATCTTTCTTTTTCACAACCAACACAGGATCTCTCCAAGAAGACATACTTGATCTAATGAAACCCTTATAAAGATGATCCTAAAGTTGAGAATTTAACTCCTTAAGCTTGGCAGGAGCTATACAGTAAAGTGTAGTAGAAATAGGTCAGGTGCCAGTCTTGAGATCAATAGTAAAATCAATCAAAAGTATAGAGAGAATATAGGGCAGGTCGGTAGGGAACACATCGAGAAACTCATAAACTATTAGAACAGAGTCAAGTGACAAACTCTCCATGATAGTATAACAAAAATAAGTGACACAGGACTTGCAACCACTTAAAATAAGTCTTCTAGCATACATATAAGAAATAAACCCCATCGTCTCATGGATAACAGCTTTCTACCACATAACTGGGGGTATAACAAGCGTGGTTTAGGTAATAGTATTAGAAAAACAATCCATGACCGCATGATAGTGGGATAACTAGTCCGTTCCTAGAATTACCTCAAAGTCTAGCATATCCTAAATAGTAAGGTTAGCATGAGTATCAACATCACTAATAGTCATAACACATAATGAAAAAACTCAATCCATTACTAAAGAATCATCCATGGGAGTAGATACATGTGATAGCATAAATAGTAAGTTAAAGACAACTCTAACCATGGTGCATAATAAGGTGGTATAAAAGAATAAGTAGATCCTGGATCAAATAAAGAAAGAGCCAACTAGCGGGACACCAAAATCATACCTGTAACAATAGTATCTAAAGTCCCAGCCTTGGGCCTAGTAGGTACTACATATAACTAACTATGCTCACTACCAGGAAGGGCACCTAACTGACCTTCTATCTCCCTTACCTGAGAACTTTCTTGAGTACACTAGAAACCATCCTTACGACCCTAATAACCACCTCTAGTTAAGGGATAAACTTCTCTAATAGGGGAATTACTCTAATATAAAGAAACAATCTCCCTATGAAGATGGCACTCTTAAGAATAGTGACCAAAATCCCCTCAACTATAACATAAACTAGAGAAAAAATAGAACCAATATATATGGATGACTTAGAGTGACTACCACAACTCAAATAGCTGAAATATGCACCCCTCAAAGACTAACCACCCACATGTCTAGAGGGATCACTATCACTAACAAACTTTCATCAGTAATCTAAAGGGTTGCCTAAATCGATCGACTAGGATAATGATAAATGGTGATTTTACCACTCATTTTCACTTATTATTAAAGCATATTACCTTGTTTTGAATGATTAAATAAGACGTATTCATGGTTAGATGCACTCATATCTACTCTTTATAGGTATATTGTTGAGGAGATCAAAAAAATAGATCAAAGCATAAAGTGATCAGAATAGAGTAGGAAAGGTTCAGTTGAAGGCTTGGAGCAGAAACTGGAGCCAGGTACCGCATTCACGGTCTACTAATTACGATTGTGGTAGTCAAGTAAAATCTATCCACCCACGATCATAAAACTTAAAGGTAGTCGTGTAGCTGCTATCGCCGCCAGACCTGCGCAATTGCGACTTAGCAAAAAAGGTTAGCCCAAGGGTAAATCTATAATTGTTTAAGCTAATCCCAATTTGAACAAAAAAACTAAAACCCTAACCTCATGAATCATTCATTCCATCACATCCCTTCTTCCCCAATTTTATAGGCTTTAGCTTGAGACTTTGTAGCCTTTATTTTGGGACAAGAAACGATTGTGTAAATTTTGGTTAATGACTATATTGGAGAATTTCTAAGTGTAAGATTTTCTCACTTCCATTATTGATATTGTTAGAGATCTAAGTTTGAAGTAACATTTGCTTAGACCTTCTGCAACTTTGATTCAATGGAGATTATGGGTAAATAAATATTTCTTTATCTTATGTGCAGCTAAATCTCCCTCTTGGGGTTATGTGTGAATAGGGGTTAAAGCGTGCGTGGGTTGTTATTGTTAGCATCTATTTGATAGTTCATGTTTATGGGTTCTATTATTTCTATGCTATTTTGTTTGGGATTTGATCGGTGAAAGCTCCAAATACCCATATGGGTTTGATGAGTGAAAGCTCTAAGCTCTAGAAAGTTTAATTCCATCTTCAAAATAAGGATTTTTGGTGAACTTTAGGAATCCATATCATCCTTGAAAGAGGGATATGGGAACCAAAGCGATGATAGACAATTATGTGTGTAGTTTGCTAAATTTTTACTGTCTTAGACATAAGGGGGAATGTGAGGTTAACTATTCTATGGGTGTCATCCTAGAAATAGGGATGCCTTGATTGAGGTTGTGGTTGCTAATTGTTGAACAAACCCATTAGGTATTTGATAGAATTAGTAGGTAAACGTTTGGTATTTTGTTTAAAGTCTAACATCAAAACCTAAAACCAAGCCTACCCATATTTGAATTACTGAAGTGATGTTGATAATTATCTCCTGTATGTCACTCCCTTAGTAACACATAATCCCAAAATCCGTGCATAATTATTAAAACTCTAATTATTCGTAGCCCCGAATTTCTACTAAAAATCCCAAAAAGAAACATTAGTGTAGGAACTCACCTTCTTCATATTTGTACCATTTGTTTAAATTTAACTTGTACCTATTATTTCGAATTGATTTAATCACCACTCACATTGTTTCTCATGGATTCGATCCTGACTCTGAGGTTTGGTAAATATATTTACGATGACTGCCTTGTACTTGATTGATGTGTAAGTTGAGCGTTATCAAAAAATAGTGTCGTTGCCAAAGAACAATTTGGCTTATTAAGTTAGTTTGGAATTTTAACTACTTGCTTGAATTCAAGCTTGTATATATGTTTTTGTGATTTTTCGTTGTAGGTAGATTTTATTTTATTTTTACTTTGATGGAATCTTTTAACAAATGTGAGTTGAATAGTTGATAGTCATATCGTGACCCCCCCATCTTTGTATTGTTATGGGCTACACTTCAGGAGAGATTATACGTAGATCCCACGGGAGAGATTTCACCATCTCAATCTGATTTGGAGTATTGTTGCCCTATGTGTGGCTATCTACAAGGGCATTAGGATGAGTGTCCAAACATCCCCTCACCCTATTATACTTACTAAATTGGTAGTTCTTCTTATGATTTTAATAGGTCATATGATGTGAATATAGAAGAAAATACACTGACTCCAACAGATGTGACCCGATGTTACTAGCCATCTTAGATTAGGTTGATGCAATAGGGGAGAATATGGAATACATGTATAAAGAATGGACAAGTGTCAAGGAAGAGCTATTGGGCAAAGAAGAAAAGCTTGAAACTATCATCACCTTGTCCATGGCCCAAGAGGAGTTTTGTCAAGAAGATAAGCCCAGCTATTATGATGATCTAGCAAAGATTCCTCAATGGCTTATCAACCTTACAATTCATAAAAGGAAGAAAAGGCCCAAATAAAAGAAATGGTGCTAGAGTCAACAGAAGATTCAATGCTAAATTCTTATGATGACTCGAGTTCATTTCGGGATAAAGGTGTTTTGGAAGAAGCTAGCCCAAAATTAGTGTTGGACCTCGATCAACCCACTTCTCAACATTATCTTTGGAGGATGTGATAAGGATCCATCCCTCCAAACAAGAGGTTGATTGTGGGTAGATGAAATCCGACCCTTCTATTTTGGAATTTGGCACTCAAAAGGAGCATATGGAGCCCCATTCATCAAAGGCTAAGGAACTCAATTTCCAAAATTCAAGGAATGGCCTATTGATGGATACTCTTTTACCCAAAGAGCCAAGATAAAAAATAGATATAAAGTTGGGTAAAAGATTTAAGTCTTCAAAGTAGCCGGATTGAAGCTCACTCATTGTTCTCTCACATCTTCCAAGTCTCATCTTAAAAGATCTGAATCTTCTGCCCCTGTTCCACTCATTGCATTATGAATGAAAGTTGGGGTGGAGATTCAACTCTTCTTAGTGGAGACATAAAAGGAAGTGGCAGAGGCATCGTTCCATGGTGTTAAACTAAGTGCTCAATGGGAGGCAACCCATTATGCCATGAAAAGTGGCGTGTATCCTTTTTATTCATGTATTCTAGAATAAATTTTTTCTTTATTTTTAGTTCCTACAAAATCCACAAAAAGTGGTGAATGGAGATGTTTTGATCAAATTTGAGAAAGAAACATATGAACGTGGAAAGTCTGGACTGAGCATAAATATACAAAAAACTAGGTTAATAGGTCTCAATTACCATGACCACGGTCTGTTCTACTGCGATCGTAGAGGCTGCGTGACCGTGAACACAGAGCTACTACAATTATGGTCAATTCAGTTTAAAACCTTCCAACTTACCCATTTTACCCATGATTTCCCATTAAATCTCTTTTAAAATTTCCTTAAAATTTTTGGATTTACCATGCATTTAGAAGTCCCAACTCATCCTGTGCATCATATAACCTAGTAAGTTGTCTCGATTTCCTCATTTTTAATATCTACTTCATGCTAAGAACTTGTAGTGTAGATAAAGGCCTATGTAACACCCCGAGTCTTACCCTCGATGCTACACAGTGCTTACGACCCCAAAGGACCACAAGCTAACCCATGACTGATATCTGTTGCTAGCACTGAATAATAATAATGTAAAATACGGAAAATAGGCTAAAATGCCATAAGGTTCAAAATCTAAAATACTGATAAAATATAACATCCAAAATAACAACCCATAAAATTGAATACTATCTAAAAATCTAGTCTGAAAGCCTCAAATCTGAACTGTCTAAAAGTGGAGTTGATGGGACAAGCCCCAAACTAACTCTGACTACTGAACTATTGATAATCTGAAATACTAAAATAAAAGCATATCCTCGATAAATGAGGACTCATTACTAAATCTGCTACTATTAGCCGAATCTGGATAAAAGCGGTCAGGAACCTGAGCGTCCGAACCTATGATATGAAACTTCATAGCATAAGAAACGGGTATGTGATCAGTACGTAGGAATATACTGGTATGCTAAATGAGGTAAGGTTGAATGCAAGGGTTCATATGTATGAACAATAACTAACAAAATGATATAAAATGACTGAATATGAGAGTATGTGAATAACTGATACTACTGAAATCACTGAGTATGAAATACTGTGGACATACATTGATATATACTATATTCAAACTTTTCTAATGCTAAGAACTAAGTTCTGATACAGAGTAACTGATAATCTAAAGTTACTGATAACTAAATTTCTAATATTGATTGACTGTATCTGACAATCCTGATTCTGTAGAACTGAATTGAGTTCTATTATGATGACTGAAACTAAAACTATGTAAGGTAATATCTAATTGACATGCCCCAAATAAGATAAGATAACTGGGTTGGGGTCCAATATGTAACCCCAATTGGAAAGGTGTAAGTATCGTTCCATGGGTTAAGACAACTATTGTAGAGTCAGTCATACCTAGTGGGTGACCCCTGAGATCAGTTCTAAAATAGTGGGTGATCCCTGAGTATGTCAGTCCTATCTAATAGGTGACATCTAATAACCTACGCTGGCTACGTAGTTCTAGAACTTGGGGATTGCTTCTTGGGACTCAGTCCTAACTAATGGGTGATACCCCATCCCTAGGCTCGCTCGGTGCTAAATCCTACTCCCAACTGAAAGATACTGAACTGAGTATATTAAACTGGACTTGGATTGAAATAGATTTTACTGAGTTTTCCTGAGTTTGCTAACTGAATAAGTTCTACTAAGTTCTATAACTAATGAAGAGTACTACAGATTGTGAAATGACTGAGATTATTCTGTAACTGACACTGGTTTTAGGTAAACAGCTAAATTTTTGGGTATTAAATATCCCAAGACTGGATAGTATGAAAAGTAAATCATAATATGATCTAGAATAACAAAACAATATTAACTTGTTCATAATTCATCATAGAGATATTTCATCAAACACTTGTAATGCATTAACTTGTACATAAATGGGAAATACATGTTAGCATGATATAATGGCATTATTTCATTCTCATAGACAATTTATCAAACACATGGGAAACATACTTGGTTCATTAAATCATAAACACATAGGGTTAACATGGTTACAAAACCAACTTGCCAATTGAAGGGTTTATCATGAATATCATGTAATTTAACACATACTAGGATTAATTCTTGGAACTTGTAATCTAAATCATGGATTAAAATCCAAAAACATCATGAACATGGATACAATCAAATTTAAACATAGAATTTATGTAATCCAAACTTGTATTTTTGAAAAAGGATTCTTGGGCTCAATGGAAGGTAAGGATCCATGGATGAATATCTAACATACATTAATTTGTGAGTTTCTTGAATTTCTTGGTGAATCCTTGAACTTTGTGCTTGATTTCTTGATATAGGGTTTTTCCTCTTAAGAGAGAATAGTTTAATTTGGGGGGAAATTGGGTGAAAATAAAGCAACTAGGTTAATTAGAGGTGAATTTTGTGTTAAAGGCTAACTGGGGTGAGGGGCAAAAGACTTTAATGCCCTCAGATTTAAAACTTGGAATTACTGAAAATTCCCAATTTTGCATCCAATGAAATGCGGTCCCATCGCATTGTATCCCTAGAAAATGGACAACAGGGAACTGGACTAGTGGAACAGCGCGGTGCCATCGCGGTGCCTCACTTGATGCGATTTTGGTCCTTGTCGCGATGCGGTGGAATCTCATTGCCTGAATGAAAATTGATAATTATGAATTGGGTCTATGGCGCAACGTGTCAATATCACGGAGCAACACTAAAATTTGATGATTTCCATTTAGCTGGCCTCCGTGATGCATTGAGGTACCAATTGGCATACTGTCTTACTAAAATGGCTCTAACTCTTCGCTCGAGCGTCGAATTTGGGCAAGCTTTATATCATTGGAAATCTAATTTAATTTCTTATGCAATGGCAGGATCTAAACTAAAAAATACTAAGTATTTCAAAAATTTTATATGGGATTACTCATGTACTAAGAGTTAAATTAAGCTAGGAAAATACAAGGTATTACATCCTAACATAGTATTTTCATTGCAAAATGCATATTTGTTAGTGATTAGTGTTGTGGTTAAATGTTATAAGTTGGTATACACATGATTGGGGAAGTCTTGAGTACCCAAAATTCTAGCCTTAAACTGTTCAAATGTAAAGTGTATTTCATGTGTTTGATCGACCGCCTCTATGAATTCTATGTTCAAAATTTTTTTGTTCGGGGCCATAAACATTCACTCTAGGCTGAAATCCATCATAGCTATTATTTTCATGCTTAGCTTGATTGTAGAATTGGGGTTAAAATGGAATTTCAAATACTGCACAGAAATTGCCTCACCAAGCCTCAAGTATCATGATCGCGGTTTCGATGACAGTGATTGCATCACTACGGTTGCGTTCAATGCTATGCGATCTCCATACCTTGAGGTAGGTTCTAGAAGGCATCAAAATTTCTTTCACATATTAGCTACCCCTGAAACCTTTTATAACAATACCACATGAGCTTATATGTTTGTTTTAGCATATTTTATTGTAATGATACCAATGTTAGAATAAGCTGCATTACTTATAGGTTCTCAGCCTCAACTATGGGAGATTTTGACGACACTCAATTCATGGCTTCCCAATGTCAGCACTCCTACTATGATGATTTCCATAGAAAAAAGCTACTTCCTGAAAGGGGTATAAACTTAGACAAGGTAGAGAAAATGTTCCCAGAATTCCACGCTAGGCTCACCACTACCTGGTGGATATGTTTTGCTCCCGAACCATGCTATGACAATGACCAGAGGGTGTGTGAGTTATACGCAAACCTCATCGTAGGTTCAATTACCAACCCAGTGATAAAAATTTAGGAAAAATAGGTGAACTTCAAAGTGGTACATATTAATACGGTATAGAGCTTCCTAATTTTGACATTGGGGAGTTTTGTGATAGAATACGTAAGCTAGGAACTTGGATGGCTAACATCTTATGCCCTAGAAAAGAAGTTCCTTGGGCTATCACTAAAAGAGATATCTCAATGAATGATTTCAAGGCTAAAGCAAGGTTGTGGATGAACATCATCTGTAGTAGGGTTTCTCCTTGCACTCATATGACCATTTTCACAAATGCCCACGCTCGAATGGTGGCATACCTTATGTCGGGCATCACTCTGAACGTAGGAGATCTTATGATTTTAGAATAGGGGTTCTTCTAAACCAGGGAGGTACTCATCTTCTTTTTCCCTCTATTGTAACCCATCTTTGTAAATGGGCATGAGTACAAGAGTACACTATAGACATAAGGGTGTTCCTTGGATCCTTTATCTGTCAACTTAAATTCATAGGTGAGGGCACCCCAATTCAAAATAAGAAGAGAAAGATAGACTCGAGTAAATTATCCCAAGAGGACACAGACTCTTCCAGGCTATCATCATCTATAACTTTTGATGATATATCTATTAAGATGTAGGGGATTAGAGAGTTGTTGTCTAGATTTCCCCAGAGACTGGGAGAGTCATCCACTGGCCGCTATTCATACATAGCATAGTTAGATTATGACGAGTACAAATCAAAGAAAAAAAAGTAGAGTGACACAGTAACCATCCTGGGGAAAGCCTACTCAGATCCAGCTACTTCTTACAGGGACCTCAAGGAGTCACATAAGAAAATGGTGAGAAGAGAAAAGAAAAGAGATAAATTTTTTAGAAATTTATGGAAGGGGGTGAAAGGCATCTTCAAGGTGGCAAAACCCACCATCCATTTCTTCTACCAAGATTAGACAGTGAGGATGAGGCCCTTACAGAGTGGCTAACTGATGATGTAGGTGGTGGTGATAAGGAGTCATCAGGAGAGGATAGCTTGTGATGTAGATATAAGGAGCCCTCTTTTATTCTTGCCCTCCTTGTACATGTGTTGTGAACACTACATTCACCTGAGTTGGGGGTGTTGGACTCAGATATATATTATTTGCTAATATGTTATAGGTTATTTCTTTTGATGATGTTGGATACTATTTTTGTCTAGTTTTATGGATTATCGTGTTTTTCTCTTAGTTTTAGTTTTTATAGTACTTCAAATTTTATTGTGAATCTTAGCTTGCATTTAAGTTTTAAGACATAGATACAGGGGAATTCTAAATACCCGTAGCATACATTTCAAGAATGCAAAGTAAGTCTAAATACCTGTGGCTTTGTATTTTGTAAAATTTAGGATCACTCTATACACTATTGGCGAAGTTAGAGTATCCATATGGTTAGATTTCCCACTTTTAGGCAAATATGTGAGACAAAGTCTTGGATTGTAGCCATAGTTTAGTAATTCGTGTGTGGTGTGACTGCAAATCAAGAAACCTCATTCGTCCAAATTTTAAAAAGATCAAGGGCATGGACATGAAAAATGTG
Source organism: Capsicum annuum (assembly GCF_002878395.1). Classification (NCBI taxonomy): domain Eukaryota; kingdom Viridiplantae; phylum Streptophyta; class Magnoliopsida; order Solanales; family Solanaceae; genus Capsicum; species Capsicum annuum. Next base: position 98,124,972 of record NC_061117.1, on the reverse strand, counting down.
CAAAAAAACTTTTTCTCTTTTTGTGGCTTCATAGATTCTTACTTGTAGATAAGAAATAGACACTCCATGATTGTTTCCATCGGGAGGGACATTTAAGCTCCCTTAGCAAATTTTGCATGTCATGTGTGGTGAGAATATTGCATTCATCTCTTGTATACTTATGTTATCTAGAAATTGCTCCATTAGTATTTTAAAACTAATTTTGATTGTATTTGGTTGGAGAAATGATCTTTGGCCAACCTTGGGATTTTGAAATCCACTCTAGCCTATAAAGCCTACCTATGTATAATTATAGTCCCTAGTACCCACTTTGATCCTTTAAACCTTTCTTTGGTAAGATCATTACAAATCGTTAACCCTTCTGTTTATCCCTCTTTTGAATTGTACTCTCCTTAAACTTAGAAATATAATTTGAGGATAAAAGCCTAAGTTGGGGGTGGTAAGAATCGATGGAAGTAAGTTTAGGGTCATGAAGTATTAGTGAAATGCCAAATGTGCCTAAGTGTTGAAAATGAATGTTAGAAAAGGGAAGGATCCCATAAAAGAATGACTTGCACAAAAATGCAAGAACATGAAAGTAAAAGGAAAGTGGGGAACAAAGGAAGCAAAAGATACGCATGAACAAATAAAGAAAATATAAAAAAGTGACCCTTAGTCGAAAGGATGAGAGTTGTAAAGTGTGATGTAGACATTCAAGGTAGGGTGTCACCAAGTTCCCTAAATGATATCCTACCCTAGCCTAAACTTACATTACAAGCTTAGAAAGTCCTTTAAGATCTCCGACCATTTACTTTCTTTGGAGTGGTTTTTGAAAATTAGGGCAAGCCTATGGCATGACACTGGTTGTATTGAGACTTCTTTTGTGAGGGAAGAGTTTTGCACTTAAAATTCCTTATAACATATTTGGTAGCTTAGTGTGTAAAAATTCTTTTTCTTGTGAGGATTGCATGTAAACAAGTTGAGGTGAGTGATATTTTTGTCACTTCCTGAGAAATGAGTCAAATGGAGTATAGCTAAATTATGGTCAAGAGGAAACCACCTCTAGAGTATTAGCCTTTGTTGCTTGATTGATCTTTAAAGTCTAATGAATTCTTTGAGTATTGCCTTTTATAATGAGGGATGTTGTGAAATTAGTCTAGCACATGTGCAATGAGCTACTCGTGGTTATGATTCAAGTTTAAGTCATTATGGCCATTAAGGCATGAAATTTGGGCGTAAATAATTGTGTCTCACGGTAAAAGGTAGTGTTGCTTGAGGACAAGGAAATTCTTTAAGTTGGCGGTGTTGATGAGTAGCCATTTTACCACTTATTTGCAGTCATTATTAATGAACATTACCTTATTTTGAATGTGTAAACGAGATGTATTCGTGGTTAGATACACTCATATCCACTCTTTGCAGGCATGTAGTTGAAGAGATCAAGAGATGTGGATCAAAACATAAAATGATGAGAATAGAGCAGGAAATGTGAAGCTAAAGGCTTGGAGCAGAAACTGGCCTCAGGTATCGTGGTCACGGTCTGCTAACCGCGATCATGGCATTTAAGCAAAAGCCATCCACCATGGTCGTGGAACTTAATAGCAGCCATGAAGTCGCGATCGCAGCCAGACATATACGATCGCGAATTATTAGAAAAGGTCAACCCAAGGGCAAATATGTAATCGCACAAGCTGATCCCAATTTGAAAAAAAAGAATCAAACCCTATCCTAATGAACCATTCATTCCTTCACATCCCTTCTTCCCCAATTTTCTAGGTTTTAGTTTGAGAATTTGTAGCCTTCATTTCAGAAGAAGAAATTATTGTGTAAAATTTTGGTGAAGAACACATTGGGGACTTTATAAGTGGAAGATTTGCTCACTTCCATTGTTGATATTGTGGGAGAGCCAAGTTTGAAGTAACATTCACTTAGATCGTCTACAAATTTGATTAAATAGAGATTATGGGTATATCTATGCTTGTTTATTTTATGTGTAGCTAAATATCCCTCTTGGGGTTATGTGTAAATAGGGTTTAAAGTGTGTGTGTTGTTATTGTTAGCATCTATTTGGTAGCTCATATTTATAGGTTCTATTATTACTATGCTATTTTGGTTGGGATTTGATGTGTGAAAGCTCAAAATACCCATATGGGTTTTATGAGTGAAAGCTCCAAGATCTAGAAAGTTCAATACCATCTTTGAAAAAAGGGTTTTGGGTGAACTTTAGGAATCCATATCATCCTTAAAAAAAGGATATAGGGACTAAAGCAATGATAGACAATTATGTGCATAGTTTGCTAAATTTTCACTATCTTAGACATACGGGTGAATGTGGGGTTAACTATGCCATGGGTGTCATCCTAGAAATAGGGATGCCTTGATTGAGGTTGTGGTTTCTAATTGTTGAACAGACCTATTAGGTATTCAAAAGAATTAGTGGGTGAACATTTGGTGTTTTGTTGAAAGGCTAACATCAAAACCTATAACCAAGCCTACCCATATTTAAATTATTGAAGTGATGTTGATAATTAGCTCCCACATGTCACTCCCTTAGTAACGCATAATTCCAAGATCTGTGCATAATTTTTAAAACTTTAATTATTCGTAACCCCGGATTTATACTTGAAAATCCCAAAAAAAAAATATTAGTGTAGGAACTCACCCCCCCTATTTTATATTTTTGTACCATTTGTTTGTAGTTAACTTGTACCTATTATTTAAAATTGATTTAATTACCACTTACATTATTCCTCATGGATTCAACCCTGACTCCAAAGTTGGATAAATATATTGATGACGATCGCCTTACAGTTAATTGCCGTGTAAGTTGAGTGTTATCAGATAACTTTGAGTCTGATAGGATGGATGCAGATAGTACCTACCATTAGAAATACTACAAATGAACTGGAAACTTCTACATATGTTAGTGAAACTAACTTGATACCTAGGCCTATTTTCATTGCCCCTTTGGGCCTCACAATGCATCTTGTCCATCACTCGAGTGTGATCTAAAAACACAGCAAAATACCTACACGTAGCAACCAAACTCTAAGTGGATACGCAAAAAGGAAGTCTCAAACCTTTGACAAAGCAACAGACTTTGTAATACTCATGTAATAGAGGTAATAAGTTTCCATGGGTTAACAAGCTTTTATTAGTAGTTTGTGAAACCTTTTAGTTCAATTGCTAATTCTTTTATCGAATTGATCAAAATATATGTACCTTTTGTATAGGATGATTACAAAGAAAATTCCTTTCAAGAATTTTAATCAATTTTTAGTTTGTCACCCTTATTTCAACTACCTAATTTTGAAAAACCTTTGAGATTAATGTGATGGTTCATGTTTTGGTATAGGTACTCAACTTATGAGAAAGATTTGTATGCACTTGTGGGGGTGTTTTCTCACTAGCAATACTAATTATGGCATAAAGAGGTCCTAATAAGGATTGACCATGAGCCCTTGAAAAAGATTAAGGAAAAATACAAATTGAACAATCAATATTCTAATGGGTTGATTTTATTGAAACCTTTCCATATGTGATTAATTAAAATCAAGGCAATGAGAATGCGGTAGCGGATGCTCAATCAAGAAAGTATATATTGGTCAATGTTTTAACTTTTTGGATGATGGCATTCGTGTGCTTGAAGATATTCTATTCTATGAATTCCAATTTTAAAGAGGCTTTTGAAAGTCTAAATCAAGGGAAGAGGGTTGATAGGTTTTAATTAGTTGATGGTTTTGTGTTCAAGGAATTTGAAGATTTGTGTACCCATGTTCTCATGGAAAAATTTGTTCATCAAGAAGGCTCATAGTGGTGGTTTGATGGTGGACTTTAGGGTACCCAAGAAACTTTACCTTATTATGGAGAAATTTTGTTGGCCCAGGATGAAGCATGATATGGACAGATTGGTGGACAATGCCTAGATTCCAAGCTAGCCAAATCCATGATTCGGCCTCAAGGTAAGTATACTTTTTTTCCTACTCCTAGTGGACCATGGATAGGAATTTCTATATTTGGTATTATCCCTTCTTAGGACTAACAGAGGACATAATAGCATATTTATGGTAGTGGATAAATTTCAAAAATGACTCATTTTATTCTGCCATATGTTTGATGATGATGCATCTCATGTTGCATCCTTATTTGTCATTAGTGTACTTAAATTGCATAGAATCTCTCAAAATATTGTGATTGATAGGGATTCCAAATTTCTTAGCTATTTCTAGAAGAGTCTATGGGGTTCATTGGTACCAAGCTAATGTTCTCTACTTTTTTGCCACCCACAAATTGATGGGCATATTGCAGTAGTCAATGGGACTCTTTGAAGCATGCTTATATGTATGATTAGGGAAACCCTAACTTCTTGGGAAGACTATTTAACCTTGACTGAGTTTGTATATAATCGGTTTTTTCACTATTCTATTAGATTGTCCCCATTTGAAGTATTTTATAGTGTTAAGCCTTTGTTTCCATTAACCATGACTCCTCTATCTAGCTATGTTTTTGTAAGTTTAGATGCCAATTTAAGGAAAAGGTAGATGAAAAACATTTATTCCAAGGTCAAAGAGGCCATTGCCAAGAAAAATTCAAAGGTGGCCAAATGAAAGAATCATGGCAGAAAAGAAGCAATATTCAATCTGGATGATTGGGTAAGGGTCCATTTCTGCAAACAAAGGTTCCCACAAATATGAATAGGAAAGCTAAGTCTAAGGGTACAAGGGATTTTCAAAGTGATCAAGCGGAACAATGATAATGCCAACATGATTGACTTTCCAAGTAAGTATAATGATTATAATGTTTTCATTGTTAGTGATCTATCTCGTTGTTTTGTTTGCAAACCTTTGGATTTTAAGACAATTCCTCTTCAAGAATGTGAGGATGTTAATAGCATGGAAGGCACGTGTCTTTAAAGGCCCTTCACACGTATTCAAGCATGGGAACTCCATGATGTACAATTAATTCTCATGCAAATGGGAGCTTGGAAGAAAGTTGAAGAATTTCAATGTAAAGCTTAAAATGTGTTAATAGTTCATGGGAATGAATTAATACAAATAAAGGGCCCATTTGTGCAAGTGGCTACCTTTTGAATTCAAGAATTCACAAAGAATACAACAAAACAAGGTCATCATCTTATTAAAAGAAATATTATAAAAAGCCAGTGTCTTATTTATTTCCTTTGTACAAATAAGATCTCTTTTATTTTGAAAGGTAGATTATGTTGAATATTGAAACTTTAAACTTGTAGTTTCTTCTTACAAAATTCCCTTAAAGAAATTAGTGAGTAATTTATGAGTGGCTAGTGGGTAGTTATTATTGATGAAATCTTGGAATTGTAGGTGAAGTTCTTGGTTTTATTAATCAATGGTTGCTCATTTGTGGTTTCTTAGCCTCCTTTGATTTCTTAAACTAGGGTTTTTGTTTGACTTGTTGAAATAAATTGAGAGGTGGATATTTTAGCCCCTTATTACCCATAATTTCAATAGCTTAGGTATTAACCCACATATATATTTTCTTTATTTACTTATTTGTATTATGATTCTTATTAGGTAGTAACTCAACCAGTTATGACTATCAATGAGCAGAAGATGTTGGGTTAATTTTGAGATTTACTCCACCTAGGTTTACAAGGGCCCCAATCGAGGGTGTATTTAGGCTTTGAATAGTTGTAAGGAGAGCCTCCATAATTTGGGACTAGTAGAGTTGCATGGTGTGAACTACACTACTTTTTAGTTAGATCAGGTATCCAAATAGTGGTGGAGAGGTAATAAAGATTCTAGGATAGCTAGATCTATCTTTATTACATGGAGTTAGTTTTTCGAGATTTTCTCAAAAGAAAACATATGCCTCACAGCCTATATAAGCATCTGAGAGATAATCTATCAGCTTGCAGGAGGGTTCCATAATGGTTGTTGAGTACGATGGGAGGTTTCATGAGATAGCCTTACATGCTACTATGATCTTACCAATCGAATATGGGAGGATTTAGTATTTTTCCATAGGGATGAAATTTCCTCTTCACATGGCCAGTCAAAGCCTATTTGCTGGTGGTAGGTCTTTTATGGACATTTACAATTATGCTCAAACTATGAAGGAGATACACTACGAAGACAAAGAGGTGGCAATAAGAGGTCGAATCAATAGGTCAGTTACAATAGGAGCTATAGTAGCTCATTATTCAAAGGTAGAGGTTTTTTAGGGTAGGTATGCATCAGTATTATCAACACCAAGGTTAGTATAGTATTTCCATTCATGGTACTTTAGATTGTTGGCTGCGATCAATCCTATTATAGTGACTATAGTGGTCAAAATAATGGCCAATCATCAACGAATACATGGTTAGGGTCTTCACACTGAGGAGGTCAGTATATGTCAGCCAGAACTTCCAGATAGAGTAAAGTACTAAGGGCATGTGATAATTGTGCGTTCATTAGACATTTCTTTAAAGAGTGCCTCGAGTGTAGGATGGTTGAGGTGATAGTATAGAGTGTTTAGTAGAACAGGTCAGTGCCTCCCCCAACTAGAAGTGGTGTACATAGTAAATGGGTGGTCACCATGGTTTTAGAGAAGGTCCTCAAGAAAGTAGGATAGGTGGTCGGTCAATCGCCTAATCTAAAGACAAATGGGGCCACTTGTATATTATACCTGGTTGGCTAGAGGTAGAGTCTTTGGATATTGTTATTAAAGGTATGATTTTAGTATTTCATCAGCCCACTATTACTTTATTTGATCTGGGATCCACATATTCATATATTTTTGCTATTCATTGCAGTTAATGTTTTTTTGGGAGCCTTTATTTGTGCTTTATGTGTATATACTTTGATGTGTAATTCTTTTGTAGTGAATTAGATTTATAGATTATGTGTTATGATTATTTGAGAGTATGATACTCAGGCTGATTTTATTGTGCTAGATATGGTGGATTTTGATATAATTCTAGTCATAAATTGGTTATCCCCCAACCTTGTGGTCCTTAGATTTTATTGCCAATACCATTACCCTAATCATGCCTAGCATACCCCTCATCATTTGTCAGGTTTATTTTAGGAACTCACTAACAGAGATTATTTCTTATATTTGCTCAGAGGATTGATAGCAAAGGGCTCGGAGTCATATTTTGTCTATGTGATATAAGTGCAGAGAGACCTTAGCTTAATTTTGTTCCTATTGGTTATAAGTTTACAGATATTTCCCTACCAATATACCTATCCTTCCTCTTAAGTGTGATTTTGAGTTTGCTATTGACCTTAAGCTAGGCACCCAACCTATTTCTCAGGAACTTAACATATAGCTCCTGCTGATCTTAAAGAAATTAATTCTCAGCTTGAGGATCTTCTAGGTAATGTTTCATCAGTTGAGTGTATTGCCTGGGTATGCTCCTATTCTATTTGTGAAAAAATGGTTTTACGCATGTGTATTCGACTATAGGCAACTGAATTATTTAACATTGAAGAATAAATATCATATGCCTCATATAGATGATTTTTTTTACCTGCTTTAGGGTGTGAAAATATCTTCTAAGATTGATTTGAGATCCAGATACCATCAACTGAGGATTAAGGTGGAGGAGTCCCTAAGATAATATGTAGGACTCTTTATGGCCATTAAGAGAACTTGCTGATGTCTATTAGGTTAACAATTCCCCAACAACATTTATGGACTTGATGAATAGTGTTTTCAGACCCTGTTTGGACTCTTTTTTAATCACTTTCATTAATGATAGTCTTCTTTATTCAAGGAGTAGGGAGGATCAGGAGCTGTATTTGAGGACTATGTTCTACACTTTGAGAGATCATAGGCTTTTTACAAAATTCTCAAAGTTTGATTTTTTGTTAGAGTGTATGATGTTCCTAAGACACATAGTATCTACTGATAGGATTATGGTGGACTCGATGAATGTTAAGTCTATTTGTGATTGGGTATATTTCTGACTAAGGCTCTCAGTTTTATTAGCTTAGCAGGCTACTATAGATGTTTCTCTGAGAGATTTGCTACTATTGCAGTGTCTATGACTAGATTGACTAGGAAGAAGGTTCTATTTTTATGTCCAATGAGTCTGAGAGCTTTCTGAAGCTCAAGAACTTGCTCACTTCAGTTACTAGTTCGACTCTTCCAGTTAAGGAAGATTGTTATTCTTTTTGTGGTGGTTTAGGGTGAGTTCTAATGCAGCAAGGCAGAGTTATTACTTATGCATTAAGGCAGCTAAAGGTCACGGGTGCAACTACTCCACTCATGATTTGGAGTTGGCAATAGTAGTTTTCACGCTTAATATTTGGAAGCATTATTTGTATGTTGTTTGTTCTAAGATATTTATTGACCATTAGTATTTAGGATAATATGACTTAAAGAGAGATTAATTCAAGATTGCACAGATATATTGAGTCACTAAAGGATTATGATGGTCTGAGTTTAGTTTGATAGAGAAGATTTGGGGCCAATATTTTTGGTTAGTAGGTTTTTTGGCATTCATGATCTACTGCTTGGAGGTGAGTCCATGTAATGATCCTTCGGTTCATTTTTTGAATTTTTGCTCATTTTTTTCAATTTCGAACATTCCTATAGCTTACTCAAGTCATTTATGACTTGTTAGGACTGACAGTTTGGTTATCAAGTTATTTGTTTGGCATTTAGAGCCAATTCCCTATTATAAAGTCTTTGTTGGTTCAAATTGGATATTAAGAAAGAACTTCAGTTAAAAGACCTCGTATATAAATTCTGATAATTCCAACAGCTCTGGAACGTCGATTAAGCTAAGAGAACCCTTGGTCTGGGTCCCAAGCCTCGCGAAATCATTTCGGACTATTAATTGAAATTTATGAAAACTGAAGAGTGGGTATGGGACCTAATTTTCTTTCAAACAACCTCAAATGCAAATTTTGAAAGATCCATTGAGTCATGAACATCAAATTTTATAGGGTAGCACAGTTCATTTGTATATACGGGATCCAAAATAAATTCTGAGAGGTTGGCGGAGACTTGGAAAATCCTAAGTTTTATCTAGAGTTGGTGCATTAGTTAAGCTCCCCATGGGTCTCTTAAGCATCATGTTAGTCACTTAAGATACCTAGATAAACCCAGCTTTAATGCTTAACTGATGGTCGCTTCCACGGCCAATGTTCGCTTTAGAGATATTGGTATAATAACCAGATGTCTCTAAAGCGATACTAGGAGCTTAAGCGGTGGTCGCTTAAGTGCCACAGTGTCCCCTTAATCAACACCTGTGGACCTGGGAAGGATATAAATACCCTACATAGCTCGATTTTTATCATTTTGCATTTATTCTCTAGAATATTGAATCCTAAAAATAAGGAAAACTTGGGAGAATCATTTTTGGGTGATGTTGGAGCTTGGGTGAAGTTAATTTACGTATTTCTTCTTCAAATTTATGGTAATCTTCCATCTATTTTTGGATTAAATCCTTCATCTTTTTCTAAAATCCCTAAAATATTTGTTTGTTCATTATGGAATTATCAGAGGTCAAAATTCACCCATTTTTAGGGTAAATATTCCTTGAGCATAGAGGAACGTTGTGTTGGTTTTAAATGTGTTATTCCATAAATAGGCCCCACATAGAATTTTTACAAGATTTTGGACCCAAAACACAAAACTAAAATATGGTTATCATTGTTCTTATTTTGATAAGTAGATTGTGATTTTGATTGTGTGTCATCTTGTCGAAGCTTCAAAGAAGGGGAAATCGTTGGTTTAGCTAATTCTTTGGTCTTTTCTTTTGTGTCCAGGTAGGCTAGGCTTACCCTCTCTATAAATTGAGTTGCTTCATAGTATAATTATGATATTATGCTAGCTTCCACAAACTTTGGGATGGGAATTAGGTGTTGGAAGTATGATTGTAAATATTTGGGGTTAGTTAGACCGTTTTGGTTATCTTGAGACCATAATTTAGGCATAATTGAGTTAGTTGCTCTTGTTTTAGGTAGAATTTAAGTCTTAGGACTAACCAAGACTTATTTAACATCTATATGTGAATTTAGATACCATAGCCTAGTCTATGTTTGGGGATTTGAAGTAGGACTCTCAGGCCCGCTTTAGGCCAAGACGAGAGCTAGTCTTGGTAGACCTTTATATACTTATTATACACTTCTAAATGCTTTACATGACTTGAGAAGATTATATATTTAACAGTCATGATGGTTTGATAGTGGTATTTGATGCTAATTATGGTAAACCTCGATAGTATATTGATAATAAATTAAGTTCCATTTTAAGTGCGATAACTAATTATGATATCAATGATATGAGTTTCGGTTCAAGTTCAGTGATTGATTACGATATTGATGATATGAGTTTTGCTTCATGTTCAATAATTAATGAAAAAAGTGATGATACTATTGAGTTCCGATTTGAGTACATCATTATGAGTTATTTATTATATGATATGATACGATGGACTTTTAGTTATGGCATGGTATCTTAGAAACTTTTTGTTATTTTGTTATTTTGTTATTTAATTTTCTTAATTGTACCCTCCAGGCTTATGGGGGCCTATGTTGGGTTATTTATTTTTCCACACTTATTAGCTTATGAGGGCTAGTTTAGTAGTTATAATTATGTGATATTTATGTCTTTATTCTTGATTTATTTATTTATTTATTTATTTATTTGTGTACAATGATGTTGGAGTTTATTTCTAGGTTTGCCTTTTTACCTTGACTTAGCTTATTTATCTCACATTTTATCATATTTATATCATTATTTAGCTCAGTCGACTGATGATTCCTACTAAGTACCCATGGTTTTATTACTTATATGACACTTTTATACCTATTTGTTGCAGATCCAAGTACTAGTATCTACCACAGACGTAAAGATCATGCTGAGTAATATTTCAAAGATAGGGTGAGATCTCGGAGTTGGAGTTGCCCCTTTTTCTTCCATTATCTATGTCTAATTTTTCATATTTCAAAACATATTATATTTGACTACTTCATAACTTATGATTTATTCATAGTAGCATTTGTACCAACACTACTTGGTCATGGGATTTTTGTTTATGCTTTATCTATCTTTTAGACAAAATTTGTTGTGTTGTTAATATTGCAAGCCCTGTATTTTTTGGTACAAGAGCAAATGTCCAGTATAGTATCACGGATAGGAATGATGACATCTGTTTATTATCTTCAATAGGCTATAGAAAATTTTTTGGTTTTACTCTTCGCAGATGTCCAGGACACGTGATTCCACTACACTAGATGAGGATCATTAGACAGGGCCTAAGGATCCTGTCACTATACATGAACAACCAAGAGGTTGGGATAGCCTGGTAATCTAACCCCAGCTGGGTACTAGGATAGGGACCTTTCTATGACCCTATTCCTTCTCTCGAGCTAGACATTCTTTCACTCCAGCCATAGGTGGACCAATGACTAGCCCAGGCTCCATTAGGGTTTATTTTCTCCTTAGTTCTTAGGGATACTTTGGTTTAGCTTTTGGTATTGGTTGGTGTACACCGTCTGATGGTGCATAGTCTATAGATTAAAGTGGTATTGAGGTCAGGGTGCAGCCTATTTCTACGGTTCTAAAAGATAAGGTCCTCCTACATCGGCAGTTACCCAACCGGTAGTTGCTCAACCAGTGGAATCATTACCTAATCTGTCTCTTGAGGATTTAAATATGCTGGGTAGATTTCTGAGATTGGCTTTGCCTAGGTTTTCTGGTGCACCAGGAAAGAATTCTTATGAGTTTCTAACTGCTTGGAGGATACGCTCTGTAATTAAAGCCCTGTTGAGACTCATTATGCGAATTACACTACTTTTAAGTTAGATTTGGCAACTCGACATTTGTGGAGAGGTCATCTTGATTGCAGGCCATCTAGATTACCTCCATTGACATGGACTCAATTCTCCAATATCTTTTTGGAGAAGTGTAACGCCCCAAGTCTGTACCTCGGATGCTACACCATGCTTATGACCCCAAAGGACCACAAGCTAACCCATGACTGATATCTACTGTGAGCACTAAATAATGTACTGTAGTAAATACAAAAAATAGGTTGAAATGCCATAAGGTTTAAAATTTGTAAATAGTGATAAAGTGTATCAACTAAATAATAATCTATAAGACTGAACACTGTCTGGTAACAAGTCTTAAAAGACTCTAACTGAACTGTCTGAAAGTGGAGTTGATGGGACAATCCCCCAACTAACCCCAGATACTGAGATATTGAAACTACTGAAAAACTGAAATAAAAGAATATCCTTGAATGATGAGGACTCAATGTTAATCTATTGGTACTGGTTGAATCTGAATCTATCTATGCGCGGTCGGGAACCTGAGCGTCCAAACCTATGATATAAGACATCATAGAGCGAAAAAAGAGTATGTGACAGTACATGGAATATACTGGTATGCTAGATAGGGTAAGGCTAAATTCAAGGGTTCATATGCATGAACAATAACTGATTGCATGATATAGAGTAACTGAAAATGAGAGTACCAGGATAACTGATACTACTGTAAATATTGAGTGTGCACTCATGTGCATATAGATAAATACTGTGACTAAGCTTGTCTAAAGCTAAGTCCTGGATTATGATACTGAGTAACTGGTATCTAAAGTTACTGATAACTGATTTACTGATACTGGTTGATTGTAACTGATAGATCAAATTTTGTAGAACTAAATTGAGTTCTATTCTGAAGACTGAAGCTAAGACTGTGGTAGGTAATCATCTAACCAATATGCCCAAAATAAGATAAGATAACTGAGTTGGGGTCTAACCTATGACCCCAGTAGGAAGGCTGTCAGTACCATGCCATGGGTAAGTACAAGCTGAGAGTTACCCTAATCTGGTAGGTACTCTAATGAGAATGGTGGAACCCTTAACTGACAAGTTAAAACACCTCATCATCCCTCACCTGGTAGGTTTGATATCTCAACCTATGCTTGCTATGTAGTTTTGGAATGTAAGGATTACTTCTAGATGTCACACCCTCTACCGGCAGGTGAGCCCTCATCCTTGGGTTCACTCGGTGACGAATCCTACTCCCAACTGAAAGACACTTAACTGAGTATACCGAATAGGACTGAATTAATACTGAGTTTACTGAGTTATCCTAAATTCTATAACTGACTAAGAGTACTACTGATCGTGACATGACTGAGATTCTGTAACTGGCACTGGATCTAGGTAAAAAGCTAAATTGTTGGGTATTAAATACCCCCAGGACTCGATAGCATGAAAAGTAAAGCATAGCATAATCTTGAATAACATGACATTGTTCACTTGTTCATAATTCAACCATAGAGACTTATTATCAAACACTTGTAAGGAATCTACTTACTCATGAAGGGGTAACACATGCTATCAGGTTATAATGGCACTAGTTCATTCACATAGGCATTTTATCAAACATGTGGGGAGCATGCTTAGGTTATACAACAATCAATGCACATAGTTCTCATAGCTTTATCAATCAACTTATAAATTAAAGGGCTCATCAAGAGAATCATGTAATTCAACACATATAATGATTAATTTCATGAAAGCTTGTAATTTAATCATGAACAAAAATCCAACAATAATATGAACATGAATTCAATTCAATTCAAGCATGAAATTTCATTATTCAATAATTTTGTAGTTTGAAAGAGGATTCATGGACTCTATGGGTGGAAGGGACCCATAGATGAACACCTAACATACCTTAGAATGTTAGTTTTTGAAGGTTCTTGGAGAAATTCTTGTGCTTTGTTCTTGAATTTTGAAACTAGAGTTTCTTGCTTTTGAGAGAGAATAATGTACGGAAAATTGAGTGAATAATCATATATTTTGGTCCTTTAGGGATTGATTTTGTGTTTAAGGCTAATCTGGGTCATGGGAAAATTCTAATTTTCCCTTAGGATTTAAAATCCCACAACTGGAACGTCGATTAAGGCCTCACCACGATGCAGTGAATGGGTCATCGCTATATCGACTATGACTCAGTGGAATCATGGTGACACTCTGGATCGTGACAATTGTTGATTTGGGGTTCGCTGCTATATAATGCAATCGCAGTGACCCTCTAGAAATTGACAAATTCTGAAATGGCATTCATCATGACACGATGGAGTACTTATCGCAATACTCACTGCGATGTGGCCTAATCACGATGAGCCACTATTTTTACATAAACTGTCCTAACTCTTCGCCTGGGTATTGGATTTGGATGAATTTTATATTATTGGAAAGCTGACTGAATTTCCTACACATTGACAGGCTCTAAGTGGAAAAATATTAGGTATTTCAAAAATTTTATATAGGACAACTCACCTTCTTAGAGATAAGTTAATCTCTAGGAATATGGGGTATTACAATATCTCCCCTTGGGAACATTCGTCCTCGAATGAGACTAATTAAGCTGAGAAACACTAATAGACTAAGCTAACACATTGAACATGCATAACTGAGACATGACTACATGACTAGACTACTAACAATTGAGTTCTTATACTAAACATGCATATATGATGCAAGGAATACATAACCGAAGCTACTTGTAAGCTGAAATTTTTGCACTATACATGCAAATCTGATGCATGAGTAAATGTCTGAACTGATTCATGAATGCATAACTGAATATGCAATGGTAAAGAATACCAAGTTTATAATTGTAACTTAACATGGAACTGAGTAAAGCTAAGAAAGAATGTTACCTTAAGCTAAATCTGAGTTTGCGGAGAAGAGGTGAGGATACTTGGTCCACATAACTATTTCTGCTTCCTAAGTAGCTCCCTCAACAGACTGATTCTACTGAAGAACTTTGACTAAGGGAACTTATTTGTTCCTTAGTCTACGAATCTGATGATCGAGGATCTAGACTAGAACCTCTTTGAAAGAAAGATCATTCTGGATATTTAGGTCCTCTAAAGGAACTATAACTGGTGAGTCACCAATGTATTTCTTTAGCTAGGAGACATGGAATACTGGATGTACTAAATTTAGATCTGAAGGCAACTTGAGCTCATAAGATACATTTCCGAAATGGCTAAGAACTCTGTAAGGACCAACATATAAGGGATTGAGCTTTCCCTTCTTGCCAAAACTATTTACTCCTTTCATGGGAGAAATTTTCAAGTACATAAAATTACTGATCTCAAACTCGAGATCCTTTCTCCTCACATCTGCATAGGATTTCTGTTGGCTCTGGGCAACCCTAAGTCTTTCTCTGATTAGCTGAACCTTCTCTAAGGCATTGAATACTAAGTTAGGCGTTACAATTGTGGCCTCACGTACCTCAAACCAACCAATTGGAGATCCACATCTCCTACCATAGAGGGCTTCAAATGAAGCCATCTGAATATTAGAATAATAGCAGTTATTATATGTGAATTCGATCAAAGAAAAATGGTCATCCCAACTACCCTTAAAATCAACAATGCATGATCTCAACATATCTTCCAAAGTCTGAATTATCCTTTCTTATTACCCATCTGTCTAAAGGTGAAAGGTTGTACTGTGATAAACTTAGGTACAAAGACCCTTTTGGAATGCTTTCCAAAAATGAGAGGTAAACTGGGTACCTCTGTTTGAGATAATAGATACTGACACTCCATGTAACCTGACCAACTCTCTGATATAGAGTTTGGCATAGTCCTCAGTTAAATATGAGGAATGAACTGGCAAGAAATAAGCTGATTTGGTTATCCTGTCTATGATAACCAATATAGAATTATGTTGATGACCAGTACAAGGCAACCCCATCACAACGTCTATGTTTACTTCTTCCTATTTCCATGTGGGAATACTGAAATGGACCCACAACGCTTTTGGTGCTCAATCTTAACTTGCTGACATATAGAGCACTTAGCTACAAACTCTGCAATATCTCTATTCATCCCACTTCACCAATAGATCTCCCGCAAATCGCGGTACATCTTATTGGCCCCTGGATAAATAGAATAACGTGTACTATGTGCTTCTGCAAGAATTTGTTTCCTCAAGTAGTCTATACCTAGCACACATAGCCAACCCTAGCAACGCAATACTCCATCTCCCCCTTGGGAGAAAATCTCTATTTTTTAATCGCTGACTAACTATTTCAACTTTACTAGACTGGGATCTCTATCCTATTTTTCCTTCACCTTGGAAACTAGAGAGAATTCGGAACTACTCTGAACCCACACACTACCTTCTGCTGGTTCAACTAAGCGAACACCTATTCACATAAGCAAATGAACTTCCTGAGCTAACTTTTTCTTACCATCCTCAACATGAGTAACACTACCCATAGACTGTCTACTGAAAGCATCAGCCACTACATTGGCTTTGCCAGGATGATACAGAACACTCATTTTATAATTCTTTAATAACTCTAACCACCTTCTCTGATGCAAATTCAAATCTTTCTGAGAAAAGACATACTGTAGGCTCTTATGATCTATGAACATATCAACATGCACCCCATACAAATAGTGCCTCCAAATCTTTAAGGCGAATACTACAGTTACTTACTCAAGATCATGGGTAGGGTAATTCTTCTTATAAGGTTTAAGTTTTCTAAATGCGTAGGTTATGATCTTACCTCTCTGCAGGAGGAAACAACCCAAATGTACTCTGGATTTATCACAGTACACAACAAACCCATCTGAACTATCTGGCAGAGTCAAAACTAAGGCTGAGGTGAGTCGAGTCTTCAACTCCTGAAAACTCTTCTCGCAGGAATATGACCATTAAAAATTAACTTTCTTCTAAGTTAATCTAGATATGGGGGATTCAATAGATGGAAACCCTTCAATAAACCAATAGTAATAGCCAGCTAAATCTAAGAAATTCTTGATATCTGGTAGAGAAATAGGTCTAGGTTACTTTCTCACCGCTTCAATCTTTTGACGATCATCTCTAATGCCATCATCGAAAATAATATGACCAAGGAACGCTACTGACCTTAGCCAAAATTTGCACTTACTAAATTTGGCAAACAACTGATGAGTTCTGAGAGTCTGAAATACGATTCTGAGGTAGTCTGCGTAATCATTCTCACTACGAGAATAGACAAGAATGTCATCGATAAAGACCATAACAAAAATGTCCAAGTTGTTCTTAAACACTTGGTTCATCAAGTCCATAAAGGCTGCTGGGTCATTGGTAATACCAAAAGACATAACTAGAAACTTGAAGTGACCATACCGGTTCAAAAACCTATTTTTGGAATGTCACATTCTCTAACTCTAAGCTGATGATAGCCTGATCTGAGGCCTATTTTAGAAAAATAAATGGCACGCTGAAGTTGGTCAAACAGGTAATTAATTCTAGGTAGTGGGTACTTATTCTTGACTGTAACTTTGTTCAATTGATGGTAGTCTATACATATTCTAGGAGAACCATATTTCTTATGCACGAATAAGACTGGTGCACTCCGTGGGGAAATACTGGGTCTGATAAGCCTTTTGTCTAAAAGGTCCTTTAACTGCTCTTTTAACTCTTTGTGTTCTGTTGGAGCCATTCTATATGGCAGAATAGCTATAGGCTGAGTATCTGGAAGAAGGTCTATTCTAAAGTCTGTTTCCCTAATGGGAGGAACTTTAGGAAGATATTTGGAAAACACATCTGATAATTCATTTACTACTAGAATTGACTCAAGACTGGGAGTTTCTGAGTTAGTCTTTGACTAGCACAAGATGATAGATACATCCCTTGGATACCATTTTTCTCGCTCTAAGGTATAAAATCAACTGACCCTTAAGCGTTGTTATACTACCCCTCCATTCAAGGACTGGTTCATTTGAAAATTAAAAATGAACTATTCTATTTCTATAATCAACTGAGGTATAACATGAATTGACCCAATCTATGCTAAGAATGACATCAAAATCTATCATCTCTAATTCTATTAAGTCTGCTGAAGTGACTTTCTAAGACATCATAATCAGACAGTTCCTATATACCCATTGGGCTACGATTGGCTGACCCACTGGGGTAAAGACTGAGAAAGGTTCTGTTAAGATTTTTGGCTTGACTTTGAAGTCGACTGCTATGTAGGGAATTACAAAAGACAAAGAATCTCTTGGATCTAACAAGGTATAAACATGTAAATTGAAGATCTATAATATACCAGTGACCACACCAAGAGAATTTTCTTGATCTTATCTTTACTGAAGTGCATAGAGCCTGTTTAGGCGTTGCCCACTGTTTATAGTAACACAATGATCATTGTTAAACAGTTGCATGAACTGAATAAGTAGTAGATTGTGATATACCTGTATGCCAAGTGTGTGTGAGATGTTACTTAGTTCCCTCTGTATGCTGAAGCCAAAACTTTCCCGATTAGTCTTACCTAGGTTAAAGGATAAGGGTTAGGAAAGGATCATAGGCCGTTTTGATATTAGCTCACTTTAGCCTAAATGACCTTCCCTAGGTGTATAATATTCTTTGATCCCTGTTTTGAGCCTGATTAGCCTATTTATTTTTATGACTCCTGTCACCTTCCCATTTAGATCACAATGAACCTATTTT
Source organism: Capsicum annuum (assembly GCF_002878395.1). Classification (NCBI taxonomy): domain Eukaryota; kingdom Viridiplantae; phylum Streptophyta; class Magnoliopsida; order Solanales; family Solanaceae; genus Capsicum; species Capsicum annuum. The sequence continues at coordinate 98,106,538 of NC_061117.1, read as the reverse complement.
GGCCCTGGTCCTCCTTGGACACTGTGTACCTTGACTTAAGCAAATGGCCTAAGTTGAGGGTGGTTATCATAGGGGCGCATGATACAGAATGAGTATGAAGAAAGGTAGCATAAAAGAAAAGTATAAAAAGCTGGGTACGAAGGAAGAGAGTAAGAAAAAGAAAAATTATGAAAAAGAATAAATGATTGTGGAAAAGACCGCACCCATCATAAATAAGTGTGATCAAGAAAAAAGAACAGTAGAAAAGGCTAATGAGTGAAATCTCAAAAAGTTAGTGTAGTGTCAAGGGGGCTTAGTCACTTTATATACCATCGAGTATCATACCAGCCCCTAACCTACATTACAAGCCTAAGAGAAAACCTATAGTGATCCTAGCTGACCTATTTGAAGATCTGGGTAATAAAAATAAGGGCAAGCCTATGGTACCTGGCATACATTGGTTGGAACTTCATTCTGAGAGTGAGTGTTTTGATTGTCCCCATGGTTATATATATAATTACTGATATGAGATAAGGGGGATTTCTTTGCTGTGAGGGCACACCAAATGTGTTGCTAGTTGCTAACTTGTTTGGAGAATATAATACTAGTCTATGCATGGTTGTTATAGCTGAATTAATGTTGTATCTTGATTTCTGTGTGTTGCATTGTTGTTCTTCAATAATATACACAGTTGTTCTTGAATTGACTGACCTTGGAGATGGTGAAAGTGTTTTGAGATGATATGGATGATTGACTGCCAAATGTGCTTTGTATTCTCTTAGTTGTGCTGAGTTTCTTGAGAACAAGCAATTGTTTTAAGTTGAGGGAGTTGTTGTGTGAGCTAATGCTAACACATTTGAGGCTTTTAAATAAGAATAATTTCAAAGTCTTAAGCAACTTTTGTCGTTTTTAATTGTTATATATTTGATTTTGCGGAAGAAGCTAATATGTTAGAGAACCAACAAGAAAGGAAGCAAATGAGCTGAAATCTAAAGTAAATAGAGGCAAAGTGTGGCTGACGACATTTGTGATAAGTTGTCAGCCCTGTGATAAGCTATCAAATTCATCATCATCCATAGACAGAAAATTGGTTTAAGTTGAAATCTATGATGACATTTTGTGATAGGTCGTCAAGGAGCTGATAAGCCGTCAAGAATGTCGTCAGCTTAAGGCAACACATAAGAACTGAAGCAGAGACTTGATGACATTTGTGATAAGTTGTCAAGGAGTTGATAGGGTGTCAACGTTTATCATCAGTATTTGGCAGCAAGTGTCCAAAGCAAAGAGGAAGCTGACGACATTTGTGATAAGTTGTCAGCCTCCTGATAGGCCATCACAAATGGCGTCACCTAATCCAAAGAATTTTTGAATTTTATTATTTTGTTTTCATAATTAGGGTGAACTATTTAAAGCCTTGTTTAGGGTTTTCTTAAGAGTTATGAACCTTGAGTTTTGAGACACGATACTTTGATATTTTCTCTCTCTAACTTCTTAGCTTGAAAAAGCAATTACTTTGTACAGAATTTAATCATTATTTTAGGATTTCTGTTGTGATCTAATCTGAGATTCACTAGTTATTATTCATCTTGTGGTAAGTTTATCTTGCAAATTATTAATTCATCTAGTTGCTTCGATCATTACATCATGCGTGGATAAATTCCTTTAACCTAAAATATAGGATCTAGGATTAGGTCTTGATAAGGTGCTAAGTGTTCAGGATTCGAAAGGTGGTAGGATTTCTTGATAATTCTGATGTTTTAATTATTGTCTGTTGGTTGTAAACGATAGATAACACCTGCTTTGATTTGCTTGATAAGAAATCAAATATAGTGGGAAGTGAATTATCAATAGGGACTTGGAAACACTAAACTACCATTTAATAATCAGCGTTGTAACAAGGTTGGTTAACCTAAGGTAAAATCTGGGTAGTGAATATAAATTCCCTAAGTCTGAGAGGATTAGGTAATTAAATGCTTAAGTAGGTCGGGAGACATTTAAGCATAACTTTGATAAAGATAACTTGTTGTCCTAACTACCGTGAGAATCTTAAACCATTAGTAGCATCTGTCAAGTACCGAAATCCTTAGTGAACATAATTCTGGTTTTTTCATAAACTCTTGATTACAAACTGATTAAAGTGATTAACAATTACTTGTTCGACTAAAAAACCCCTATTTCAGGAAATATCCAGCTATCAATTGATTAAATTACAAATGACTTAAGTTTACACCATATTCCCTGTGGGATTCGACCCCAACCTAGTTGGGTTATGTATTGACAACAATCGCTTACATTCTCATTAGACAAGTATAGTTTGATCGTTATCATAGCCCATGCCAAAATCACATCAATATCCACCATGTCAAGAATAATAAGATCAGCATGAGTATCAACATCTTTAATAGTCACAATATATGATCTAAAAACCTGATCCACTACTAAAAATTCACCCATAGGAGTAGATACACGTAATGGCATAGATAATAAATCCCAAGACAACTCTAACTATGGAATATAATAAGCAAATATATAAGAAAAAGTGGGTCCTGAATCAAATAAAGCAAGGGCCTATTGATGGCACACCAAAGTATACCTATGACAACGGCTTTCAAAGGCTCATCCTCGGTTTTAGCAGGTATGACATATAACTAACCATGTCCGCCACTTGGTTTAACTCCTGATAAATCTCCTATCCTACTTTCCTGATAACCTCTTCGAACACCTTAGGAACCACCTCTATAACCATGTAAACCACCTCTAGCTGAGGGATAAACTGATTTAATAGAGGGAACACTCTAAGCTGAAACAACAATTGCCCTAAGACTAGGGCACTCTCGTGAATAATGACCACGACCCCCACAACCATAATATGTCACTTGAGCTAAACCACAATCAGAAGATCCAGTTGACCTAGAATAGCCACCTCAACTAGGATAATAGAAGATGAGCTCTTTGAAGAATGACCATTGTCCTGATCAGGCCGATTATTAATACAAGACTGTCCTTTGTAAGTAATCTGGAGCACTACCTGAATAGGCCTACTAGGCTAAGTTTAAGGCTGATATGGCTGACGTGGAGGGTACCTACCCTAAAAACCACTACCTTTGAACAAGGAGATACTACGACTCCCATTAAAACCACCCTGATATCTAGGACTCTTATTTCTACCCCATTGGGCCTTGCATTTATCTCTTTCATCACTAAGGCATGATCAAAAACCTCAACAAAAGACCTACCCTCAATAACCAAACTCTGAGTAGACATACAAAGAAGAATTCTCAACCCTCTAACAAAGCAACTAACCCTTTCATACTCAGTACCCAAAATAGAAGTAGCATGCCTAGCCATCTCATGAAAATAATCCTCATACTCCACAACTATCGTGGAGCCCTACTCCAATCTCAAAAATTAATCTCTCAAGTGATCCTTAAGGCTGTGGGGTATGTACTTCTCCAAGAAAAGCTCGAAGAACTAAGTCCATGTCAAAGAAGAATATCCAGCAGTCCTAGAATAAGGATAACCCCTTTACCAATATCGAGTATCCAAGTCCAACAGAAGGTAGTATAACATACACCATGAGTCTCAACAAGGCCCAAATTATGGAGCCTATCCTCACAAGCAATTAGAAACTTATATGCTTCCTCACCTAGTGCACTATAAAACCTAGGCAAATCCTATCTCAAGAACCTACCCAATATTTTTTGCTCCTTGGAAAACATAGTAGGATAGACAACCACTGGCTGAGCACCTACCTACTGAGAAACTACCAGTGCAAGAGGAACCTTAACTCTGGGACCCTTAATACCACTCTGATCTGTAGTACACCATTAGATGATGCATCACCAACCAACCCCAAAATTTGAACCAGATCATCCCTAAGCATTGATGAAGAAATAAACCTCTGTGGAGCCTGGGATGGTCCTTGTCCCACCGCTGGCTAAGGCAGAAGAATCTTTGGCTCAGAAGCAAGAATAGGGCCTGGTAGAGGCCCCCTATCCTGGACCCTAGCTTTGGACATATCTCGAGGTTGTCCAAGATCTCTAGCTCATCTATAAATGGTGATAGAATCCCTAGGCTCAATATCGAGACCCTCATCTCGTGTAGTAGTAGCACAGGTCCTAGCCATCTGCAAACGAGTGAAATTAAAGGAATATTTTACAAAGCTCCAACACTTAGCATGAAATAAGTGAAAGAAGTGAAGAACTTCTAAGAATCTCCTAGAGCCTCTAAAAGATAGGAAATGGACATCATCCTTTTGATCAGAGGACTCTACTAGACACTTACTTTTGTACTAACAGTACCAGTGTCGCCTAGGCTGTAATACCAATTTATTACAACCTAATTTATGAGTCACTATGGCACCAACTAAACCCCAATAGTACGTAAGTCGAACCATAACTCAAAGTTATTCACAATAGGTTTACTTGGTAAAAATGTCCCAAAAAGAGCGAGATAGACAATAAGGATAGAAATAAGTAAAGAAATAGAATAGTCTAAAAGATAGCTATAACATAGACAAATATCCCACGACCTCATAGAGCTAGTACAAAAGCTACTATAAATACAACCCAAGTATAAAATAGTTAATATAATCCTATCTCAAAACTAAAGATAAACATAGATAGATAGAAGGAAATAGGGAAATTCCAACTCTAAGAACTCACCCTATCTTCGAAATCCAACACGGCATGATCCTCGAATCAATGGCAGTAACTAGTACTCAGATCTGCACCAAAAAGGACAAAAGTATAGTATGAGTACCAAAATATGGGTATTTAGTAGGCATCATCGGCTAACTAAGCTAAATCATAATAAGTACGATAAAAGCCAAGATAACATAACTAAGCCAAGATAGAGACAAACCTAAATCAACTCCAACATCATTGTACATAGATGAGTAAGTAACCGGAATAATACATAATCATAAAAGATCAAACACATGCAATCATAACACATGCAATCATAACTACAAAATTGACCCCCATAAGCCAATAAGTGTGGAAAATTAAATAAACCATCACAAGTCCTTATAAGCCAGGAAGGTACAAAACAAAATATCATAACCCATGATCATCAGTTACCAACTCTCATGATACCGCTAGGATCCATCCATGTCATGCCGTACTATAACTATTTCCTACTTTTGAACTTAAATCGGCATCCTCATTCTCAATATCACACCCCCAATATTATCATATCATAGTAAATAATATATATTTAAACTTAAACTAATAAATATAACCAATAAACGGATAAGAACCGATTAATATATATCATCAATTTCATAAGCATCCTTCAGACTCGAATCGGGTAAATAATCAATATCATAATCTTCCTTCAAACTCAAACCGGTAAATATATAATCAACATTATCATCATCTTTCAGACTTAAACTAGTAAATATAATCAACGTAGATATATATAATAAGTAGTATAACCAACAACATAAGAATAAGCATTAAATATCAAGATCAACCAAACATAGCCATTAAGTTCCAATCTCCTAAATATTACCCTACTAAGAATTTTCTAGGCGTATAATAATCATATGAAAGTTTTCAAGAACTAGCACCAATCTTGGACTAAGGGAGGTCGGAGGTCCAACTTCTAATTCCCTATATACATTCCAAGGTATATTCCACCCCAAACTAGGATAAGGTATATAAATCCACCCTTAGATGTTAAACAAGACTTAAGTAACCCTAAGATAAAAATATTACCTAAAACACAAGCAACTAGATCAATTATACCTAACTTACAATTTTCAAATAGCCTACATGAGTCAACTAACCCAAGTGTTACAATTCATCATACCAATACCTAAACCCATTCTAGATCTAACACAATATCATAAACATACTATAAACTAGCTCAATCTATAAAGAGGGGAAAATCTATCCTACCTTGATGCTGAAGAAAGCTCAAAGAATTTACTAAATTATCGACTTTCTCTTCCAAGAAGCTTCTGTAAGGTGCCAAGCTATCAAAATAACAATCTACTCAACAACACAAGAATAATGATACTCATATTATACTATTGTGCTTTGGGTCTAAAAAATTATATCTAAATCCCATGTGGGTCCCGTTTATGGAATTCGCATTTCTGAAGCCGACCCAAATTTCCTTATGCTCAAGGAGTATTTACCTTTAAAAATGGGTAAAATCTGAGCTATATTGGTACTATAATCAAGACACTAAGTTTTAAGGATTTTTGACAAGGAATACGAAAATCAACCTTGGAAATAAAAAAATCTTAGCATAAACCCAAAGGAAAATCCCATAATAATCGTCAACCAAGCTCCCCAAATCACCCACAAGCTCTAATCCTAAGCTATCCAATACTTTAGGTCTTTAGTCTATTGAGAATGGATGAGAAATGGGCAAAAAAGGCTAAAAGGGGAAATTCATACCCTTCCCAGGCATTCAAGTATCGGTATCGTAACTTGTGGCTCATGATGGACATATCCATTGGCTATCATAGAAGTCTCTATTGTGACACATGGTTCACGATCGTTAGTGCTTCAGCACCAGTTGAGACATGGAAATTTCCAAGTCTCTGCCAACCCCCTCGAGATTCATCCAAAATCTTGTATACGCAAGGGGACTATGCTATCATACCAAATTTGACATTTCAGAATCAATAATGCAATTAAAATTTTCATCCCAGGTCATTTTAACTAAAATGGGTCCTACGCCTATTTTTCCATTTTCTTAACTTTTCGATCAATAGATCAAAATGAGTTCAGGTACCTCGGGACCCAAATCAAGAGTCCTCTTAGACTAAAATTTGCATTCTGGTTCTACTGGAATAGTCAAAATTAGCATACAAGGTTGTTTGATAGAAGTTTTTTCCTGGTAGCTATTTGGAACTAGCTGACTTAAAAATTTGTAAAATGGCTCTAAGTTAAGAACGCTCCTATCGATTAAGTTTTAGTGAACATTTTAGCTTGGGTCAACTTTAGATGAGCATTACTCCTTGTACATAATAAATTACATATCCTACTATATATCAAATAAAATTTCTTTGAATCTTCTTTCCAATGCATTATGTTTCACCTTAATCTGATTTTGGAGCAAAAAGTTATACTCACTTTACTTCAGCATATTTCTCTATCAACAAAGCTACGACCTGAGTTGATAGGCCATCACCTAAGTGATGACCTATCAGCCAAGTTGTCACCCTAAACCAGTGAGCTACTATTTTTATTTTTTATGTGATGACCTGAGTTGATAAGCCATCACCTAAGTGAGGACCTATTAGCCCAAGCCATCACCCAAGACCAGTAACTCATAAAATCAGTTTCCATGTGACGACCTGAGTTGATAGGCCATCACCTAAGTAATAACCTATCAGACCAAGTCATCACCCAATACCAGTAACTCATAAAATTAGTTTTCGTGTGACGACCTGAGTTGATAGGCCATCACCTAAGTGATGACCTATCAGCCCAAGCCATCACCAAAGACCAGCAGCTCATAAAATCAGCTTCTGAGTGATGACTTGGCGTGATAGTCCATCACTTGGTTAATGACTTATCTCAACCAAGGTCATCACTCTTAAAATTCAGCAACTCCCATTCGGATTTAGAGGGGTATTTTGGTCTTTTCTCTCACCTCCTACGACTTAAATCATTAAAAACACATACTTACCCATCATAAATAAGTTTTAAAACTACTTTTAATCCTCTCCACTCTCAAGAACATGAAAATTAGGATTTTCTCTCAAATTTATCTCCCAAGAATAAGATTCAAGATCTTCTTCAAGAGAACCAAAAAATTATAATTCCCGATCCAAGAACGTTCAAGAAAGGTCAATTCTCTTTTAAGATCAAAGCCTTAAGATATGTTTGATGTAGATCCATGGGTCCTTTTCACCCATGGAGTCCAAGAACCCAATTTCAAATTCAAATTTATGATTTTTACATGATTATTATAATTTTTAATCATGAATTCCCATGAATTTCAATTATATACCATGTTTACACATAATTGTTGTTGTTATTAAACCCTACATGTTTGAATGGTGTTGTTCATTGATTTAAGCCTTAATTGGTGATTTTATTATTGAAATCATGCTATTACTACAAGCTTTAAAACTAATTCCATATTTAGCTTAAACCATGCATTGCAAGTGTTTGATGAAATGCCTATAAGAATAAGTTTTGAATAAATTCTTGCATATCATGTCCTCAAAGTTTAGTTTGACCTTGGTATTATTGATATCAAGTCCTGGAGGTTTGAATACCCTAAATTTAGTTGCTTACCTAGTTTTCAGTATCTACAGAATGATTTCAAGATAGTTATGAGCATTATCAGTTCAACTATTTTTTACATTCAGTTAAACCTAGTTCAGTCTAATAATTAGTGTCATTCAGTTGGGAGTAACACTTAGCACCGAGTGAATGTAGGGATGGTGTCTCCCCCGTCAGTTAGGCATGAGGCACTAGTAGCAGTCCCTAGGTTCCGAACCTATGGTGCCACCGTAGATTTTGAGGGGTCCCCCATCAGTTAGGCATGATACCCTCATCCTTCGAGACTTTAGATTAGTGAATCCATACAGCTAGTGTTAGGTACCGTGGCACAGTACTGACACCCTTCTAACTGGGGTTACAGTTTGGACCCTGATAACATATTAGGGCTTATTGGTTATAGTTAGCTCCTATAGTCTCAGTCTAGTATTCAGATCATTAATTCAATTTTAGTTTTGCTTGACCATAGCATACAGATATCAGTTACTCATTTACTAGTACTCAATATTTTAGTTTTCAGACTATATTTAGAACATGTTTTATGCTTGGTCATGCATTCTCAATCTTTATAGATTTCATGCATTTTACTCAGTACTTTATGCTATACATACAGTCAGTTACTACGCATGCATATGAAACCTTGCATATTAGCCTAACCTCATTCAACATACCAGTACATTCAAAGTACTAACCGCATACTTATTTTCTTGCGCTATGATGTCTCATATCATAGGTTCGGACACTCAGGTTCTCGATCACACCTAGACTTTCCAGCACATCAGCAGTAATAGCAGTAATGAGTCCTCATGTTTTGAGGACCGTCTATGTTTCTTTTAGTTCAGTTCAGTAATCAGTCGGAGTTAGTTAGGGACTTGTATCATCAACTCCAAAGTTAGTTAGTTAGAGGCTTTCATACACTTTTAGTTAGTTATTCAATTATCAGTTGTTATTGACAGTCTTACAGTATTATTTTCAGATAGGAGTTTTTAGTATTTTGATTTAGTATAGTCCTCATATTTAAAACCTTATGGCATTTTCAGTCAAATCCAGCGTATGTTTCTCTATTATTTTATTCAGTGCTCACAGCAGGTACCAGCATAGGTTAGCTTATGGTCCTTTGGGGCTGTAGGCACCATGTGGAACCTAGGATATACTCTAGGGGTGTGACATCCTCAAATGCTTTATTTTTTAATTCTCTTCCATGATCGCTATGAACATAGGTGATGAAATATCTTGTTTCTCTTTGGACTCTTCTACAAAATATTTCAAAATTAGTGGATGCTTCATGCTTGTGAGAAAGAAATATTGTCCATGTAAAATGATAATAATCATCAACAATGACAAATACATATCTTTTTCCACTAATACTTGCGGTCTTGGTAGTGCCAAGCAAATCTATGTGGATTGTTTTAAGAGGCTTGGTAGTACTGACAATATCTTTGACCTTAAACTATGTTCGAGGTCGTTTACCATGTTAAAAAGCATCACATAGGTGATTCTCTTCAAAATTTATTTTTGGGAAACCTTTCACCAAGTTAAGTCTAGACAATTTTTCGATGGCATGCATGCTAGCATGCCTTAGTTTTCTTTGCCACAACCATGTATCATTGATTTGCACAGTAAGGTATGTCAGTGTAGCAAAATCAAGATTATTTAGAATGTAAATATTATCAACATGATCACTTATAAGAGAGATATTTCTTTTTTCATGCTTAATAGAGTAACTCTTAACTCTGAAGGATACTCCAAACCCTGTATCACAGAGTTGACTGATGCTCAACAAGTTATGTTTGAGTCTATCTACGAGATATACTTCAATGAGTTCACATGAGGATTTGAGTTTCACTAAGCTGACTTCGATGACATCATTTGAGGTATCATCCTCAAATCTAATTGATCCTCCTTCAATTTTATTTAGAGATAAGAAGTATTATTTCTTTTTGGTCATGTGTCTGGAACATCCACTATCTATGACCCATATTCTTTTCCTGTAGCTTTTGCAAACATTTTCCTGCAAAATAAGAAAAATAATTTTGTTTAGTTACCTAAGTGGTCATGGGTACTTGAGGGTTAGATGTGGTCTCTTTGGATCTCCAAATCCACACTCCTTTAGACCTCTATCTGTAGTTATATTATTTGAGCCTTTTTTTACCACAGGTGTAGCAGACTGGTCTATGAAAAGAAGTTTTAGCAGAATCAAATGAATTAGTAAAGAGCTTGATTTAGCCCTAAGAAAATTTGATCTTATAGAATTATGACTTGGTGATTTTGTAAGGCTACATAACTGCATTTTCACATCATCAAGTTCTTTTTGAAGTAGGTCAATTTCAATTTGAATTACTTTAAGTTCAATTCGCCAGTTCCTTCTTTCCTCTTCAAGCTTTTGTTTTAACTGAGCTTGACAATTTTTCTTTTACTGAGCAATTTTGTTATACTCACTAATAATTTTTAAAAGCTCGTTAGTAATCATATTAATATTTGACTGAATAAGGTTGCAGTTATGATTGTCGAAAGGTCTTACCTCACTAGATTCACCCATTGCCATAAAACACATATTGATTGTTTCTGTATAGTCTTTAATTTCATCTTCATCACTTCATGCTCTCTTCTTCTTAACTCTGGATAGTTTTGTTTGATAGGGCTAGGTTTATCGCAATGATAACAGCGACCATCATTCCTTATGAATTCATTATTCTTGTAGCCTTAAGGTATTTGTTGCCTTTGTCTTACTCCATAATTTATGAGAGTCATTCCTTCATTGTTGTCTTCGTCTAAGTTTTCTTCCATGTTGTACCTATTAATATGATTTTGTTCATAGGCAATAAAGTTACCTCTTAGTTCATCATAGGTCATGTTCTGAAGATCCCCATCTTCTAGAGTCGTAGATTTAGTTTCCCATGCTTTTGGGAGACTCCTTACGAGATTTTTTAACTTGATGGTTGTTTGAGTTGATCATCCCAAAGTATTTTGGTTCACAAATAATTTTGTTGAATCGTGCAAACATTGACTCCATGCCTTTATTTTCTTCTATTTTGAAAAGCTCATATTTGTTGATCAAAGTGTTGATCTTTGCCTCCTTTACTTTTGTAGTACCCCCATAAGTAACTTCTAATTTTTCCCATATTTCTTTAGTCATATCATAGGTTGATATCTTTTCATATTCTGCTCTACTAACTACATAATAAAGTATACTTACAGCTCTTTCATTAGTTTCAATTACCTCTTGTTGTTCCTTGGTGATTTTGAAGTTTTCAAAGTCGTCTAAGTCAAGGCTACTTGATTCCTTATCCTTCTATTTGTCCTTGTGTTTGATCCCTAGTATAGGTTTTGGTCCCTTCTTGATGACCACCCAGACTTGAAAGTCATTTGACTGTACGAAGATCTTGAATCTATTGTTTTTGTGAGAGTAGTGTTGCCTATTAATGTATAGTGGTCTTGTTGATGAGTGTCTATCTTGAAGGAGTGCTCCTGAATCTGATAGTTTGCCATTAAATCTTTACTTACATGGGGTTAAGCAACACTTTAGTGAGACCTGCTCTGATACCAATTGAAATTCAAGAGGGAGGTGAATTGAGAACTTTTTCCTGAGTCGACTGATGAACCTTGATAGTCAACTTACTTACAGGTTAGTATATTGGGAAAAAATAGGATTGAAACCATAAGTAAACAAGTAAGTAAATTAAGTAAAGGATACAAAGATTTATCTTGGTTAGGATCACTGATGTGGTGCCTACTCTAGTCCTCTTGGGTTACAAGAGCTTCTTTTAGAGCTTTCAAAGAGAGAATTGGATTATAAATGGGTTGTATAATTTTTTAATCTTATTTTGTTATTCAGATCTTGTGACATAACCTCAACCGGCATAACTAAGTTGACTCGATATTTATTTTTTTTGTAATTATTGTAAACTAAAAATTACAAACATTTATGAAGACTAAAAATTGAGATGCACTAAGAGTTTCCCGTAAAGTTGCACAATTATCTTCGACTTTCAATCCTCATTTTCATAGCCTTTAGCTGATCTGGCTTCTTTGCTGTAAAAGCAAAACCAAATTTCTTCTTAATAAAGATTTGAATTGATTCCTTGATTGAGGATTCACATCATATGGTATGTCCATATCAGATATGTATGTATGTATGATATGACCTTTCTTTCTTGAATATAGACTCACGGCTATGCATGTCCATATCAAATATGTCTACGTAGAAGGTGTGGTCTTCCTTTCTTCCATGATTCTTTGTGAAATCTGCTTTCCATATTTGTTTTATGATTTTTTTTAGTACGATTATCTTTCTTATAATTTAGGATCTAATAAGATTTTCTCTTGATGCTATTCCAAATCCAACTCTGACTTTCTTGTAGTTAGGGATCTTGCGAGATGTTATTCCTAGATCAGCTCCGGGGACAATCCTTCTTTCCTTGATTACATCTTTGGTGTATCCTGCATATTTTTCATTATTAGTTTGTCATTATTAAAATATATTATGTCAATATAGGAGGCTAACTATCAATAGATTTAAAATCTTATAACCTTAAAAGAATCATATCAAAATGTTTTTGTGGAAGAACGAGATCTTCATGTGGTCATATATACCTTTTAAATTATTCCATAATATAAAATAACTTTAACAGTATGATATTCTGTTTTCAAACCTCATCACACCTCATCAAGGTGATAACGGAGAAATGTTATTGCCTTTAAACAATCTTGATTTGATGCTTGCTTTTTAGTTTTTTATTATGCCTGCCAGATTTATCGGATCAAGATAAATTTCAATAACAAGCATCCAAGACATATCATTTTTGCTCAATATATCCAATAGTATTTTAAAAGGTAATTTGGGACTCGCCTCAGGGCGAGGCTTAGTCAAAAATGCACTGAGGCATAGTGGGAAGGAGAAAATATTAAAAGGCGAACACCCCAAAATTTGAGGTGTTCGCCTAAGCATGAATTTTTTTTCTTATTAAATCTCTAATTTAAATTTAATGCTAAAATATATGATTGACAAATACTTAAATACTAAAATCAAAAGTAAATGAAAACTTAAAAGTCATACTTTTAAACGTATTTGCATATGAGTATTGACGAGGCCGCTTCTCAAGAAGGTAATGGGTGTACTTTCCTCTTTCTAGTTCCTTTCTTTTCTTCTAGCTCTTTTCAAGTCGCATAATGACGAGTTCTTAAGTTATTTACTTTTTTTCTCTCTTTAAAATACAATATATGAAAATGGGTACGTAAATATATTAATCGAGTTATGGAGAGGTGAGTATTGATTAATTATGTACTATTTTTTTATAAAAACTTGTGTTTTTGAGGACATATAATAGTTTATCATATGAAAGTTGACATAATCTATGAGTTGTATTAAATGTCTTTGGTTAGATTTCTTTTTCATTGAACAGTTTTAGATACATGTTTCACCTATTTTTTTATTTTGGTATAATTTACTTTTTTTAAGTGATTTATCTCTTTCAAAAAATATTTATTTCTAATTATATTAATAAAATATTAAAAATTAACGGATCTATGGGGCTTACACTCTAACGCCTCGGGGCTTATGCCTCGTCTTATACCTCTGCTTAAAAACACTGATATCAAAGGGCAAAAATTCAAGCCTCAAAAGATTTATGATTAATTAAGAAAACAAGGTTCGTACCTTCGATGTTTTCTAACTGTTTATTCGTGATGACGAAGTCTCTTACTGATAACATGATATGAAATAAATATTACTAAGTAAAAACACCAAATATTAAGTTACATTTGTTTTTATTAAGAATCAAAGGTCTGAATCTGAATACATATTTGAATAATTAAGATGATGTCTTCAGATCTAAAAACTGGATGGTTAAGACTATTGGTTTTTCAATATCTGAATATGCAAAATTTATTTATTTGCATATATAATTAAAAAAATATAATTCAAATAAAAAAAATTATGAATTATAAAGATATTAAATTTAACATAATAAAATTATTATTAGATTAAAAAATATTTATATTTGTTAGTGATAATGGAGAAGGTTTGTAATGGTGGTGGTGGTAATGATTGATGTTAGTAATTAGTAATGTTGGTGGTGATAGTTGTGATGGTACAGATGTTTGGTATTGTAGTGATTATTATGATGGCGGCGATTGATAGTGATGGTGGTAGTGATATGAAGTTGGTTGATGTTAGTAGTTGGGGGTGTTGATTGTGATAGCTTAAAAATGAATGCATGATAGTTGACAATGTGTTGGTGGTAGTTGGAGATATTGTTAGTTGTAATGATGGAGATAATTATTAATAGAGATATACTGTAGCGATAATGGTAGTTGAAGTGGTGATAGAGGGGCGACATCGGTGATAATGGTGGTGGCGGTGGTGGTGGACAAAGAATGTGTCGATGTTGATGATGTGTTAGTGATAGTTAGCGGTCGCGCTAGTTGTGATAGATGAGTTGGTTAGTAGATAGGATTGGCCAATAGTGGTTGATGATATTGGTGGTGTTGGCATTAGCATTGGCATTGAGGGTGGCAATGGTGGAAGATATAATTAAAATATTGGAGGTGGTAGATATGATTGCGGCTAAAAATAGTGGTTAGTAGCAATTATGAATGTGAACGGTAGAGGTGGTTGGTGGTTAGGTGGTGGTTGACAATAGTGGTGGTGGCATAGGTGGTTAGTGGTGGTGACTGATGATTATGGATAAAATGGTAATGAGTATTATTCAATACAAGAGTATCTCTTAATGATTAAGACTTAGGCTACATTTGCTTTTATTAAGATTCAGACGTCTGAATCTAAATACATATCTAAATGATTAAGATGTTGTCTTCAGATCTGAAAATTGAATGGTTAAGACTATTTGTTTTTCAATATTTGAATATACGAAAATTATTTATTTCAATGCATAGTAAAAAAATAATTTAAATATAAAATAATTATATTTTAGAAAAATATTTATTTAATATAATAAAATGATTATTTGATTGAAAAAAATTATATTTGATAGTGATAATGGAGATGGTTTGTAATGGCGGCGGTGGTGGTAATGATTGATGTTAGTGATTAGTATATTGGTGGTGATAGTTGTGATGGTACCGATGTTTGATATTCTAGTGATTGTTATGATGGTGGCGATTGGTAGTGTTGGTGGTTGTGATGTGAAGTTGGTTGATATTAGTAGTTGGAGGTGTTGATTGTGATAGCTTAAAAATGAATGCATGATGGTTGACGATGTGTTGGTGGTAGTTGGAGATGTTGTTAGTTGTGATGTTGGAGATGATTATTAGTAGAGATATACTATAGCGATGATGGTGGTTGAAGCGATGTAGAGGTGGCAACATCGATGGCAGTGGTGGTGGTGGTGGTGGTGGTGGCCTAAGAATATGTGGATGTTGATGATGTGTTAGTGGTAAGTAGTGGTGGCACTAGTTGTGATAGATGAGTTGGTTAGTAGTTGGTATTGGCTATTAGTGGTTGATGATGGTGGTGGTGGTGGCATTGGCGTTAGCGTTAACGGTGGTTATAGCTGCGGATATAATTAACATAATGGAGATGGAAGATATGGTAGCGGCTGAAAATAGTGGTTAGTAGAAATTATGATTGTGAATGGTGGTTGTAATGGCGGAGGTGGTTGGTGGTGGTGGTTAACAATGGTGGTGGTGGCAGAGGTGGTTAGTGGTGGCAATTGATGATTATGGATAGAGTCGTGGTGAATATTATCCACCATAAGAATACCTCTTAATGATTAAGACTTAGTTTCATATCTGAATAATTAAGACCTATTTAGACCTATTAAGAGCCAAAAATTTAATGAAAAACAAATGCACTTAATTTTCTCAAGTCTGAATCATTCAGATTCGGACCTCTATTAGGTGTAAACAAATAAGGTCTTAATTCCATATCTAAATGATTAAAATATATTCAGACCTATTAAAAACCAAAATCTTAATGAAAAACAAATGCACTTAATGATCCGAAGTCTGAATTACTCAGATTAGATTCAGACCTCCATTAAGTGCAAACAAATGAGGCGTAAATTTCAATTGAACTGAATTTACTTCTTATTTGTGGAATAAATGTTGTTGTTTGGCCAAAGAAAGAAGCCCACGATGCATCTCATTGAACTACTTGAATTGGTTTGTATCAGCCACCTCTGGTTAAGCAGAAACTTATCAATAAAACTATGTATTTGAATGAATTTCTACAATACAATGTATTTATAACACATTTGTCATTTTTTTTTTTCAAATTACTGGTAATTCTTTTGTTTTTATACTCAAATTAAGCATGTTTTTTTCTAGGGAATAAATATTCATTCGGAAAAAAAAAAGGTGTTCATGAAATAAATTCGGAGGAAGAAAATAATGAATGAATGATGAAATGTTGAAGTTATTTTCATCCAAGAGAATGAAATGACCAAATATTGAAAAATTAATTTCTTATAATTTTTGTTGATGCTCTTTTTGTAAAGATAATACAAATCATTTCTATGATTTGATAGGTCTTATCTTTTAAATACCATTATATACATATGGTATTTATTTTTGCTAACTTTTGTGTATATAGGGATCAAGAAAGGTCATGTGAAATATGTGTATGTGGTTTCTACAAATGATATTTTTACTTTAGTTGTTAATTTTACTAATATTGTTATTTTTATCTAATCAATGTTGTGTTGTTGTTTTTATGTTATTAATGTTGTTGTTCTTTTTCATAAACAAGTATATTAATTTTTACTTCTTTTTTTAAATATTCAATCAAACAAAAAAATTTAAACAAAAAATAAAAGAAACATTCGTAGCCATTGAAGGTGAAGTAATGGAGCCTCATAAGTTCAATGATAAAAATTCATTTAATTGGCACAAATAATTTTTTAGTTTATATAAAAATTGAACTTGAACTTATGAAATATGTGTGATTGTAGTTTCTTTCAAGCTTTTTTCTGCAGTTGTATATTAAAAAGTCAAAAAAAAAATTCTTATATATATATATATACACATATATATTATGTTAGTTATGCCTCTTGTGCAATGCTAATTATCAAAATAAATTCGCATCATGTCATGTCAAATATATATTTTTTATATTTATGATATGACTTCTTTGTTTGTAACTTAATTTTTGTGAAGACAAGAACTAATATCTTCAGAACTTGACCAGATGTATTGAAATTGAGAAGTATTGTGATTAAAAACAAGTAGAACTTACAATCATTATGCTAGAACTTGCTCTGAATGTCTATCGAGACGAAATCTTAGGCAACACTATTTTTTAAAAAAAGAATTAGGCCATCCTTGTTTACCTCAGTCTAAATACAGCACCAACTGAAATAATATATATCCTTAAAACTCATATTAAAGCCAAAAAAAAAAAAAAAATTTATTTCCTAACACCTATCAATACTCAAATTTAAATATGCACATTCATACTTATAATTTGAAAGCCCTTTTTTAGAAAGTAAGTTAGAGCTTTTCTAGAAAAAGGAATTAGAGTTAATGAAAAAAAAATCTTTGAAAAAAACACAATAAAAGGGAGAAATAAATTGCTAAAAACCACATTAATACATCTATTGCAAATATGTGAAAATCTGATATGAGAAAAAATATTTTGCGTCAAAACTTTTTTTAAAAAAAAAAAAAAAAAGGCAAGTCACTATACATATTGTCTATATCTTACTAGCCTGAAATCAACATTAGAAGCCTAAAAAGTCCTAGAAGATTTTGAAAATCAATGTTTAGTCTACATTAGTGGAGAAAGACATAAAGAACAAACACATGGACTAATGATGAAAAATACTCAAGCAATTGATCACAAAGTTATCAATTTTAGAGAAGTCCCGAAAAGGCTAGTAGATGCAATTTTTGTTGAATAAAAATAAAAGCAGGACTAAAGGTAGAGATTTGATGGATATTGAAGAGTTATAAAGTTTTACAATATGATAAATGTTTGATTAAATTTGTGTTTCACAAGAGTATTATAAATAATAAATTTAATATATATTGTTTCTTTTCCTTGAGGACGAGCAAAAATTCAAGTACAGGAGAATTTAATGAATATAAATTATTCATGTATTTTAATATATAAAAATAATAATTTCAAATAAAAAACTATGAATAAATATTTTCAGTTCTCTTATATTTTCTAACAATTCCTGAAGGGAAAAGACTGCATGAGAAACAAGAAAAGAAAGAACGAAGATATAAGACAAAGAATGAAGAGCCATCCACTACGAATTCATCAAAGACTACACAAGATAAGAAAGATAAAATCATGAACATTTTCATAAAGACCTTTGGATTTCTCATCGAAATTTTATGATAATTTTCATGCAAAATCTCACCAAGATTTCATGATAAATCATCATTTCAAATTCTCATCAAGATATCATAATATATTAAAAATATCTTGTAATTATCATTAAGATTTAAGTAGAAATTTATCTATAAATAGGCATATGTTGTAGAGGAAGATCATCCAATTACTATCTATTTAATTGTATAATTTTCTTTCTGCTTTTTTTTAATAAGAAAGAAAGAGTTGATCTTGATCACTTTCCATTTTCTTGTAGTAAAAATATTTCTTATTTTATTTTTAATTTTTTCTTACTCCACAATAGAGTAATCTCTTTTTGTTGGAATAGTTGATGAAGTTTCATATATATATATATTTATAATACTATCCCAGTTTCAACACATCTTGACCTAAAGATTTTCACTTATATTCCAAACTGTACTGGAGTAATAGTTTTCAATTAGTCCTTATCATCATCTTCATATATTTTAACTCTAAGTTATCTTATATTAATTTTGTAATCCTCACAAAGAAAAATTAATATATGACATCTAATGAGTAAAATAATGGAGTGAAAGTAATCTTTAGTTATCTATTATTTCAAAATCTTTGATCTTGTTTATTTAAATCTTAATTCTCACGAAACGGATAAGTCAAATAAGTTTATTGATTTAATAACTAATAGAAAGAGGTCCTTTATCCTTTTTAGCACAATCCAGGCAAGAGAATATTAATTTAATAGTTTCTAAAATTAAATCAGTTAATTAACATAACTTCATGGAGTGTTCATTAATTATTTATTTTTAGCGACAAAATATAATTGTATTAGCTGTTTTGCCCATTTTTCGATTTAAAAGGGTTGGAAAATATTATTTTTGACTTTTTAAACTATTTTAAAACTTTAAAAAATCGAAATAAATAAAAAGATTACTGAGTCGTCACTTGATTTTTGAGAAAATATTAAGAAAAAACTAAAAATATTACTTAAAAGATTCAAAATAAAAAAAATTAAGTTTAGAAACTCTGAGTAAGTGGTTCCTATTAATACTCTTGGAAGGTTGTTAAGGCACCAAGAGTATACGCTAACTTGCAATTATCCAGATTATTTGAAAATAACTTTTTTGACTAACTTTAAAAAGAAAAAATAATTTTCGAAAAGAAAACGATTAAGAAAATTGTCTTCTTGACGACTTAGCGGAGATTTTAACTAAGTCTAAGAAACCTAAGAACAATTAGCATATAAAGGGGAAAGGGGAAAACTAAAAGACTTAGGTCATTAGGCGCAAATCCATAAATCATGTCATAAAGGCCCATCTTCACCTGTCATAATCTAAATACTTGGCTTTTGGTCCATATCCTGTCCTAAGCTAGTTTTCGGACCTTTGAGGTCCAAAATTCGCTTCACTTGTATTAAATTACAACTTTGACTTCGAGGTCCAAATGAATGAACAAATAGATAAATAAAGAAAGAAAGAATAAGACAATAATAAAAGTCAAGACTTTTCATGTCTCTTAGCGACCTCATCAATGGATTTTAATCCATTTTTCTTCTTCTTCTTCTTCTTCTATCTCTTTGCACCCACACGCCATATAATCGACTTTGGATTTAAACTTCAGACTTGACTCAAAGAGGTGGGCATCATTGGCCCATTACTAAATCCAAGAGAAAAGGAGTCCATTTGGACTCCAAAACAGATTCATGCAAAGAAAAGGATAAAATAAAAAGAATTAATGTGTTCGAAAATTCTACACGTAATAGATAAATGATGAGATAAAAAAGATAACATTCTCAAGCATAAAGAAATAGTAAACTATGATATCAAAGCAAATCAAATCATCCAACAAAAAATAATTAAACCATCTCTTAAACAATCTTACAAAAAATTGAATCTAGAACAGTATATATAATCAACTAGCCCTTGAAAAGAAAGACATGGATACACAAACATTGTTGCTTAAGATTTGGACAAATATTTTCTTTAGATTAACATATATTTAAATCAAATACTATGATATGATATAGTCTAAGGCGTGTTTTCACTAAACAAAGAAAGGAGAATGAGCAAGAGATGAGGAAATCTTTCAAAACACCTCAAATATGAAATACAAGACATACTAATGCAACAACACTTTTTTAATACAAAGTAGAGTCAATCAACATATTTATAACTTAGAAGAAAAATTCACTATAGTATGTGAATAACAATGGGACGTCTAAATGAATAAAAGTACTTTAAGAAGTAAACCAATAAGCGAAGTGAAGCAAATAGCATATATTAAGCATATTTGAGAAATGATATTCGAAAGACAAGATAGGAGAAATAGTAAAAAATTAATTCTATGAAAAAATGTTCAATTATGCCAACTCCTATTTTAGTTCTACACCATTTCAACAAAATCTATAACCCTAACAACTTTTCAATCTAAAAAAAAAAAAGAAAATCAAAGACAGTTTTGACCACGAAAATGAATAACTCACTACTTCAAATTCAGAAATAATTTCACAGATCCTTAACAATAGTAACCATTCCTTTTAGACATAAAGAAAATAACTTTAAATTCTAAAAATAAATATATACATCAACAATGAATTTAAATAAAGCATAAATACGTCTTTTAAGCAAAGATTGAAACTTTATCCATAATAATCAAAGAATAAAGTCAAAAAGGCGAAACAATCAATATTAACTATTCTTTACAATATAAAGGAAAACAACTTTACATGCTAAAAACAAACATATCCGCCAACAATGAATTTAAACAAAGCATAAGTACGTCTTTTAAGCAAAGATTGAAACTTTATCCATAATAATCAAAGAATAAAGTCAAAAGGCGAAACAATCAATATTAACTATTGTTAGCTCATCTTATCCCATGAACATGAAAATAACCATATTATTGATATCACAACAACATATGGCCTTCAAGGCCGTCTACAGCAAACAATTTCAGCAAATAAAATCACAACTGCGAACTACGAAGAAAAAGGAGATGAAGAAGAAAATGATAGTAAAACTAAAAGGAGAAAGGTGTGTTTACCTTTTTTGGGGCAGCAAAATGAGACTTTAAGCTTTCTTCAGAGTTTTGATCACCACCGAAAAGCAATCTTTCAAGAACCCTGATTAAACTACTGCTTGAAAAATTTTACTAAAGAAAAGAAATTTAACTATTTGCTCAAAAGTTTTTTCCATTCATTGAGACTTTTTTTTATTCTACCAAAATAGTGGTAGTATTTATAAGAAAGGATGGGGATCCAATTCTATTAATACATCAATGTGGGAGAAAGTATTTAAGGGTGTTTTTTGAAATTTTAAAACTGAAGATAAGGTGAGGTGGAAGATAAGGTCACAGGAAATTGTACAATGTAGTATGCTTTTTTAATTTCAAAATTGAAAAAAGGACAAGGTTGAGGGGGAATTGTACAATGTAGTATAATTTTTTAATTTTAAAATTGAAAAAAGGACAAGGTTGAGGGGAAATTATACAATGTAGTACAATTTTTGAATTTCAAAATTTAAATTTTGGGATTTGAATTTGATTTTGGTGGGAATTGGGTAGAAATTATAAGAGTTTTTGGGAATTTAGGATTATTTAAAATATAACCCAATTGAAATTTAAAATTTAGCCATATTTATTTAATTTTGACCATGAAAATCAATTGGCCGATTGCATTGCAATTGTGGCCAATTTTATTTTAATTATGGCCAAATCTAATATATTGGCTAAATTAAATTAAAATTCAGTAGGAATTAATACTTCTTTTAATCCTGAGCATCTTTTAATAAAATCAAATAAATATTTCTCCAAATAAATTAATTTTGAGAATAAAGTTTATTTAAATCAAGATTTTATCCATTTAATCTAATTTTCAAGCATAATTAGCAAAAGTTCAATTTTGATAAAAATGCTCATTTAAGTAACAAAATTTATACAATTTTGCATATATAAATACGAAAATGTATAATCATCAATTAAATGACAAAATTAACCTAAATAAATATTTTAGAGCACATTTACTTGGATGAAATAAATATTTCAATTTTATTAAATATTGAAGAAATCCAGGGTTAAATTTAGTCGTGGAGGGCAAAAATTAGGTGTCAACATTAGCAATTAGGAATTAGCAATAAGCAATAATCCTTTAGGAGAAAAATATTTGGAGACAGAGATTTTATTGTGAAAATATTATCAAGTGAATTCAATGATTCCCAACTCTTTTTAATTATTAATCTTTCAAAATGTGATTTATTTTTTTTAAGTAACCTATAATTCCAAATTCACCTTTTGTCTATTTTGTTCTCTCAAATAGTAGTCAAGATATTACAAATCTATAGCATAGATCTTTGAATCTCTGTGAGATAATATCATAAACTATATTACAATTTGACAGAGTAGGAGCAACATAATTCTATACATATTGACCTCATCAGCCCTCTTGATACACAAACATACAATGATTGTCATATGATTTTATGACCATTGTTATGAGTCATCTGTTGGGTCCTAAAGAGTTTAAAATTACTCGATATAAATCAACCCAACTTGGTTTTTCATCCCTATTCTATTGACCCTAAGATCTAATACACTCCCTCGTTTATTCCAACTTCAATTTCACACCAAAACACATAATTAAACAAAGAAAAAGAGAGCAGATATCCAATTTTAACTTCAATTTTAAAAGATTCGACTGCTTCCAAATTCTATACCCCTTTAAATTTTTGAACTCATCAGTACTTATAAGGATTTGTATTCACTGCGCAGTAAGTTCTTTTCTCATACATGAAAATTGTTCATTGTTTGTAAATTTAAAAGTGAATATCGTTCATACATACCTTGATGAGTAATAAGTCTATGCTAAAATGAGCTCTAAGGGAGTTGAGTACTTAAAATTTGATCAAATACTTGTGCATTATGAGGTTGTTCTCTAAATGGGTATAGAAGGGGGAGTCTGAGTACCCCTTAAATGGTCAATTAGGATCAAATTGGGTCAATTTCTTGAGAATTTAAACTATTAAGTGTCAGTGCAAACTCCATGACACAACTGAAAACCATTGTATCTTGGTACGATCACAAGTTGGATCATTGTGGGTGGCAATTTTTACTGCAGAAGTTTATCAAATGATCAAATCCCACGATCGTTATACCGTGGTACGGTCATATACAACTGTCATCTGTTGTAACAATCCTTATAAAATTTTTAAGAGAGACTTTCTATAATTGAAAGGATGATCTTACTTTCATACAACAATCATACCATGTGTCATCTACATGAAATACCATGTACCTATTTCTATTTTACTTTAAGGATAAATATTTTTCTACTAGTAATATGGAACCTAAATTGAATGAGAAAAACAAGGTGAAGATGCCCACAAGGAAATAGCGAAGGCGTTTGCACTCAAAGACCAACCCTCAGTCTCATAGATTAAGTCATAGGAATCTAGTGGTTTGGAGGTTGAATTCTCCTTGAGTAGATTTGATGATCAACACAAGCCTCAAACCACTAGGTCAAAATTTTCTAAGGCCAAGGTTACACCATCCACAGTATTGGTACCTGCAGCTACCTCTATTGAGCCTTAGTCTAAAAAGAGAGGCCAAGCTTTAAACCCAAATAAGGGTGAGACAGAGAATAATAAGGATGAGGATGATATGAGTTCGTTTGAGGAGGATATGTCTATGGATGGTTCTAGTAGTGTCAATCCAGAATCTTCCATAGGAGTTGTTGCTATAAATTCACCTCAAAAGGGGCAAACCTGAGGTGATGGGGTGTCCTAAAATCTCAGGAGCACTATATTGATGGGGTGTCCCTAAACAACAAAAGGAACTAGAAAAAAGGCATTCAAGAAGATCCTCGGATGCTAATCGTGGCACTACAGAGGGTTCCAAAACTAAACTGTGTGTTCTAGAAATACAAGTTTAACTAGATGACTAAACAAGTAGGAAACTTTGGGGTTGAGTTAGTGATAATATTGCTCTAACTATGCAATGATGATTGAAAATATGACATCTACTGGAAGGAGAAAGATATGAAGAAGTAACCCAGATTATACACAAAGATAGTAAGGGGTGTAAATATCAGTATCTTGGAGAAGATTATTTCTAAAGCCTTATTTGGTGATGACTTTGAGTCAGTAATGGAGACTCTGGAATATCATTACCAGATGATAGGGTTTAAAATGGTGAAGCAGTTGAGTACTGATGATAAATTAATGCACTATAAATGGTTGGCTAGCCACATTGTTGAAGCAAAGAAATGATTAGAATTGGTAAACGATGCAATGATCTACAAACACACACTAAGATTCATTGCAAAGGCTTGGTGGTCTATGTTTGGCACTACATGTCTCTGATCGAAAATGATAACACCATAAGTGCTGACAAGGCAGGAATGGTAGCAGCCTTTAAGGCTGAATTAGAGTAGAATATTATGTAGATCATCGTAGAGGCAATTTGAGAGAGGATGTTGCTTTTTCGCACTACCGAACCCTTCTTGAGTTTAGCGACTTTATTGTGCTAGAAGTCCCATGTCCCTTTTATTCCAGCAGTTGATATATAATGCCTCTAGACTACCCTAGATGTCACACGGTGCTTAGAGCCATAAGTGATCTCAAGCTAACCCATGATATTGATATAATTCATGTGTAACTGAATAAAATACATAAAACTAGAAATAATCAGTGGAAGAAATGTTTTTAGCTAAACTTGTTCAATACAATATTGTTTAAAAACATTTACATCACCGAATGATATAAAAGAAAATTGAAACTGAATACATAAACTCTAACTGACTGTCTATGAAGCTTCTACTAATACTAACTATAGGTAGCCAGGACATGACCCCCATCTATACCTAATCAATACAGCTAAATAAAACATAAATTACTAAACCTACACACTGACTAGAGTCCTCGAATAAAGAGAACTCATCACCAGCTGGCTAAAAACTGCAAACTGTCTGACCATAATATTATGGGCGACAACTGGTACCTACATTATGAAATAATATAGCCACACATACGTATATGTGGTCAGTACTTATGGAATGTACTGAGTATGTGGAGGGTGAATGCAATAACCAAAAACATATATATATCATAAGCTTGAAAATATGCATGCTAAGTGCAGATAAACTAACCTTGATCATGAATAAAGCTGAAAGATGAAACAACATAAGTATAAATCATAAATCATAAAACAACATTTGAAGAAGTTTGTGAGACATTACACATAGTTTCTTAAATCTTTACTTTTGTTTTCTTCGTGGGAGATTCTTATAACCAACATTAACTATGTGAGCTAGCATGGATTCAAACGTCTTATCCATATTGAGGAGAGTTGTTCTACCCTTGCTTTTGGAATAGAACCTTAACTTGGAGTGCTCGCTAAACTTAGACCAAATGGAGCAAGGAGACACTCTTTGGAGAGGTCTCTTAAACCTACGGTGGCATTTAGTTTCTGGGAAATAGGATGTGTCAAACCCATATTCTCCTCTCGATGCTAAATGCAAATCCCAAAACATATACTTATATGCTCTTACTTATGAAATCTAACTTAAAATAGCGTATGGATTTATAAACTAAAAACCAACTATGTTTCTCTTACTTAAATCGTATTCAGGAAGAAACTTGTGGATTTCATGCCTTATCTAAGTTCATAAAATCAAAATTGAACTTTAATCATGTTGTATACTTGTAACTTGAACTTATAAGCTCGAACTTCTTGTAAACTTAGTAACTTATTCTTAAACTTGAAATCATTCATCATCTCATAGAAACTTCATATCAAAATACCAATTTCAATGCTTAAGATCACTTTCATGGATAAAAACCTAAGAAAACATAAAATATTATGCTAAATAAGGTTTAAATCATAAGAAAACATCATAATCTTAAACATAATAAAAATAGTTATGAACCTTAGTAAATTAATTTCTTCAAATTCAATAAAAATCAAACTTTGGGCACAAGGATGAAAGAATATCGTTGTTCAAACCCCTCATACCTAAACTTGATGAATTTTTCTTGAGAGAAACTTGAATTCAAACCTTCTAAATTAAACTTTGAGAAGAAACTCTAACTTCTTTCTCTTGATAGTAAAGAGGAGAATGAGCGTTAAAAATTGATAGCTAATGAGTACATAATGTTTATAGGGTCATTTAAGTCATAGGGTAGGGTTTGTGGTGAGGAAAAGACCAAACTACCCTTAAGAAAACTAAAAGAAAATTAAAAGAATTATCAGTTGACGAAGGGAGATGACAACCCACCAACTCATTGACGGCTCATCAACTCAGGTCGTTAATCTCTAGCTGATTATGAGCTTTGCTGGTTAAGGTTGACGATGGGAGTTAATGAGCCATCAACATCGTCAATCACTACAGACATACACTCTCAGGTAAAATCAACATAAATTTCAACTCTAATATCGAATTAACATGAAATTAAATATGTTGGAAAGAAGACTCAAAGAAATTTATTTAGTGGGTTTTGAACTCTAAAACTCTATATTTTCTAGAAGTTATACTCATTTAATATTGACTCTTGCGGGATTGAATACTAAAATTGTAACACCCCAATTTTCTAAATCGAAAAGCTACACGGTGCTCATGGCCCCGTGGGACCACAAGCTAACCCATGACTGATATCTGTACCTGTACATTCCTTAACATACATGTAATATGCGAAAAATATAAACAATAGACCATAAGGTTCAACTGAATTAATTATAACATCCATGTGGGTGAAAAATACCCAAGATAACTGAAGTCTGAATCAAAACTGAACTAAATCTGAACTGTATCTAAAAACCTTGAAGTACTGACTGAATAAGGAGTTGAAGGAACATGTCTCCGACTAACTCCGTAAACTAAAAACTAACTGAAATAATAAATGAATCGAATCATATCATCCTCGAATTAAGAGAAATCACTTCCGCTCTGTATACTAGAATACGAATGCTACTGCTGGTCTGGAACTCTGTCTCTGAACCTATGGTGTAACATGAAAAGAAAGCACCATAGCACAAATGTATCAGTACAACTGGAGTACTGAGTATGCGAGTAGGGTAGGCTAAATGAAAAGGGTTTACATACATGAGCAATGCTAACTGACCGACTAATATGAACGTGAGAGTGCAAACATACATACATAATAACTGGAAATGTAAATACGTAATAGTAGATTTGTACGCTAATACATAATTTACTGATTTCTAACATGACTAAAACTATGGTTCTGTCAACATGGGTGACTGTGTCTGACAGTCCTGGGTCTGATAGAACTATCTGAGTTTTGTACTATAACTAAATTTGACTATATCTGGCAGTCCTGGTGTACTGATATTTGAAGAACTATCTGAGTTCTTTTACTGAGACTGAGCCTGAAACTATGGGAGGTAGTTGTTTAATCGACATGCCCTAATAATGCATATAGCTAAGTTGAGGTCCAATCTCTGCCCTGAATGGAGGGGTGTCAATACTGCGCCACTGGTTAGGACAATTGTGAGTGACCCTCATCTGGCAAGTACTCAAATGAGAATGGTGGGAACCCTAAACTGACAGATTAAACCATCTCATCAACCCTAGTCTGACAGGTTAAGATGTCTCAACCTACGTTGGCTACGTAGTTCTGGAACACAAGGATGACTGCTAAGAATCACACCCTAAACTGGCAGGCGAGTTTTCATCCTTGGGATCACTTGGTGCTAACTTTTACTCCCATATGAAGAGACTGAACATAATTTAACTGACTATACATGGACTGTGTAACTAACTTTCATTGACTGATGGAATAGCACTACTATCTGAGATGTTGCTGAGATCATGAGATTTTGGAGGTTTCCTGAGTCACATGACTGACTAAGTTCTATAGATCATGAAGAGACTAAACATAATTTAACTGACTATAAATGGACTGTGTAACTAACTTTCATTGACTGATGGAATAGCACTACTATCTGAGATTTTGCTGAGATCATGAGATTTCGGAGGTTTCCTGAGTCACATGACTGACTGAGTTCTATAGATCATGGCTTGACTGAGACTATCAGGGTAACGTGACTTGGCTCTAGGCATACAACTATATTTTTCGGTATGAATACCCCCAGGACTCGATGGAAGGAAACTGACACACATGACATGACTTGATCATAAGATTTGAGTACACAATTCACAATATCGTACATAAGGGATTTCATACTAAGCATGGTTATCAACAATGTATTGCATAGAAAGGATTTCATGTCACATGGAAGTACTTGCACAACCTTAATATCATGTTCATTGCATAATCATACTAGCAACACATATCAATGGCATGGAAGTTCATGTGGAATCATCTTAAGAGTTGACATAACTTGTCATTTAAATACTATGGGGTCATGGGAACATGATTTTTAGCATTCTAGGAATTTTAACAAACACCTTGCATGCACACTTTGGGGCATAGGTTTTCTCAATAATTTTAATCATCTTGAACCACCCAAATTCATGGGTTTTAACTACAAGCATGCATACATCATGGAAGTCAACTTAAACTAATATCTTGAAGCTTAAACAATGATCATTAACATGAAACACATCACCTAACAACAAGCAAATCATAGTTTCTCATTTAAAAGCATGGTTCTTGAACTCTATGAACGAAAGGGGTCCATAGATGAACACTACGCATACCTGACTCAGGGTTCTTGACGTTTTTGAACTTAAAGGGTTTGAAATCCTTTGATTCTTAAAGAGTATTGGGTATTGTTCTTGGAGATTAAATTTAGAGAGAAACTCTAGTTTTTGTTTGTGAAATAATAATGAGCATAATGGCTGAATTCAGACTTATCTGGGTATATGTAGGCGAGTGATAAGTGACCAAAATACACCTATTAAAATGACCTGGAAATAAATTAAACATGGCATGTGACTGTCTGACTAACGGTCCATCAGACACTTGACGGTCCATCACTTAGCTCGTCGGACGTGGACCAGAAATGGGGTTCACTGGATAAGAGTTGACGGCCTGGATGACGGTCCATCACAACTTTGACGGTCCGTCAACTCGTTCGTCAGTCCTTATCCACTACGTGGCTCAACTGCCTTGGATGTGACGGTCAAAGTGGCGGTCCATCACTTATGTGGTGGTCCGTCAGCTTGGCCATCATACCTGGGCATTTTCGATAGTTCAAAGTAAAACGTCCATAACTTCCTCGTCTGATGTCGGATTTGGACAAAATTGGTACCGTTGGAAAGCTAACTCAATTTCCCACGTGATAGAAAGTGAAAATATATAAAATACCATATGTAAAAAGATAGGTTTGCATTTTAAAGTAAGTCCTATCATCCTTAAGATGATTTCTAGCTAGGAAAAAGTCACGAGTATTACAATATCTCCCCCTTGAGAACATTCCTCCTCGAATGAAACTTTCTGAGAGGGGAAACAATAATCCGAACATGATTAGCTGGAACATGATCTTATAACTGACAAACTGAATGAGTTATACTAAACATGCATTTCTGATGCACGTGTAACTGATTCATGAATGCATGACTAAGGTTTTCACAATGAAAATGCATATCTGATGCATAATTATTTACTGGACTGATACATTATGCATGACTGAATATGCAATGGTACTTGATACTAAATTTGTGATGGAACATGAACACAAAATGAAATATCAATTTGTATTGAATGCTGAACGTGAAACTAAATAAGCTTAAGGAGGACTATTACCTTGAGCTTGATTTGGGTTGGCAGAGAAAAGGTGAGGGTACTTGGTACGCATGTCTTCTTCTGCTTCCGAAGTAGCTACCTCAACGGACTAATTTCGCCAAAGAAATTTGACTAGAGAGACTTCTTTGCTCCTCAGCCTACGAATCTGATAGTCTAAAATTTCGACTGGAATCTCTTCATAAGAGAGGTTGTCCTAAACATCAATGTTCTAAATAGGGACTACAACTGTTGGGTCACCTATGTACTTCTTTAGCAAGGAGACATGGAAAATCGGATGAACTGAGGCTAGATCTGAAGGTAATTTGAGCTCATAAGCTACCTTACCGAAGTGACTATTAATCCTGAAGGACCGATATAGTGGGGACTGGGTTTCCCTTTCTTGCCGAACCTCTTCTCTCCCTTCATGGGAGAGATCATGAGATAGACATAGTCATTGACCTCAAACTCAAAATTCTTTCTACGAACACCTGCATAAGACTTCTGTCGGCTCTGAGCAGCCCTAAGTCTCTCTCTGATCAGCTGAACTTTCTCTAAGACGTCGAATACCAAGTTAGAATTGATAACTGAGGCCTCACTAACTTCGAACCAACTGAATGGAGATCTACACCTCCTACCATAGAGAGCTTCTAATGGAGCCATCTGAATACTGGAATGATAGCTATTGTTGTATGCAAACTCAATCAAGGGCAAGTCGTCATATCAACTTTCTTTGAAATCAATTGCATACGCCCTTAAAATATCTTCAAGAGTCTGAATGGTCCTCTATGCTTGGCCATCTGTTTGAGGATGAAACACTGTACTAAGATGGACTTGGGTACTAAGACCCTTTTGGAATGTTTTCCAAAAGTGAGAGGTGAACTGTGTACCTCTGTCTAGGATGATAGATAATAGAACACCGTGTAATCTGACTAACTCCCTGATATAGAGTTTGGCGTAATCCTCGGCTAAATAAGAGGTACAAACTGGAAGGAAATAAGCTGACTTGGTCATTCTGTCTACAATAACCCAAACTGAATCATGCTAATGACGAGTTCGAGGCAATCCCGTCACAAAATCTATGTTCACTTCTTCCCGCATCCAAGTAGGAATGGTGAACTCCTGCATAAACCCACTAGGTTTCTGATGTTCTATCTTAACCTGCTGACATGTAGAGACCTTAGCC
This sequence comes from Capsicum annuum, assembly GCF_002878395.1. NCBI lineage: Eukaryota > Viridiplantae > Streptophyta > Magnoliopsida > Solanales > Solanaceae > Capsicum > Capsicum annuum. Next base: position 98,075,155 of record NC_061117.1, on the reverse strand, counting down.
ACAAACTCTAAAATATCTCTTTTCATCCCACTCCATCAATAGATCTCCCGCAAGTCGCGGTACATCTTAGTGGCACCTGGACGAATAGAGTATCACGCACCATGCACTTTTGCATGAATTTGCTGCCTCAAGTCATCTACACCTGGAACACACAGACGACCCTGACAATGAAGAACACCATTTTTCCTTGGGAGAAAGCCTCTGCTTTCTAATTCTGAACTGACCTTTTTAGCTTGACAAGGCTGGGATCTCTGTCTTGCTTTTCTTTCACCTAGAAAACTAGAGATGACTCTAAACTACTCTGAACATATACACCACCCTCTGAAGAGTCGACTAACCAAACACCCATTCTGGAAAGTTGATGAACTTCTTGGGCTATCTTCTTCTTACCATCCTGTACGTGAGAAACACTACCCATGAAGAGTCTACTGAGAGTGTCGGCCACAATGTTAGCCTTGCTCGGGTGATAAAGGACACTCATGTTATAATCCTTCAAGAGCTCTAGCCACCTTCTTTGATGAAGATTAAGATTTTTAGGAGAAAATAAATACTGGAGACTCTTATGATCTATGAACAAATCTACATGAACTCCATATAAATAATGCCTCTAAATCTTTAAGGCAAATACTACGGCTGTTAACTCAAGATCATAAGTAGGATAATTCTTCTCATGGGGCTTTAACTGTCTGGAGGTGTAGGCTATGACTTTACCATGATGCATAAGGACACAACCTAAACCTACTCTGGATGCATCATAATAGACTACAAAACCGTCTAAACCATCTGGAAGAGTTAGAACTGGAGCTGAGGTGAGTCGAGTCTTCAACTCCTAAAACCTCTTCTCACATGAATTTGACCACTGAAACTTAACCTTCTTCTGAGTCAATCTAGACATAGGAAATGCAATAGAAGAAAATCCCTCGACAAATCGTCTATAATAGCCAGCCAAACCCAAGAAACTCCTGATATCTGATGGAGAGGCAGGGCGAGGATAGTTTCTTACCGCTTTGGTTTTCTGAGGATCTACTCTAATGCCATCACCAAAAATAATATGGCCAAGGAATTCTACTGATCTTAGACAAAATTTGAACTTACTGAACTTGGCGAACAACTAATAATCTCTGAGAGTCTGAAGAACAATTCTGAGATAGTTTGAATAATCACGCTCTGTGCGAGAATAGACCAGAATATCATCTATGAAAACTATGATGAAAATGTCCAAGTACTGCTTGAACACCAAGTTCATCAAGTCCATGAAAGCTACAGGGGCATTGGTAATACCAAAGGACATGACTAGAAAGTCGAAGTGACCATACTGAGTATAGAAAGTTGTCTTTGAGATGTCATATTCTCTAACTTAGAGCTGATAATAGCCTGATCTGAGGTCTATCTTGGAGAAATAACTGGCACCCTGAAGTTGGTCAAACAAGTCATCTATTCTAGGAAGTGGAGACCTGTTCTTGACTATGACTTTGTTGAACTGATGATAATCAATACAAATCCTGAGAGAACCGTCTTTATTGTGCACGAATAAGACTGGTGTACCCCATTGGGATATACTGGGCCTGATAAATCCCTCATCTAAGAGATCCTTCAACTGATCTTTCAGTTTTTTTAGTCCTACTGATGCCATTCTGTATGGCAGAATAGAAATAGGCTGAGTATCTGGGAGAAGGTCTATGCCGAAGTCTATTTTCCTTTCGGGAGGAATGCCTGGAAGATCTTTAGGAAAGACATCTGAATATTCATTAACAACTGGAACTGATTCAAGACTGGGAGATTCGGAACTGGAATCCTTTACATGGATGAGATGATACACACACCCCTTTAAAATTATTTTCCTTACTCGAAGGTAGGAAACAAGCTAACCCTTGAAAGATGAAGTACTACCCTTTCACTCTAGGACGGGCTTATTCAGGAACTGAAATTAAACTATTTAGGTCCTGCAGTCAACTATGGCATAGCAAGAATGAAGCCAATCCATATCGAGAATGATATCGAAATTAGTCATCTCTAATTTGACTAAATCTACTAACGTGGATTTCTAAAATATCATAACCAAGCAGTTCCTATATACCCATCGAGCTATGATGGTTTTACCCATTGGGGTAGAGATTGAAAAGGGATCTGCTAAAATTTCGGGACTGATTCCAAAATCACCTGCTATGTATGGAGTAACAAAAGACAAGGATGCGCCTGGATTTAGCAAAGCGTAAATATGAACATGGAAAATCTATAATGTACCAGTAACGACATCACGAGAATTTTCCTGATCCTGTCGAGTCTAAAGAGCATAGAGTCTGTTTGGGCATTTCCCACTAGTAGCACTGGAAGTGGCACCCTATTGGTTTGGGTGATCGGACTAAGCTATGGAACGATTTTGCTGACCCTGATAACTGGAATGAGGACAATCTTTGACTCTGTGGCCTGGCTTGACACAAACGAAATAAATATTACTACCAACTCTGTAAACACCCTGGTGGTTCTTATCACAAGTTTGACATAGGGGATTAGTTCGGGCATTGCTGACACTATCCTGAGATTTAGAGCCGGGTGCTCTATCTCTAAACTTAGGAGCTGAAGCACTGGCTGAAGAATGAACTGGAGCTGATGACTTAGGACAAAACTGGGAACGATTTCCTCCCTCTGATTTGGGGTGAGCAAAACTGAAACTGTCTGATCTTGCTCTCTTATTCTGCCTCTCCCTAGCCCTAACCTTTTGCTCTTCTATTTGCTGAGCATGGGTCATGAGCCTGGCTAAAGTCATTTCACTATTCAGCATTTCAGATCTACACTCATTTACTATGCTATCATTCACTCCTAACATAAACTTGCTCATCTTAGCCCTGTTATCTACAACCACATAAGGGGCATATCTGGCTAGCTAAGTAAATCTGAGAGAATACTCCCTAACCGTCATATTTCCCTACCTGAGGTTGATAAAATCAAGAACTTTAGCCTCTCTCAGCTCTTGGGGAAAGAATTTATCTAAGAAAGTCGTGAAAAATTCCTCCCACTCTATAGGACCTACATCCTCTAACCTCTCAGACTTCTACTCTTTATACCAAGTGTAAGCAATATCCTATAACTGGTATACGGCTAACTCAGTGTTTTGAATAGAAGTAACTCCCATGATGTCAATGACCTTCTGGACTTGGTCAATGAACTCCTAAAGGTCTTCATCAGACTTAGACCCAAAGAAAGATGGAGGGCTCATTCGGGTGAAGTCCCAAATTCTAGCTGCTACGGAATTTGCCACTGGATTAGCTAGAATAACTGGTGGCCATTCATTCTAAGCAGCCACGGACTGAGCGCAAGTATTGTGAATGCGTCTCTAAACTCCGCATGAGAAACATACTTGCCCAAAGGGTCTTTAGGCTGAGGAACTGGTTGGTTTCCTCTCTTTGAAGGTATATTCTGAAATAAGAGAAGAACGAATTAGACTGAGATTTTAACTTGAGATTATGCTCACTAGCATGACATAAATACTGAAATAAGAGAAACTGTTCCTAAAACATCTTATAGCCTCTTGTACATAAATGTGGGGTAGGCTAAATGAAAAGGGTTTACATGCATGAGCAATGCTAACTGACCAACTAATATGAACATGAGAGTGCAAATATACATACATAATAAATGGAAACATAAATATGTAATAGTGGATATGTACGCTAATACATAATTTACTGATTTCTAACATGACTGAAACTATGGTTCTGTCAACATGGGTGACTGTGTCTGACAGTCCTGGGTCTGATAGAACTATCTGAGTTTTGTACTATAACTAAATTTGACTGTATCTGGCAGTCCTGGTATACTAATATCTGAAGAACTATCTGAGTTCTTTTATTGAGACTAAGCCTGAAACTGTAGGAGGTAGTTGTTTAACCGACATGCCCCAATAATGCATATAGCTAAGTTGGGGTCCAATCTCTGTCCCGACAGAAGAGGTGTCAATACCGCGCCACTGGTAAGGACGGTTATGAGTGACCCTCATCTGGCAGGTACTCAAATAAGAATGGTGGGAACCCTAAATTGATAGGTTAAGACACCTCATCAACCCTAGTCTAACAGGTTAAGATGTCTCAACCTACGCTAGCTACGTAGTTCTGGAACACAAGGATGACTACTAAGAATCACACCCTAAACTGGCAGGCGAGTTCCCATGCTTGGGTTCACTCGATGCTAACTTCTATTCCCATCTGAAGAGACTGAACATGATTTAACTAATTTTACATAGACTGAGTAACTAAATTCCATTGACTGGCAGAATAGCACTACTATCTGAGATTTTGCTGAGATCATGAGATTTTGGAGGTTTCCTGAGTCACATGACTGACTAAGTTCTATAGATCATGGCTTGACTGAGATTATCAGGGTAACGTAACTTATCTCTAGGCATACAACTATATTTTTTTGGTACGAATACCCCCAGGACTCGATGGAAGGAAACTGACACACATGACATGACTTGATCACAAGATTTGAGTACACAATTCACAATATCGTACATAAGGGATTTCATACTAAGCATGATTATCAACAATGTTTTGCATGGAAAGGATTTCATGTCACATGGAAGTACTTGCACAACCTTAATATCATGTTCATTGCATAATCATACTAGCAACACATATCAATGGCATGGAAGTTCATTTGGAATCATCTTAAGAGTTGACATAGCTTGTCATTTAAATACTATGGGGTCATGGGAACATGATTTTTAGTATTCTAGGCATTTTAACAAACACCTTTCATGGACACTTTGAGGCATAGGTTTTCTCAATAATTTTAATCATCTTGAACCACCCAAATTCATGGGTTTTAACTACAAGCATGCATACATCATGGAAGTCAACTTAAATTAATATCTTGAAGCTTAAACAATGATCATTAACATGAAACACATCACCTAACAACAAGCAAATCAAAGTTTCTCATTTAAAAGCATGGTTCTTGAACTCTATGAACGAAAGGGGTCCATAGATGAACACTACGCATACCTGACTCAGGGTTCTTGACCTTTTTGAACTTAAAGGGTTTGAAATCCTTTGATTCTTAAAGAGTATTGGGTATTGTTCTTGGAGATTAAATTTATAGAGAAACCCTAGTTTTTGTTTATGAAATAATAATGATCATAATGGTTGAATTCGGACTTATCTGGGTATATATAGGCGAGTGATAAGTGACAAAAATACCCCTATTAAAATGACCTAGAAATTAACTAGACGTGGTGTGTGACGGTCCAACTGACGTTTCGTCAGACACTTGATGGTCCATCACTTAGCCCGTCAGACGTGGACTAGAAATGGGGTTCACTGGATAAGAGTTGACGGCCTGGATGACGGTCCGTCATAACTTTGATGGTCCGTCAACTAGTCTGTCAGTCCTTATCCAGTACGTAGCTCAACTGCCTTGGCTGTGAAGTTCAAAGTGGTGGTCCATCACTTATGTGGCGGACCGTCAACTTAGCCGTCATACTTGAGCATTTTCGACAGTTCCAAGTAAAACGTCCATAACTTCCTCGTCTGATGTTTGATGTGGACAAAATTGGTACCAATGGAAAGCTAACTCAATTTCCCAAGTGATAAAAAGTGAAAATCTCAAAAATACCATATGTACAAAGATAGGTTTTTATTTTAAAGCAAGTCCTAGCATCCTTGAGATGATTTCTAGCTAGGAAAAAGGCACGGGTATTACAAAAACTCAATCGATAACAAATATACTCAACTTTTTTCTAAGTGTTTTCTATGACCATGATTCACATCAAAAATACTTTACACATAAGGTGAATAGTTATGACACTTATCTATTGCTTTAAATAATCGCTTTTAGGCCTTTAAACATATGACAAATAATTAGAAACTTATCTAGAAGTTTGTGGGGTATTACACGATAGGTACAACCAGTCGAGCAAGACCATAAATATAGAATTGATCAAAGATTACATGAACCTCATGGTTTAATTTTGAGATCCTTTGATAGACTTACCACCATAGGCTGCAGAGCAGCCTACTTGAGATTTCATATTTTGAGGTCGATGCTACTTTCTCCTCATCACAACGACCCATAGTACCTTTGATCATACTTCAATTTATGCCTAAAGGCTACAAATTGGTACCTACTTCCTTTTTAAAGAAGATGATGAAAAATCGAGTTGTTATTGATGTAAGAGTTAAGAAATTAGAGGTATGGGTGAAGCCCTACGTAGAGGATGAGATTATGGTAGCAATACGTGGTTTGGTGACCCGTCTTAACAATTTTGAAAGCTAATAAAGGTAAAGCAAGAGAGTGTTTGTGTCATGTCCTAACCCTAGATAAAGCGAATAATAACCCTATAAGCATATGCGATACAACTGATATATGTTAAGCAAGGAAACACTATTCCTAAAACAATATTAAAGGATAATACATAATTAACAAGGACTATAACTACATACAACATTTTACATTATCTGTGACGCCACTAATAGAATTTGTAACTACACAATGACAAATGGTCTAGAAAAGGCCTCATCATACCCAAACATAAGTATAAGTACGACTAAAGGGTACTAAATGTCTATTAGCTTCACATAAGAGAGAAGATCACTAATTACTTCGATGAAAAAAAAATAAATTCCTAATATAGAATTCTATTGTATACCTAATCCTATATTTGCAAAGATATTGTGCCCCTAAAAGTAGGGACGTCAATACATAAAAACATGTACTGGTGTGCAAAGCAGACTGAATAATAAGTAAACAAGTATGGATATTTATGTGAATCAGATATCAAGATGAAGAACTGAGGAACATACAAATGACAAATATGCATATACAATATGAAACGATACTCTATATACTACTCTTATTAACATGCCATACCTCAGAATATTAAATACAAGAAACTATGGACAATGATTATTAAAAACTCTAGTCTGAACTATTCTTTGTGAGTAACCTTATTATCTTAACACTTATTAGGTTGCATGTGTTCTACAATTTGTTCTTTTGTATAAGACAGCTAGAAATTTTCTTTGGTTATACCCTATGCCTATGTCAAATAAAAATGATCATAAGATGACCTATTAAAGGCGGTTTGTGGAAAATGTATGTCATGATCCTTGATATGATTTTACACGTAAAATTATATTCGTTGTCTGATATAGAATACACTCTCCTATAGTCTCACTATGAGAGTCCACCTGTAGGTCATATGTGTCATATATTAGTTCAGGTCAAGGAAATCAATGCATGATGTTTTAGTTGACCACAAATTTAATGATGCCACAAGAGCGGTGTACCCTATTATTCAGGCTCACTAAAATGTTTTGGTCTCAATCCTACATAGAAAGTTAGAAACATATTGCACAAGTGAGTCAAGCAACACCTATGAATAAGTTCTCATCGTTACTGGTATTTTTATCATATAATGTCTTAAAGGCTTATGACAAGTAAACTATGATAACGATTATTTATCCATTCAAGTATTACCTTTCATATACAACTAAAATTTCTTTAATGGTATTTGGTTATTTAAATACTAGTTTTTTATATCATCTTATACTATGACACTATGTGATTAAATATACTAGTGCGACTATATTATGGCCATTTATCCTAATGTATTGCATGTGATGGATATACCATGCGAATTCTAAGAATTTCTAATAAATACAAGCACAACCATGTATAACAAGAGTAATAAATTATTGTGACTTCAATAAATAAAAGCACGAAGTGTGAAGACAAGTAATTTCAAATAAAATGAGCATATAGATTTTACAGTAATTTAGGACATGTAGTCATGGGTTAGACAAAATGAAAGGTCTATTCACATATATCAAGTAAACTATGTTGACTTTTTTTTAAAAGACAGGTAATTATAGGTCGTGCCTTTATGACAAGTGAGGTTTTAGCTTTACATACCTCGAGTTTTGCTTCATTTCCAAGGTGTGACAATTCCACCTATCATTCTATAGTATAGATATATATTGGATAACAATATGGGGGACAAATAGTTTTCTAACCAAGAATAATGGCTTAACTGACAACATAATAATAATGCACAAGAAATGAAGCTCGACAAATATTATAAATGAACGGTTACTACCATCTTCTTTTTTTCCACCTCCCAACTAAACACACCAACCTCTAATGAGTTAAAAGTCAGTCACTTGCCCAATTTCATAAAATACAACCCTTAAAGACCCAACCAAATATATAAAACTTTAAATTCTCGGCTTCCAATTGTCGTCCCGTGAGTTTTTTACTAATATATGTATAGAATGCTCCTACAAGCACATAAATAGAGAGGGACAAGAAATATTACCTTAATTTCAATCTCCATTTACTACCCATAAATAGTACTTTAAATACCTTTGAATTATTAATATAATTACCTAAATCATTCTTTAACTCCAATTACTATTCATAGTCCTTATCATAAGACCCACTTCTAGGATTCAACCTATACCTAAATTAACCCATGATTCCTACACTATATTGTTTTATATATACTCATTTGTAAACAATACATAAAGATTGAGTCACAAACTAACCTTGCAAAAGTATCCTTGAAAATCATCATTTAAGAGTTCTTGAGATTTCTTGAAATAGAGTTAATGGTTTGCACTTTTGTGGTTGTTGAACATGGATCTTTACGTTTTTTAGCCGCCCAACTTTTTGATTTTTTCCCCATCTCAAATATCCTTGTTATTAGTGAAAATGGTGGATGCTCTATGGTTGCTGGTTGTTTTCCAAAAATAACCAAAAATATTTGAGACTTACCTTAAAGATATGTATAATATCCTTAGTACCCACCTTCTTTCTAGTGCCAATGGATTTGGCCCCCATGTTTCATCTATGAATAGTAATATATTGCCTCCATAATTAATTGGGGTTATCCCCTTATTTAAAAGGTTAGGAATTGCATTATGCAAAGGACGCCAAGAAATGTCAGGACATCGAATTAAAATATCATTCACGACCTTAAGTTCTTTTCCCATCCTTTAAGAAATCTGTAACTGGGGCATGAACAATCTATTTTCAAGCTTATTCTCCTAATTTTACATTTATCTATTAAGGTTTACAAGTTCCTTAGAGAGTTCAAGTTAGGGGATATTACAATTCAGGCTACTAATTTAAGCACAATCACTACTAAGTTGGCGAAGTTGAAAAATGTGGTATAGGAGCTTTTTGAGCAACTTCTTTCGATGATGCAGCCTCAACCGATCCAAAGTTTTGAGGATTTTTCCAAGAAATAGATATGCAGGTATTGGACTTCTACACCCAGGCCCCAGCAGATGGGGGAAGGGTAATAAAGTCCATGAGGTGATAGATGAGATAAGTGACAATTGATAATGCCATAAGAAAATAAATATGAAGGATAAGGATGGAGAAAAGAGGAAAAGGAGGAGAGTGAGTGGACCTTCGAGGTGCCAAATTTAGAAAGGAGTGAGGCCCCGCCCGTTGTTGCCATTAGTGTTTATGCTATTTTTATTGAGAATAGAGAGGGCACAAATATTTCCCCCCATGACATTGTCTTTGAGTGCACTGGCCATCACTGATGCCAACCTGAGTGGGAGTGCCTCAACCACTACCGAGGCCACTGGAGAGCATGGAGGGGGTGAATTTATAACCCCTACTGACCAGTCGATGACATACATCTAGTGAACCAGAAGTATGACTCTACCCTAGTTTGTACTATGTTTTTTACATTAGGGACATTGTACTTTTTCTAAGTAGGGGTTGGGGGATACCACATCTAAGGATTTTTGTTGTCGTGATTCTTTTCCTTCAAAATGCATTATCTAGTCAGTATCGACATATCTTTGAGTTTAATTTCTATTTTTATGTTAATTTTGTTGTTGTTTGTATAATCAAAGGGAGAAATATGAGAACTTAGTGCAGTCAAAATAAAAAGAGCATGCAATGTGTGTTTTTAATGTGTTTAAATGATGCCCCTCCTTAATTTTTTTGATATTTTTGTTGTGTTGTATGTTTATTATAAACTATGATTAATGTTAATCTTGTTATGGCATTAGGATTATGTATATGTTAACCGTAAGCTAACTAAACCTGTTAAGTGGGCCGGTCCGATTCAACCTGACACCGGCCCATTAAATTTTACCGATTTGGGGCCGGTTTCGGTACCGGTTTTATCTTAATGGGCCAATCCAGTCCGGGCCCAAACAATAAAATATGTTCAAACGGATCGGAAACGGCCCAGTTATGATTTTATCCGATTGTGACCGGTCAAAATTTAAAAAAAATCACATTTTCATATTTTTTTCAATATATACACACCTATATACATTTTTAAAATGTTAAATAATATACATACAACATATATACACTAAATATATACTACTTTAGAAAATAGTTATGCATGTATACTTTAAGTAGATACTAGTTTAGATCCTATAGGAAATATATGCACATATATACGTACAATACAATATATTTACTACTTTAAATAATATACATACAACATATATACACTAAATATATACTCCTTTAGAAAATATATACGTGTATATACTTTAAATGAATACTAGTTTATATTCCATAGGAAATATATGCACATATATACGTACAATACAATATATATACTAGTCTACATAATATGCATACAACCTATATTTTTTGTTAGTTTGAAGTTTGAACTTAAAAAGATATTTATTTTTTCACTATGTGTGTATATGTTTGTTATGTTTATTACTTAGTGTAAAGTTTGATAGTAATATATTAAAAATAATTATTATACATTACATATTATAGTATTATACTACTTTAAAAACTTAACACATTAAATATATATTATTTTAGTCTATAGAAAATATATAGACATATACATAACATATATACACTATATATATATATATATATATATATACTACTTTAAATACCACTTGTGTATATATGTAGAATATATGTGTACATATGTTTGTTATGTTTATTACATAGTGTAAATTTTAATAGAAATATATTAAATATTAAAAGTATTTAATTCAAACAAGAAATTCAATTTAAATGAAAAAATTCCAAAGTAAGGAGTGAATGAATGTTGTATTTTATTGATTGGAAAATGATCCAAAACTTATAATTTATATGAATGAAAAATTACAAATTTCGCATCATTTTTTCCAACTCGTTCATGTTAAAATTAACGGAAACTGCCATAGGATAATCAAAATCAATGGGAGCAAAATTATGTATTGGAAATGATTGTGTTGAGTTCTCCCTTGAAGTCAGAATTTTTTCAATATGTTGTTCGTCTTTCGGCTCCACCTCCATTTCTTGGTTTCTTCATTCCACTCTAATAAAATCTCTAAGGCAAACTAGAACATTCATAGCATTGCTTCCCAATGAGTGTCGGTTGTCTTCAAGCTATCATCGTCTCTGACTAAAAGCGTTCTCCGATGCAACGGTTGACATTGAAACATTCAATATATCTCTAGCTAATCTTGAAAGAACAGGATATTATCTTTCATTATTCTTTCACCAATCCAATGAGTTGATCCTTGCTCTACGATCCTCTGTCGGCTGTCGAAGATAATACCTAAGCTCTTCCCGATAATTTATTGTGTATGTTGTTGACGGAGAAACCATGTCCCAAACATTTAAATCATAAAAGAAACTAGGAAAACCACTATTTGCCGGCTTTTTAGAAGATGATAGCTCCTCGGGAGCTTGAAGAGTGACAGTTGGAGTGAAATTTGTCGGTATAGCTAACTCATTTAAATCAGCATAATGATTATATAATACTTCTATGTAAATGTTCGCATCACTCATAGCAGTAAACAAATCTAATTTTTCTTGAGGCGCTATCTCTAAGAAATTATAAATAACAATACTAAAGTCGCACATAGTATTATATTTCATGCATGGATTTAGTATAGCACCAACCAAGTAAATTGAGAGAAGTGAGGAAAAATACTTTTTAAATTTAGCAAACATAGCACCAACAGCTTCTTTGTAACCTTCTCTATCCTTATATTCTTTAAGCAAACAAGAAATGTCAGCTAAATAAGCTAAAATATTGCAAATAGTAGGATGATAAGCACCGAAAAATTCAACCATAGCTATATAAAATCTTTTCAAAAACTAAACAAGATTATCAATTGCGGTCCAATCAGAATCATGTAGCATACACTCAGGAAAAGAACCACAAAATTGATTAAAAGTCGTAGTAATAGGAACTTTATAAGCAAGACAAGTTTTTAAATAATTATAAGTAGAGTTTCATCTAATATCACATTCTTCAGGCATTAATATCGGTATACGTCCATTTTGTTCACATTTAACTTTAAATTCTCTCACTCTACCTCTTCGATTATTTCCTTGAATAAAGGCAACATCAAGCCGGACCTTTTCAATATAAAGCTCAAAAAACTCAAGACCATCTTTTACAATTAAATTATATATATGACAAGCACACTTAACATGAAATATTTTAGGTAACTGTGGAGAAAGGTTAGTTTTTAACTTCTCAATAGCAGCCTTATTATTAGATGTAATATCAAAAGCAACACGTAAATTTTTTTTCAATACCATAACATTCTGCGATTTTAGTAATAGATTCAGAAATAAATTTTCCAATATGTCTATAATCTTCATCATACAAAAATCTAGAATACGTTTTTGCATAACAAAATTACTATCTATCCAGTGACAAGTAATGGTTAAATAATCATTTTTATTAACGGCGAGACCAAGATAAAAAGTTAGAGCAATTCTACATTGAATATTTTTTAATAATGTAGATAAATAATAAACATATTGTGCATAGAGCCTAAAAATATCGGCCCGACGAGTACTTCTAGGAATACCATTAAACATAGAATTATAAATTACTTAAAAATAATGAATAAAAGCATCAGAAGAAGCAAAAGTGAAAGGCAAATAACCCACGACTATCATTTTCCCTATTTCTTCCCGGTCCTTCATTTTATTATATTTTTTAGTTAATTGATCGATTGTTGGGTTCAATCTATTTGTGTTGGCCCACCAACAGCCTCACCACCTTGTGCAATAAATAACTCTGTAGAGTGTCTATCTCTTAAATGTCTCATCAACGAACCCGTACCCCCTTTACTACCTCCGATTTTATGCTCATATATCATTTCACAAATATTGCATTGTACCTTACTTTCTCTTTCTATTTTTGAAAAATAATTTCATGCAATTCTAGTTTTTCTACGAGCTCTTGGGGCACAGGGAGGACGATTAACCGATTTAGATCTAATATTAGCATTTCCTACTGCGGGTGTCTCAACAATATTATCATCATCTTCATCTAAATTAACCGCATCTACTTCATTTTCTTCTTCTATACCCTAATTTTCCTGAACTTTCGCATGATCCACATCGTGAGCACCTACGCCTATTTCTTCCTCAAAATGTTGACTAACCGATACCGGAGATACATAGGTATATCTATTACTTGAACTACCTCTACCAAAACTGCCACCAATTTATTTTTTACTACCACTACACTTCCAAGACAAAAAAAATTAACACTTTTACCGAGGTTTCTTATTTTATCCATATTAAAAAATAAACTAAAAATATTTCAAATACACACAAATAATAAAAATAAATATTCAACTATTAATACACTAATTAAAAATTAAAGGTAAGAGATGGAACGACAATACCGAATTTTGGAAGTATCCAAAAGTTGTGACTTTAGAAACTTCCTCTTGTATTTGCAACTGCAAAATTAAAAAATAAAATTGAGCACTTTAGGAGATAATTAGAAGATTTGAGAGAGATTGAGAGTTAGGGGTATTTATACTAAATTTTTGAAATTAAATTTTTTTGAAAAAAAAAGGGGAAATGGCCAAATGGCCATTGAGGCCAACAGCATTATAGTCGTTGGGCCTCCAAAGGTCATTTGGGCCAAATACACAATGGCTACCCATTGAAAATAAAAAAAATTAAATACCAACCGGGTCGGGCCGATTACTCGGTGTGCCTGGTTAGGTTTTCTAATTGGGCCGATCTACTGGGTCAACATATTTGGCCGGGACCGGTGACCCTACAGCCCACGGGCTGATCGAGCTGGGTCAACCAGGTCGGTCCCATCGATTGGGTTTGGTTAAATGGGCCAGAACGGTCAAAACCAGCCGATTTGACAGGTTTAAGGCTAACTATGTATGAACTAGATAGGTAGTAATTTGTGAGCAGCCCTGAACAATATGTGTGGTGAGGTACTTTCCTAGAAATGTATGTGTGCAATCTATAGAACTTTCTCGATTAGTCTCGCCCAATTTGTAAGATAGTCAATTAGGAAATAATCATAGGTTGCTTTTAAATAAGTCCACTATAAGCCTAAAAGCCTACCAAAGTGAAAATTATATCCCTTGATCCCGATTTTGAGCCTAAATAGACCTTTTCCTTGAACTAACCCATTCACCTTGCCAATTTGTTAACAATGAACCTATTATGACTCTGATCCCTCTTTAAACACTATGCACCTCAACTCAAGTAAATCGCCTAAGTTAAGAGTGGCTATCGTAGGGGTGTGTATAAGAAATTAAGTATGTACAAGAAGTTATTAAATTAAAATGGTATTTGGGTGTGATCTTGTGTGGAAAATAAAAAAATAATGAAGAAAAGTTTGAAAAGAAAAAAAGAAAAGGAAGAAGGAGTTGTGAAAAGAAAACTGCACTCGAGGTTTGAAAAGTCAAAAGGAGAAAATAAAGAAAATATGAAAGTAGAGCCAAAAGTAGCATAGCGACAAGGAGGATTTAGTCACTTGAATCATATGTAACATAACCGTCCCCAATCCTACATTACAATCCAATAAAAGTTCTATAGTGATCCAAATTCGTCTGTCCAAAACTAAGTTATAGAAAATAAGGAAAAGCCAACTGTGTCTCATTTATATTGTCTAAACTTGTTTGTTATAGTAAGGTGATTAGATTTAGTTCCTATTTTATTCATTGTGTATTTTGAGTGTAAGGGACTTTTTTGATATGAGGGAATAAGGTTGCATTATAATTGTTGCTTATTTAGGCAGTGTCATTTGTTTGTGTGTTAGGTTATCTATTGATAATATAATGCTATTACTTGATCCCTTTGTGTCATGGTGAGTAGTTTTGTGTACATACAATGAATTTTTGTTTTAATGATATTGGAGGGGGTTGAATTTGTGCTTTGATGCATGAGTGCTTAAGTTGACTTTTAAAAATATGACAAATGTAATACTCTTAGATTTCTCTTGGTTGAGTGACGTTTAGGTTGTGTTTTCATCTAGTTTTATTTTGTTCACTTAAGGACATTCAAACATTCTAAGTTGAGGGAGAGCCTACGTTGTGATTTTATGGAACTTTCGATGCTTAAAATTAGAAAAATTATTAGTACAAAGTATCTTTATGTGGGTATGATGTGAATTTATGGTATTTGTAGGTCAAAATTGCCTGGAGAAGTAAAGTACAAAAATTTTCTCTTAAGACTTCAAACGAGCTAACCTATAACCATAGGATATTACAATGATTGTACCATTGCTATAGTTGGTTGAAGTAGAGAGTTGTTAAATAGGCGTTCTTCAGATAAATGTATCCCATGATTGTACATAGATGTAATGATCATTAGATTGATTGTGGGAAAAAGTCCAGCAATAATGCTAACAAATGTTACGTATGAAGAATACTAGATGGATGGATTCCGCTACTGTAGTATGATACCATGAGCTTGTATTGAAGACTGTGGCATAAGTATGCAAAGTGAAAAATCAAAGGTAAAACCCATGAAAAGAAGTCACAGTTGTTGGAGAAAAGGATGAGAATGTCTTGAGCTTCATTCCAGTAAAGATCTGAAAGTGTGTGAAAGTCATGTTCCAACCTACGAGCACTGAGGATTATCATGGTATCTAACCAAGATCGTACCTTCCTTCGTCTGATGTATCGACTAAACAAATCCCATTGATTTTAGGGTAGATTATATATTTGTCTATAAATACTCCTATTAGGTTTTTGGTATTAGCTTACATTCTCTTAATACCTTTGAGGTATATTATTGTTCTTTGAAGTATAAATATTGATTTTAGGATTTTAATTCAAAGTGAGATTTGTGGTTTTCATCTTCTTCATTGTAAGTTCAAAATTATGATTTTTTTTCTCAGAATTATTATTATTATGTGCTTGTAATTATGTAGCTAAACATTACCACTAGGATAGTGGTAACCATGATAGATTAGCAAAGTAGTATTCAAAGTACGACGTGATTCTCAAAGGGTATTTGTGCATGTATTGTGATTCTCTTTGGTATGACTATTTCTTACGATAACCAATGTTAGATCTCTCCTTATCCTTAATCGCAATAAAAGAAGGTGTAGCAAATGCCTAAAGGGAATTAACAATGAAAGTTGGATCTATCAATCTTTATTTACTTAACTTGAGCTAGTAAACGGGATAATTAATATGGGATTAATGATAGGGGTTAGTAATGAAAAACTGATAAAACGTTAATTTGTGATTGGGGATAGTCGTTGAATAGGAGAATAAAGTCATTTAGATGAGCATAACCTATCATTTCTACATGTTGAGCACCACGAGAGATCACTAATAAAGCGAACCTACAGAGTTGTAAGGTTATGGGGAGCACAACCCTAGTGCCTCTCATCTCTTGATTACAAATTCAACTAAATCAACATCTTCTTACCATTTTAAGTTCCCAAATCCCCTTTTACTAGTGATTGCTTACTAATTGCTTAGACAAACACATGATAGATATTCCGACCTATTCCCCATAGGATCAACCCCAACCTAGTTGGGTTCTATATTTGATCAGTGACCATTTTATACTTTTATCAAAGGTGTAATTTGGGTGACATAACCATCATAATTCTCAAAGTAGCTAGTAGAAGAGCAGTTTGTTCAGTCTTAATTTTTAGTACTTAGATTATCATTTTTCACCAAATATGTATCCAAAATACCAATTGATTACCAATCACCCCAAATTTTAAACTTATAATTGGTAAAAAAATGATGTTATTAACAAGATCTTTGGTGAATAAGATCTCTAAATCTCTTGCTGATATTACTTGTGCATAAATATATATATGTGTGTATGTGTATGCACACGTACGTGTGTATGATGTGGTTGTTCATGAGAGAGTCAGTATTGAAAACTTACAATTGGAACAAGAAGATTATTCATCCAATTATCATCTAAAATAGAGAAGGATATTCCCAAGTTTTTAGGTTCCAACATTGTTCTTATTATGCTCTTTATACTCATATTTTGATGATTGACAAACTTCATCTTTGGAACCTGGTCCATGCCCGTCCTTTGTGATTTATGTTTCAGTGATTGCTTAACCTAGTCAAAGGACTAGTTATGTGAACTGGTGTCTCCATCTGTATTTTTGTAGTTGCACTTATTTGTCTTATGTGATACCTGTCTAGTACTTTTTTAGACATGGTCAACACATGAGTGGAACAATTTTTAATGGTCCTTTCTAGAATCCATCAATGAGGAAACTTTTCCCCCAATGCTCATCATATAAATACATCATCCTTGGGGAGAGAAGCTCAAGCTTTTTTACTAATCAAAAAGAATTTTTCTTCGTAAAAAGCCTCACCTCAGTTGATATTAGAAGACTTAATAACTTAGAAATTCCTTATTTACAGGAATATACGTTTTCTTTCTAGATTGATTGTGGTTCTTGTTTTGGACTTACAATTGCTAAATCACATCTGTATGTAGTTTTTATTCAACTTATGCTCAAATTGAGTTGTTTTGTAGCTAGAGGTAGCTATTGAGAGCTTATAGTATAGGTATTATGAAGGTGTATTACAATAGAGCTATTGTAAGATTATAGAAATTAGGAGTTTAATACCTAGCTTGTAATTGAAGGTTGCTTGGATGTCATGACCCGAACTAGGGCCTGGCCATGACGGTCTCAAGTCCCACGTGGAACGGATATAACCCCCTTCTCCTAACCTAGTCAGCTCAACAACCTCAAGGGTCGGATGAATCCCGAACATATAACAAGATAGTGCAAAATAAGACTAATCATACCTCATGAAATGTATAAACCAATCCATCAAAACAACACACCTAAGTCCACACTAATCCACCAAAGCCTCTATAAATCCGAAATCAACAAAATATTGGGACATGGCCCCCACAATAGCCAAAACCAAGTCTAAACAAAGTCTGAAACATAGAATATAAAGACGATAAAGGAATCCTTCCAAAGTATGGAAGCTCACCTTTTCAAGGTCAACTCACGAACCAACTCGAACACCTAATCACTGTGCAGAAAAAAAAAGTTTTGGTCCTTGTATCACATGGGGATATAGCGTCCGAAGATAGTTGGTGGTTGGAATGCTAGTATATAACTCAAGGATAGAGGAATAAAATAATGTCATCATTCAAAACTAAGTCAAATCATCATATGCAATCACATATATACACACACACATATATATAGTGTCGGGATAGGGAAGAAAACTTAGCATGCACTTTAAAAACTTTAACCTGCGCTATGTAACATAACCGTCATATAAAATGGCACCCACGGGTTATATGGTCACAGTTCTACCTCTAGATAGAAGGGCCTCAGTGCGTGTAGCCACACAAACCAAAGAATATCCATAACCATACATACCACTATGGGGGACTCGAATCTCCCAGCTTAATCAAGGTGACTTAAGCACCAATGTATACAATATGGGGGACTCGAACCTCCCATTTATGTAATCATTTAGGAGACTCAAACCTCCCGATCATATAGACACCCACATTGGCTAGCGCAATTTCCAGTGTTAATTCTTTGGACTCCACCTCACGACCCAGCTACACATCCCACTTTAAAGCCCAATTTAAAACATTTATCGCATATATACACAACCATTTATCCAATTACTTATAGAAGGAATCCCATTGGTATCGTCATACCAACCCCACTTGCAAGTGTACAACATGTCATAACCATTATCAAACAACTTTAGGACTCAAACCCATTGTCCAAACAAAGAAATCAATTCAATATAACAATTAGGGACTCAAACTTATTTAGCAAATTAAAATACTAAGGCTATAATTCAAATTAATCTATGGCCAAGAGGACTTTCAAAAAAACATTTACCGATCATCAATGTTCATAGGCCAATGCCTTAATTCAAAACACAAATCATGTGTGACAAGTTTCTTCTCATTGATATTTTCACAAACAGGGTGAAGGAATACCATTATTCAAAGCCAAAAACCATCAAGTTAGGGTTAACCATGACCCCTTAGTTTAAATTATAATTCCCAAGAACCCACATGTGAAAAACCATTATTAAAGCATGTAGAATCATAATTAGAAACATGAGAAAACAATACTCAACATTATGCATTCAAACCCTCAACCATGGCTTTCAAAACCACCATTAATAAATCATAAACAATGTTTAAAACACATGATTTTTGTGAACTAACAAGGAAGGAAGAGTCACATGCCTAAGTTACAAAGATTCATAGAGAGATTTTGATCCTTAAGCCTCTAGATGAACACCTTGAAGAAACCCTAGCCCAATCTTCTAGAGAGATTCTTAGAGAGTTCTTAGAGAGTGTTTCAATCTTATAAAGTGTAGAATGAAGTCCAAATAAGTGTTATAAGATGTGGGGTCTTAAGGGTTGGGGTAGGAATTGTCCAAAATACCCTCAACTTAAAGTTGTAAAAAAATGCATGTGGGTACGATTGGACACTTCAACTCATAACCACATCATACGAGTGGTACCCTCAACTTGTCACTTGATCAGAAAGTTGGACACCATATTCTATCCAATATACGACTCTCTTGCCTAACTCGTATCATCACCATATGACTAGTATCATCAAGTTTCACCCTAGGCAGATCATCAAAGACCAGACACTGGAAAATATACGATTTGGACCTTACCTATCGTCACTTGAACATACGACTCTATGAAGTCTTCTCGTATCTAGAACAGAACATGGTCAATATCACACTGACCAGTATACGACTAGGGTCCCTAGACCCATAACCACACCGTACAACTAGAATGGTGTGAGTCGTATAATGGTCAAAAAGTTCAACACTCTAGAATTGCAAGGGCCAAAGTTTGGGGTGTTTCATTGGAGTTTAGTAAAGTGTTGGTAAAATCCTATTAGGATAGGTCATATTATACTCCTTTGAGCAAGGAGGTTTCCACATATCCATGTCTTTTTTACCTTACAATATTTTGCTTTCTATTCAAAGTTATCTGTTCTTGGGATTGCTAGACCCTCGTACTATATCATATCCTCTGTGTTGTGAGTGACTGTAGTAATTCTTCATAAGTTCAAGTTTTGATTATGCATTGCACCTATATACGGATTGCTAAATATGTAATTCAACATGATAATACAACATGAAAAAGAGACAACAGTCATAACGGAGTCCTAATATGTGGGAAACCTAAACACACTACCTTCTCTAATTGCATTTTAAAGTATACTTGCATATACTCTAGTCTAGCCAAAAAGACCAAGTCCAATCAATATTGAAAGTGTAAGCAATATAATGTAAAAAGGAGGAGTAGGACAAGTTCTTTTTGATATACTTCCCAATTTGATCCTCCCATCACCCACATTTATGTACGCTCACTCTTCTATATTTTAAACTTTCTTCAGAGAAACTAGTGCTCTGATGTCAAGGTATGTGCACAAAATCTTAGTCTCACAAGACAATAACAATGAACCAAATTTGGTATCCTAAGTGAGAAAGACGATTTCAAACTTAGGTGACCAAATAGTTAGCTATAACCAATGTTGTCAAAAGCAAAAGCACAAAAAAAAAACAATAAGGCCCTTGGAGCTTTGTGCAAAGTGCACTTAAACCGTGGGCTTCACTAACAAAAAAAACACTATGAAGAAATATATATATATATATATATATATATATATATATATATATATATATATATTCATATAATATTTAGAGAATATATTAGACACATAAATAGTAAATATATATTTCTTATAATAAAATTAAGTTCAACAAATCATATATTGCTTATATATTCTACTTATAGTTACTAAAATAATATTCCGACATACCATCTTCCTTAGTAGGGTGATTCTCATTAGTATCACTAGATTTATATAGCTTTCAATCTTTTCTTTTTTGGGTTGATCATCTACATCTTTTATGTCAACAAGTAGAGCTCGGGAGCTTGAGGCATTAGTTTTAGAAACTCTCGACTACTTTTATTTTATTGTGTATGTCAATATATCCTCACTCCCCAAAGATATTGAAACATCTCCCCCAGTTAACTGAAAATCACCAAACACCAATTCGTCTTCTGCTTCCACATTAACACTCATCTTTCCAACCAACCAGTCATTATTAACACAAACTAGATCATTCAATCTTTGATGCTACAATCTATTTTTTTGGTATGAACTATTGCAATGATTATTTGAATGTTACTTAATTAGTATGACTTATTAACTATGTAAATAAATAGAACAAATAGGAAGTATACTACTACGAGTACGCATATGCTCAAACACACTCCAATTAGGCTCACATCCAGCAAAACTAGCTATTAGACCCAAAATTCTAATGGCTAATTTTTGAAGATTGGGGGATGAAGTACTATACAAATTTCACCATTAGTCTGTAAAAGGTGTTATATTGACAATCATCATTTTATAAATAATAAGTCTTACGTAAAGTTTTAAATGTAACCTAATAATTAAGAATTTAAAAACTGATATATTCACTTACCAGGATATTTTGTCGCTCTAAGTAATTTTGTAATTGTAAGGCCAAATTATTGTTCATCTTTAGTGTACAATGGTATCTCAGATATAGTCTTGTCTTGTAGTTCATTACTTGGAACCAATTTTTCAATACAAGCCAACAACCTATCTATTACTTCTTTACAATTTTCAATAGCTGAATTACAAATTTAGATAGTGTCCAGCTGTATGTAATAGATGGTTCATTTGGCATTCCCATCTTTCATCAATAATCTTAAAGATATCATTATACTTTGTAGGTTTTCATCCAAATACATTTGCAATAGCCTCCTTGGCTCTATTCATGGCTTTATAAATGTACCTCATGGCAGGTTTTTTCTCATTATTAGCTAATCTTAATACTTTAACGAGAGGCCCCATTATCTTCAAAATATTAGAAATTTAGTCCCAGAATCTTGGCATCAAGATGGTATAAGTTGCATTTTTTCCTTTAGTAACTTAGCCCATCTACTAATTACCTAAACATCTGAAGTAAATATTGGTTGTAGATTTCTCTTTTGACAATGAAACCTTTGCAAAGTTAGAAAATATCATGATCCAATGTTTCAGGTCATGATGGTACCTACTATAACCCACCAGTAGGTAAGCTAACTGTAGCCTGAACTACTAGTAATGAACTATCAAGAGAAATGAATGAAGATAGCGGAGTAAATATGATGAAAGACTAATACATATAAGACAGTACCAAAACCTGGTGGAATCAGTATAAGAGTTTTTAATACAATACAAGTACAAGGTCTAATACTGACTAAATATATAAATACAAACCATCTCTTAATGCAATATAGAGATCAGTATAAAATACAAGAGGGAGAATGGTAGTATTCCGAATGCCAAGACCTCACCTAAACCTTTGATCCATAACTGATCTGCATGACGTATACACAAATGGTGAGAACTTGTACTATGATCTGCAGGTTGTAGGAGTGTAGTATGAGTACCAAACATGTAGTACTCAGTAGACAACTGAGGACTGATCTCCATAGATAATCCAAATATAGATAACATATAATCAGGTATGTAAACTACAGCCAAATATTCGAGAAGCTAACATAATAAAACTAGGGAGGCAATAAGGATGAACTATCATATTCTAGCCATGCTCAAGCACTATACCGTATATCCTTGGTCAATATATAAATAAAGGATAGCATAAGGATATATATATATATATATATATATATATATATATATATATATAGTAGTATACAAGGCTAAATAATGGATATACAACATGAATAATGAAGGAAGAGAAGGACATACGATAATACTATATATATAGAGGTATATAGGACTAACTCAAAAGTAACAACCTGAGGTAGCCAACCTAACCCCTCTAGGGGATCCTAACCAAGTATGAAACTAATGTCAGCATAATTTGGGCTTATAGTCACAATGTCTAACCATGAGATAATTATCCATAATATAATAATTGTAAAGAAAGAAATGAATCGAAATCATACCTCCAGCCTCAGTATAAGTCCATAATCAGTCTGCCATAAACAAACCACAATAATGATGGTATAATAATTAGCTAGTCCAGACAAATAATACCTTAATCGGTCCCCATAAATCAGAAGGTTTAATCAACACATAACACACAACTGGCAGCATTCATAACTTATACCTATTCAACCCCCCATAAGGCTGATAGAGATAGGAACCAAATAATATGTTGGTGATAGATAACACATGGATGAATGAATACAAAGTAAATCCATGATACCATAATCGATCCAAATTCCATAATATAACCCAGTGTATACACCTCATCCAACTCGACAACTCTCAAAGGCAAGACCTATGGTGACCTCTCTTCTCTGAAACAATGGTTCACAAATGAAGGGTCCCCTAGGGAGTTCGGGAGTACCCGTATACACTAACCTAGTTATGATCTAATATTTTCAATAATCATCAACACCATTAATCTACTATGTCCATACCGGAGAGATGTACATATAATAAATGCACAAACTTGAACCATGACTAAAATGAGTGGAAGTCTGTAAATCCATTACCCGAGGTCAACTCTAGGAGTAAATCATCTTGATATAGTAAAAAGGATTGAAATTTCTCATGTTTGAAGTAAATAATAGTGATAGAACCATGGATTGGAACCTATCTCGATCAAATTTCTAAAATATAATTTTTAGTTCTAAACTCTCATAAATTATCCATTAAGGTGGTACAATTTCCATTATGAAAGAATCTATTTTAAAAGTATAAAGTGGGAATAAATCCCTTTTTAGTAAAATAGTAGTAAAACCAAAATTTTAGTTGGAATCGTACCACTATGTGAGCATGAAAGTACCATTATCTATGCTTGTCATCACCAGTATCCAAATAAAATAATCATAAGTATTTAAGTATCTATAGACTAAAACCACATCCTTTATAAATATTTAATCCTCACATGGAGTCCAACTGGTACCGTAACCATGACCTCGCGCCTAATAGTATATAATCAATATAAAGGTAATACTGTAATCTGAAAAATTATCATAATCAATTAAGTCTTGTATTAAACCCTATACTAACAGGTACATAGCATCAACTATAGTTAACATGCCTATAATCTAGGGTTATAGGCCTATTTCACTTAATGCACACTTCTTCTTAAAGGTTGAATCACCCTTCTACCCTCAATCTCATAAATTAGGCTAAGTCATGATATTCTACCCATAATCATATCCTATCACCCTACCTAACATGTAATATACATAATACACTATCTCGTGAAGAAAAGTAGACCAAAGCCTACCTCGATGCCAAACTATAAGTCCTTGAATTGTCCACAAATCGTCTTCCTTTTTTCCATGATCTTAAAATTCCATCATGTTATCAAACTAGTAATCTACACATCATTAGGAGCAAAACAAGATCCATATTGCTATATAAAGGGTCAGGTCAAAATTTGGGTCAAGAACGGCCTATGGGGCCCATAAACAAAATTCAAAATTGAATCCATCACTATGTCCCTCGAAGAACAAGGAATGTGTGCTCAAAATTTTATCACAAATGGTGCATAAATCAAGGCCTAAAATAGTCCCTAAGGTATAAGGATTTTATGACCTAATTTCTAAGAATTTGATAATGAAATGGGATGAAAACTGATGAAAAAAATAATAAGAAATAACCGAGTGTTAGTATAACTTACCTTAGCTTTAATGGATGATTCTTTACTTTATTCTCTTTTCAAGATCTCACGATGGTGTAAAAATGGTAAATAAAATAATGTAAAATCGGGTGAATAAAGTAGATTTAACATCCCTCAGGTGCCGGTAAAACAGCTATGTGTCTGCTTAAGTGACTATGCTTAAGCAATACAAGCCCATTAAAGTGGTCATGCACAAGGTCGCGAGTACCGCTAAAGCGTTGTCCGCTAAAGCGGTTCCTTACCGCTAAAGTAAACCTCAGCCAAATGTCCAAGGCCATTAAAGTGGTCCTTTGACCACTAAATCTGTCAAACTAGATATCAGGCACAAGATTTTGCTAAGTCCAAAATGAACTCCGATCGGGTGCTTGGGATTCATTCAAATTTCCGTGCCCACAAACAAACTATTCTATCATATCAAATTCGATATTCTGAACTCAATAGAATCATTAAAACTTTCATACGATATTATTTTAACTAAACATGAGGCCCACACCTATAGTTTCATATTTCATATAATCCACCTAATAGCCTAAAACGAGTTCGGAAGCCTCGGGATCAGAATCAAGGGTCTTTCTAGCCTAAAATCAAAGTTTCGGAGTTGATGGAGCTATTGAAATTTTCATCTAAGGTCATTTACTAGGATTTTTTATCTGAAGCTAAATCCTAAACAACGAAAGCTTCAAAATAGTGAAATGCACCTAAAACCCAAATGAACTGTCCAATGACTGAACTGATAATTTTGATAAGTCACAAATGACCTGTAGCCACAATGGGAAGGCTTAAGATGATAAAAGTGAATGTAAATCAAGGATATGACCTAGATGGTCATTATAGAAAACTCGCTGAAAATTGAGTAATCCCACATTTCACCAACTCTTTGCTTTTTGTGAAATCTCTCATCATATTTAAGACTCCTAAGTGACCATAAATGAAATGTACAAGGGCAATTGCTTTTTGGAGGAACTTCTTAATGATAGGAATCCTTACTATGTCTTCTAACAGAAGATCTATGCAATGAGTTGCACACTGTATCCAATATATATGTGGTCTCTTTATCTATAACAATTGACCTATAGAAAAAATGAGTAAATAGATACTTTAAACTTAAAATTTAGAAATCAAAATTTCAATCTATTTGAGTAAGTAAAATAGAAAACTTAGTTATTTAAACTAATAAATTCTTACCATTCAACTTATAATTACAGCTAGGGGTGGCAAAAGGGCGGATTGGATTGGATTGGATTTGGACGGGTTAAATATGGATCGACCAAAAATGATTTGGATTGCAATCCGCCCATATAAATATGGATTTGGTTAAATATGGATTGGGTAAAAAATGGTTTCAACCCACTTTAACTCCTAAGTCAAAAACTTAAAACTTCTATATCATATCAACTTGACTTTTTTTCCATTTCTTTTTTTTTTAAGTTTTTTTTTTTTAGCTTTTTTTTCTCTCTCTTCTATATGTAGCCTCTAGTTTTTTTTATTTCAATTTTTTGTCATTTCTTTTTCTTCTCTCTTCTATCTCTGCCCTCTGTTCCTCTTTCTTTTTTCATTTTTTTTCTTTTCCTTTTTAGTCTCGTTTTTTTCTATTTTTTATTTTTTTGTTTTTGCTTCTTTTTCATTATTTTCTTTTTTGGTTGTATTTTATGTTTTTCATTTTTTTGATTTTCGAAGAACATGGTTAAGTCGAATACAAATTATGGATGATGACTGAAATATCGTAACCACTCAGTATATTTATTTTCACCATCATTTTTTTCTTTTTCCTTTTCTCCTTTTTCATTTTTTTTAATTTTTTTTTGTATTTTTTTCTTCAATTCTTTCTTTACGCTTTTTTCCCTCTTCTATCTCTAACTTCTACCTCTCTTTCTATTTTCTTTCCTTTTTGGATTTTTGTATATTTTTGGTTTTCTTATTTTTTTTATGATAACGAAAATACCATAAGCACATATTGATTTATATTCGCCCAACATTTATAATTCAAGGGCTATGTGGATCCTCAGCCATATATATTTTAGTCTCAAGAAAATAAAATTAGTTCATCTACTTTTTTTTGTTTTGATCCGGTGTCCGATGCCTGTATTGGAGCCCCGACTGATTCGGATCGGGCATTGCAGGGCCCATTAAGGTGGCAGCGCTCCCAACAAAGTTTTCTCCATACCCTGAATCGAACCCTCGACCTCTGGTTAAGGGTGGAGTAGCCCCATCCACTGCACCATAACCCATGTTGATTTTAATTCATATACTTATTTGTATATAAATACAAATGATAAATTGCACATATTAACAACTAAACTATTCAAATATAAATAATAAATTTATTTGAAATATATAGTATGATACAAATAAATTTAAAGTGAAAAAAATATAAAATATAAAATGCAATGACAAAAAAAATGAGGAAAAGAATATAAAAAAATACGAAAAATGACAAAAATGACGAACCAAGAATGAAAAGGGGGGAAACGGCAATACAAAAAAAAAAGAATGTGAACAAAAAAGAAATAAAATTGAAAACAAAAAAATTGATGAAAAAAGAAGAAAGAAAGAAAGTTTAAGAAACGAATAAAAAATAAGTGAAAAAAATAAAAAAGAAATAGAATTAAAGGAAAAAAGAAATAAAAAATAGTAAATTAAAGGGAAAAAAGAAAAGAAAAAAATAAAAAGAAATGAAAGATGGAAAAAATAATAATAAAGAAGTGAGACTATGGATTATATCTAATTGATAAGAGATGTCATGAATTATATAGGCAAAATAGGATAATTAGAAGTTTATATTTACTAACCCACGTAGGTCTCAAGCCAATACGAATGATGAAATAAGAATGAGAAAGGGGAAAGCGAAAAAAAAAAGAATACAAAGAAAAAAGAAATAAAAGTAAAAATAAAAAAATAGATGAAAAAATGAGAAAGAAAAAAAAGAAATTATAAGGAATGAGTAAAAAAATAAAAAAGAAAAAGAAAAAAAGTAAATTAAAGGAAAAAAGAAAGAAAAAAATAGAAAAGAAAAGAAAAACTGAAATTTTAAGCATAGGTGGGTGATCTCTGTGTTTATATGGGTACCCATATTTTACCCATTTTGTCCATATTTGTATGAGCTTTTAAAATGAGTTGAAGTTCATATTTACCCATTTGAAATATGAGTGATCCAATTCACTAAATATGGGTTAAATAGACTCTTTTCACAAATATGGGCTGAAATTGCCACCCCTAATTGTAGCCATTATCACTTGTTACTTGAACCACATTCTGCTCACCAATGCACATCACATATATATCAAGAAGTTCACATAAAATCTCTCTAGTCTTCACAAATAAGGAAGCATCTATCGACTCTATAAATACCGTTCCATGTGGAGAATTCACCAAAACATTTATTAAAGGTCTTTGTTTTCTATCTGTCCATCCATCCTCCACAAAAAAAGTTCCACACTTCACCCATTCTTCTCTATGTTTGTTTACAATCTCATTGGTCAACTCAACCTCCTTCCTAAGCAACGAAACCCTTAATTCATGGTAGCTAAGAGGCTTTAAGTTTGGATCATACCTTCATATAGCCTCAACTGCTTCCTCAAAACTTTTTGAGCAAGCTACATTGAATGAGATTCCATTATCATAAAAGAAAGGTATTTTTTGAATTTTCATCTCTCTTGCTTCATTATTTCATGAGTATTTGATATTTATTTGCCTAAGTTCTCCTTGTTTTTACAGAAATACATCCATGGATTCCTTTCCTTGGACTAATTTCTTACTAGAGCCACTAGAAAGGCTTCATCCACCTCTTTTCTTATGAATGATCTCCTGGACTTCATCTTGTCCACCTACAGCGCCTTTATAATTGAACTCATCAAATTTAAAAAAAATCATTAGCATAGACTTTCTTAATTTTTTCTCCTCTATATAATATTTCAGTTCGTCTCAAACCTCCCATGGGCATTTTGTACATTTTGAAACATTCCTAAGATTTCCAATTAAATCTTGTTTTGACTGATTAATTTAGCATATGGTTGTTTTTTCGGAAAAATTACGTCACTCTTATAGTGTCATTAGGATCCTTCAAATAGTTATATTTCCAGTCAAGATTCCTTCATTTGCCTTTTGATCGATTGCCTTTTGACAAGTCCTCTTTCATTTCTAGTTCTACAAAAAAAATTTAAAAATACATAATGCCATAATGTAGTTATTATTTAAATATACAAGTTACAACTATCACAAAAAAGTGGACAGATCATTTGTTATGTTTTATACTGAAATAAAAAATAATATATATGGCATTTCGTGCAATAAATTGGCTAAACAATTATATACAATAAATATATACAAATAATCATCACTAGGGTCCATCACTATGGTCATATGACTTTTAAAATATAGTTTATCTTTGTTATTATCTTTTTGAGAAAAGGCATCTTTTCCCCCTGAACTTGTCCTCCCAATTCACTTTAGCACTTAAACTTAACTTCCGTTTATTTACCCCCTTAATATCTTTAAAGTGAATTAAAATTCCCCTTAACTACCAGCGTGTAAACAAGCGTCGTTAAGCGCGTTAAAGCTCATTTTTTGGTCTATTTAATTTCTTTTAAATATTTATTTAAAGGAAAAAATGCATAAATTTGTAAAAAGAAAAAAAAACACTAATATTATATTTAAAATATAATTAAAAAAATTTAAAAATACACCTTTTACTCTTTCTTCTCCAAAACATCAACAACACTCAAATTCCTCCATTAACAACCTCAAATCCATTCTCCACCAACACTCTTCTTCAATTTTTTTCATTTTCCTCCATTAACACCATCAAAAACAACCACAAAACACTAAATTAAAAATAAAATTCTCTATTAAACACCTTTTATTCTTTATTCTCCTAAACATTCAGAACACTCAAATTCCTCCATTAACAATCTCAAATCCATTCTTCATTAACACTCTTCTT
Organism: Capsicum annuum; assembly: GCF_002878395.1. NCBI lineage: Eukaryota > Viridiplantae > Streptophyta > Magnoliopsida > Solanales > Solanaceae > Capsicum > Capsicum annuum. The sequence continues at coordinate 98,045,305 of NC_061117.1, read as the reverse complement.
CAATTTTTTTTTATTTTCCTCCATTAACACCATCAAAGAACAATCACAAAACACTAAATTATAAATAAAATTCTCTACTAAACACCTTTTATTCTTTATTCTCCAAAACATCCACAACACTCAAATTCTTCCATTAACAACCTCAAAGTCATTCTATATTAACACTCTTCTTCAATTTTTTTCATTTTCCTACATTAACACCATCAAAGAACAACCACAAAATACACTAAATTAAAGAAAAAAATCATCAAACACCATTTTTGTGGTTGAAAAAAATGGAGGTATTTTTGTGTTAACAAGAAAGGAGGGAGGGAGGGGGGTTGAGCGATTGGAATTGCTGGGGAGGGGTTGCGGGGGAGAAGGGGGAGGGGAGGGGGGCTGGAAGAGGACGGGGGAGCGGGGGAGAAAGAAGAAAGAAAGGTTGGGGGGGCTGAAGAAAAAAGAAAAGGGGAGGGGGCACTTTTATTTAAAATATATATATATATATATATATATATATTAAAAAGAAAAACATAAAAATAATATGTGTGAAATTACTTTTAAAAAGAAAAATTATAAATTTTTACGTGGCAATAACATGGTGCTGGGGTGGCGCTGAGGTGTGGAGAGTGTAACAAACTCTCCGTTATGAGAGTGATAATATATATTAAGGGGTGAAACTAATACACTTTAAAGATGTTAAGGGGATAAATAAACGAAAGTTAAGTTTAAGTGCTAAAGTGAGTTGGGAGGACAAGTTCAGCGGGGAAAATGTCTTTTCTCTATCTTTTTTCTAATAGTTGTTGCTTATACATTGATCATCAGACAATGAGTCATGAAACAAAGACAAGTTTTCCATACTTTTATTTATTTCTAATTTTTGTACAAAGATAAAAAGAGTTAAATATTGCATTTTCTGAATTCTGTCGAGTCTGTATCATAAAATTATAAAGAAACAAGTAGAAAGAAAGAAACAAAGTAAGAAAAACAAAGAACAGGTTAAGAGAAAGAAGCTAACGTGTATAAATACTTGTTTTGCCTGTTAATTGCTTAAGATTTTTTCAGATTTAATTAGTTATGCTCGACAATATTTGTGTTGCAGTGCTTCGCCTCTTCTGGAGTTTGACATTCTTATAAGCCAAATATTTTCTTGAATTTTTTTACCATTCAATGATCTTTTTTGATATATTTACTTTTTTTGGGACTCTATTTTTTTAAATTAAGTTTAGGGAATAGAACCGACACCTAATAATAATTTTAAAAAAAAATTGAATCTGATTTTAACTTCATTTTATAAAAAATTTAGCCCCACTGACATTGGCGTCACTTTAGGTCATGAGAAGTGCCAGTCTTCTCTTGCACCTTGCTTTTGCGCTTAGGCGCGCCTTAAGCACATCTGGTTAGAACATCGTGATAATAACCCTAGCCTATTTCCACTTGTGTATATAAATTTCATCTTTAAAATTTTGAATTCTTAATTAGAAGTGACTAAATTATGTTGTTCAATAGTAAGTTGCATATCTACAACAAACAAAAGTTTATAATGAAGGTAGCAATAGTAAATATTAAGAATATACTTAAAATATTAGTCCAAAATGAGAACTTTATTGCGCAATGTCAGTATATTTGAAAATTTAGAACAATTATTTAAGCAGGAATTATAGGAAAAATATTAGTGGATGCTCAAAGATGTTAGCAGCTTTGTTAGTATGTTATATATGAAATATCATAGTGATTTTTCTTTTAGTGCTAGTTTTGAGTTGGAGAAATTATCCGCAAATGTGTGAGTTAGCAATAGAATTATGTAGGAATGAATTTAAACAACCACTTGAAACTAGCCACAAGATGTGGTTTGCTTTTATATTCCAAAAAATAAAAATATATAAAATTTGTTGGGTTCAAAATCGAGACAACGTTATGCGGAAGCTATGTTGCAAACTATGAGACGATAAATAAGATGACAACGAAAAATAATACTAAAAACATTATTTTATTATATTATTTAGCCAATTGGCCTACATATAAAACCTAATATTAAAAATAATATTAAAAAGCATAAAACTAATGAGAGAGAAAATCTTTCCCTAAACGAAACTCTTAAAAGACTACATTGTGGATGTTATTGTGTTATGGTATGAGAACGGGGTCTTCTATTTATAGATGTCCAAAACCTTTCCTCCAAGAAAGAAGTTAGCCAAATATGAAAAAGAATTATATTTTTTCTTTCAGGAAAAGTAAAAGTAATTATGGTAACTTTTATTTTCCTTCTAAGAAAAAGTAAAACTTAAATATAGTAAGAAAATTAGGGCAAAAATCCTAACAAATCTCCCCTTTTTGGCTTGATTTTCTTCAAAATATTCTTGATCCTCCTTCTTCTTGTGCATGATCTTCATTCTTCATATATCACTATTGCTTACCATGATTAAAAATTAATATGGGTTTAAATTGGAGCCCTATGCATTAAAAATAGAAGCACGGGTTGATAAGATTGAAAGTGAAGCCTTGTGCAATGAAAGTGAGCACAGGTTAAGAGTGAAGTTCATGTGTTAAAAATAAATGCACGAGTTAAAAGGAGCCAAGAGTTTAAGAAAGTATGGATTGAAAATTGAAGCCCATAAACATGGGTTGAAAATTGATTTTGGTTTTAAAGATGGATAAGCAGCAGGATTATTGAAATTTTGTTTCAAATTTTTTCTCCAGATATAGTTTGACAAAAATCTTCATTATCATCCAAATTGTTGCAACTTGATTTTGAAACCGCTTTGAAGCTGTTTAATCTCGTCTCACCACACCATTGGACCAGTGATCCGTAAGCTCTGATACCACTTGTTGGGTTCGAAATCAAGAGGGCGTTATGCGGAAGCTATTAGTTGCAAACTATGAGACGATAAATAAGATGACAATGAAAAACAATACTAAAAACGTAAATTTATTATATGATTTGGTCAAATAAAACCTAATATTAAAAATAATATTAAAAGGCATAAAACTAATGAGAGAGAAAATCTCCCCCTAAACGAAACTCTTAAAAGACTACATTGTGGATGTTATTGTGTTATGGTATAAGAAGGGGGTCTTCTATTTATAGATGTGCAAAACCTTTCCTCCAAGAAAGAGGTTAGCCAAATATGGAAAAGAAATATATTTTTTCTTTCAGGAAAAGTAAAAGTAATTATGGTAACTTTTATTTTCCTTCTAAGAAAAAGTAAAACTTAAATGTAGTAAGAAAATCAGGGCAAAAACTCTAACAAAATTAACAGAAGATGAAAGGGGAAATTATTTTTTTCATAGCCACCAAAAAGAGTAGACCGAGTTGGCTATTAACATAATTGAAAAGAATTCTAAAGCAAATAAAATTATAATCATAATTTATTTCAACTGAAAATTCAATCTAACCTTCAACATCCATGAAATTCAACCACAAAAATAAAAAAATTTTAAAAAAAACTAATAAGACAAAGAAGGGAGAAATAGAGGAAAGAAAAAACTGAAACAACACCATCAGATTTAAAATGAAGAAGAAGAAGGATAATCGTAGAAGAAAGAACACATACCTAAAGCAAGAAGAGATAAGGTCAAAGTATTTAATATGTAGATGTTGGTAGGCATTTGACCATGACAATGTTTTTACTTTTTTAAAAAAAAAAGAAAATTATTTTAGTGAAAAAGGTGAAAAATAGTAGTGTTTGGCCATAAGAATTATTTCACTTTAGCGAAAATAATTTTTGTTGCTCCTATTTCTTTTATAAAATTTTAAAAACAACTCTAATATATATTCATGACCAAACACAATACCAACTCCAACTTCCACTTCAAAAAATTATTATTTTCATGATCAAACAAGGCTTGAAAGGAAGATGAAACACACCAGACTTACTATTCAATTTACACATAATGGTGTGAATAAATCATTTAAAGACACATAAAAAGATATAACTAAATAACAAAAATGCCCTCATTTAATGAGGTTAAATGGGGTTTCAGTTAAAAGTGACAAAAGAGTTTGAAAATAAGATGTAGATGACTCAAGTTTTAATAATTGAGTGTAGGTGATAAGTACTTTATTATGGATTAAAAAAGTTGAAGAGGTTTGAGAATATCCCACAAGTTTTTTAATTTATACTTTGATCCAATGTAAAACCTAACATAACTAGAAAATGAGGAGAAAATGTGTGTTTCTTTCTCTTCTCATTTATTATTATTTTGTCTCTCTTTGCAATTTTTGTTGTTCATTATTGTTGTTGCTTTGTTCATCATATTCTAATTCATTATCATTATATTCTTTTTCATTATTATCATCTTCTTCTTCTTATTGACCATTATTGTTGTTGTTACCACTACTAGTGCTACTTGACTAGTTTTTTAGGTTAAATTTTGTTTTGTATATCACTTTGGCATTACTTCATAGGTGATTTTGAAAAGTAAAATTATGATTTTTAGTTAAATTTCTAATTTGGGTATACTGCTACAGCTATTTTTTCAATAATGGATAGAACCCGAACATGAATCTAACATATGAGTCATTTGTTGCAGCAAATGACTCATCTATTATGATACATGAGTCATCTGTTGCAGCGGAAGACTCATATGTTGGACTCACATTGCACGTTCTTTAGTGTTGTAACTTAAATCAAATATATAGGTCATCTATTTCAACAGACAAGTTATCTATTGCCACAGAAAAGTTATTTATTACAACAGATTACTCACCTATTGCAATAGAACCTGAAGTTGATTCCAACAGATGAGTCATCTGTTGTAATAGGTGATTAATCTGTTGCAACAGATGACTCACCTGTTGGTAGTCATATTACATAACTATAGAACCTAAATCTGATTCCAATAGATGAGTCATTTGTTACAACAGGTGAGTTATCTATTGTAACAGATTAGTGATCTGGTGCATTAGGTTAGTGATAGTCGCAACAAGTCACTCATATGTTGGAATCAATTTCAAAAGCTCTGTAGTACTGTAACATCTATCCCAATAGGTGAATCATCTATTATAACAAATAAGTCACCTATTTCAACAGATGACTCATCGATTGGAATCAAGTTCAGGTTCTTTAGTACCGTAACATAAATCTCAATAGGTGAGTCATTTGTTGCAACAAATCACTCACTTGTTACAACAGATTATTCACCCGTTACAACAGATTACTCATCCGTTGGGGTTCATATTGTAGTACTATACAATCATTATTAATTTTATTATTATGTCATTATTAACTTTTTTAACAAATATCTTTATTTAGGTACCACTAATGGAGGGATTAATAACAATAGGGGTGGATTGTTATAGTGAACGAATCGAGAAGAACAATCGATTTGTTTGGCATTGGAAGAAGGGTAAAATGCTAGGGACGATAGTTATGATAATCCAAAGTGATGTTTCATATGATGATTTTGTGAACTTAATCATTAGTTATCATGGATTGAATTGCTAACCGAAATAACGTTTCATCAGCTACATGCATAACTCCTTTGAAAACCAGAGGTTACTACATTTCAAGATAATTAATCAGGTTCACTTTTATGCTTATCTGATTGATTCAGCTAGGCAGGTGTTTAAGGTGTACGTGGTTGAATAATAGAGAGAGAATGAGAATCAAAATATAGATAAGAACAACAAGACATGTTTGATGATAAGTTGGATGACCTGGACATGAATATTATAGATGATGATCAAATACCTACGCCTGTTATTGTAAGCAATACGGTGACCAGTTCTTCTCAATCAACACAGTCGAGCAATCATCAAAATGACGAGACTTGTTTTTACAAGGGAATATCATTCAAGAATAAGATAGAACATGCAACTTCATTGCTTATTTCTTGCTTGAAAAATTATTTCAAACTAAAGAAGATGATTAATTCGAGCAAAGTCATTTATTTTAGATGTTCTAATCCAGACTACAAGTGGAGGTTGAGGGCTATAAAATACTTAAGTTCTGACAGATTCTTCATTAATGTTTATGAAAAGTATCACACATGTATCTCGGAGCATATTATGAGCCATAATCCTTATACCACAGTAAAGGTCCTTGATAAATATTTCTAAAATAGATTCCCCAATGGCAAACGCCCTTCTATAGGTGATATGACCAATCAACTCCTTACAGAATTAGGTGTTATGATTAGTTATTGGAAGATATATATGGTCATGGGGGTTGCCAAGGACTTAGTTAGGGGGACACATGAGCGCGGGTATGCAGTCCTCCATGCCTACCGTTACATACTTGAGTCCACAAATCCAAAAGTAAGACGACGTTGCATGTTGATAAAAATGAAAGGTTCAAGTACTTTTTTGTATCGTATGATTCTTATATTCTTGGTTTTCAACAATTGAGAAAATTCATAGCCATCGACAGAACTTTTTTAAAGAACAAGTATAGAGGAGTTTTGCTATCTGCAGTGGCACAGGATGCGGATAATCACATCTTTCCTGTCGTTTTTTGTGTAGCGGACAAGGAATGTGATGCCTTGTATGGATATTTTTTTGAACAAATACAAAGCTGTGTTGCAGATACTGAATATTTGTGTACTATTTTAGATAGCCATCCGAGTAATCAAAAGAGGGGTTCAATTTTCTACATTTCAGCTCACTTTGGTTGTTGCATGTGGCATCTTGGAGAAAATATTCGAAACAACTTTCAAAATGAAAGGGTTGTGTATCTTTTGATAGAACAGCTAAAGCATCTATCATAGCTAAGTTCTTTTACCATTTCAATCAAATAAGGGATATGTCACCCAAGACAACACAACATCTCTAATGTGTCGATTTCAAGAAATGGAGCCGGGTATTTTATCTGATAAATAAGTACATTATTATAAATTTAATGTCTTGTTTGAGTTACAAAATTGTAATGCTGCATGATGTAGTACTAAGTGATTTTTTTGTATAAGTATAATATCGTGATGTCAAACATAGTTGAATTAGTGAATTCATTGTTTGGTGTTGAAAGAGAATATTCCATTATGACGTTATTTCATGAAATAAATAAAAAGTATGCTAAATTATTTCACAGAAGACATATGCAGTTCCCGAACATAAGAAACAGACTTGTTCTAGAAGCAAAAAAACAAATATCAACGAACATCAGTTTGGGGATTATGTTATTTACTCATTAAATAGTAGATTACAAGTTCAATATCGACAGTCATGGTAATGTTGCCATGGTCGATCTTCAAACAATATCTTGTACATGTAGAGTTTTTTACTTGAACACAATACCCTATCCACATGCTATGAAAGCGTCGAGCCTAATATAGTGCATAATATGGAACTCAAATTTATGAGTACTCGACTCCATATTATTTTGTGGAAAGATATATAATAGCATATAGTAAGAATATTAATCTGGTACCTCCTGAAGAATCTTGGGTTGTTTCTGTAGAGATTTTGGAGAGATTAATACCCCCTTCATATATTGACCCAAACACTATCAAACCTGGAAGAAGGCGATATAAGAGGAGGCATGGTGTTGGAGAATTATTTCCATCAATAAAAAATAAGAGCTTCATATGTAAGAACGCAGGCAACAAAAGAACTGCATGCCCAGATCGTAATACACCATGATTGTTGTAATAGCAAACTTGTGTTGTTGTTTGTGATGGACTTTGATAATTTTAACTCATTATTGGAAATATAAATGTAATTATTTATTATATAAAGTATGTTTTTATTAACTTGTGCATCAATAAAAAAATTAACAGGAACTAAATACAACAGAGTGTAAAATATTTTCAGCAAATTACCCATCTGTTTCAACAGATAGACATTTGCAGGAAGAACACAATACAGTTCATCAAACTGGAATGAGTTTAACCAACAGATGACCAATTACAACAGATGGGTAATCTATTGGAAGAACTCAAAACCCTTGCTACTGGTGTGTGTTCTTCTAATAGATGGTCCATCTATTGCAACAGATCTGTTGAAAGAACATAATACAGTTCATCAAATTAGATTGTGTTCATTTAACAGATGACTAATATATTGCGGCAGATGGGTCATATGTTGGAAGAACACGATACATTTCTTGCCACTATTTTGTCTTCTTTCAATAGATGACTAATCTATTTCAACAGATGGTCCATCTGTTGGAAGAACTCAAAACTCTTTTCATTGCTCTAGATTCAAAATTGTGCCAAACTCTCAAACCTTACCTCCAACCCTCAACATGTTAAGAAGAAAATTGACAAAATGAAAATTAAATAAGAAATAAAGTCAAAGTCGGCCAAACATAGATTTTTTCATTCATTACATACAAAAATACGAAACAAAATAGAACAAAACATAAATTAGGTTTAGGTAGATCCAATATAAATAAAATAGAATACATATCCTAAAAAGAAAAAACATAACCTAATTATTATTATTATTATTATTATTACAACTATTATTATTATTATTATTGTCAACCGACCAATCGTCAACCGACAACAATAGGGCCCTCCTCAGCCTTCGAATCTCATAAAGCGGCCTTGCTCTCATGGCGCGCAACTCCCACTAGAGTTCATGAATATGCCTTTCAAGTTCTCGCACGGTGTTGTGCAAAATTGCCATTTTCCAATCTGGATCAATCATATCTAGAACACGCATACATTAACCAAAAACTTAAAACACTAAAGAAAAAAATCTGAATATAATGTAACATATACTACCAACTGGTAGTTTTACAAAAAAAAATACATCAACGGATGAAAAAGGAATCTACTCTTTGAAGAGAAGTAGTTGAAGATGTAATGGTGTTTTTATGAAAGACAAGATGCAAGAAATAAATAAAGTAGAGTAGACTGAACGAGTAAGGAGAGACCTATTTATTGAATTTGAATGTGTTAGGCAAAAAGTCACGACTGTTCACCTCCTTTTTATTAATTACATGCCTTAATTAAATCAAACTAGTGAATTTTTAATTATTTAAATTAAAAAAATAAATTTAAATACAAAAAGGTGAAAAGCCATGACTTTTTGTCTTTTTAATAGTAACATTAGTTATTAAAATTAAATAACTATTTTCTTATGATTTTAAATTTTGTTCTATTTTTTTACGGTTTTAAATTGTGTTTATCATTTTTTTCCTTATTATTTATTTACAAATAATTTTTATTTATTAAACAATCAAAAATTCATGGCTTTTCACATTTTTAATAACCATTTTCTTTATTAAATAACTATTTTTATTGAGTTCTTCCAACAGATGATCCATTTGTTGCAACAGATGATCCATCTATTGCAACAGATTGCCCATCTATTACAACAGATGGCCCATCTATTACAACAAATTACCAATCTATTGCAACAGATGGGTCATCTGTTGAAAGAAATCAAGATAGACTGTCTATTGGTTTAATTTCTTCCATTAGGTGACCCATCTATTACTACATATGGGTCATTCGTTGGAAGAGATGTTTTGATTTCTTTCAACAGTTGATTCATCAGTTGAAATAGATGGAAAATCTATTAGAAGACCTATTTTAAAATCTTTCACCATATGTTCCACCTGTTGCAGCACCAACACCACCATCAGAAGAAAAAATAAAGGTTTTTAAGATAGTTACCCTTTGAGCCTCTATAGTTTTGTACACTATTTCATGATGGGAATAAAAGATAAAACACTATTTTGTTTTTATCATTAATGGGGTAGGAAGAATATGGTGCGTGCAGATGGATAGATCCACTTTCATATGTGGGAGGTATGCATTACTGATTAGGTTATTGTGACAATACACATAAAGTACATTGATTTTGTGAATGTTGATTTTTTACCAATTAGGCATTGATCATTCAAACCATATCCTGCATTTTATAGTTATGTTTGCTAGGTGCGAACTAATAAGGCTGAGGAACCAAGAAGATGGTGTTGATACCCTGTTATAATTTAATGACAGTTTTGCTCATGTGTATGTGTTATGTTTGGAGAAGCGATCAAGATTTGATAGTTGTGTAGTAATTCAATAGTGATTGGGCTAGTTTTAATAGTGAAATGGAGTTTGAGAAGGCCTTTGACGCCTCTCACTCAGCAAACAAGAATGGAAATCCAGTAGAAATTACCCTGGTTTAAATTTATATAAATGGGTTGCTCGGGGAGATGATTATAGAGCAAAAGGTGGTTGGAAGAGTATCTGCGAGAGAGGGGGGAGCTACTGAAGACTATATTATCTCAAACCTTATTAGGAAAGAAACAAAGGGATTGAAAGTAACTTGTAGCAATTCTGGAATGAAATTGACATGAAAAATAGAAATTTGAATGAGCTGCAAATATGAAAGTGTATTCAAAAATGAAAATCCATCAATCGTTGATGAAAAGAAAAATGGTAAAGTGGATTGGAGTTGTATGCTTTTCTAGGTAACTACATCTAGCTAGCAAGTCCTGAATGATCACCTTCAAATAAAGAAACACAACTCCAAGGAAGCCATTTTGCGGGCACCGAGAAAGGGGAAGATGTACAGTAAAAAATGAAACTAGCAATAGAACTACTAAAGTTAAAATAAGTGGTCAAGCCAAGGTGCCAATTTCATAAGTTAAACTTGCATCCTATGCCTTCTGTTTGTGGTTCTGATCAAGTCAATAGCAGTGGAAACAAAAAGGCATGGGATTTCTATGTAACTTTAAACCCTTATATTTCATTGCTATTGACTTGACCAGAACCACAAAAGCGAATGGATAGGATGCAAGTTAACTTTAGAAATTGCCACCTTTACTTGATTCCTTATTTTAACTTCATCAGTTCTGTCATAAATTTCATTCCTAATTGTTCATCTTCCCATCCTTCGGTGCTCACAAAGAAGCTTCCTTGGACTTAGGAATCTATTAACTTAGAGGTTATCATTCAGACCACACTCACTAGTCACAATTCCTGTCAAGGTGCACAACTCCAATCCACTTTAAGATTTTTAGTTTTAATGAGTGATGAATTTTTATTTTTTAATACACTTTTATTTTTGTAGCTCATTCAGATTTTCATCTTTTATGTCAATTTCATTGACCAGATTCCTACAAGTTCCTTGTTGCCCTGTGTTTCTTTTATTTAATAAGGTTTAAGTTTAGATAGAGTTCAGCAGCTTCCCCCTCTCACGCGGATATTATTCCAAGCACCTTCTACTCTATGATCATCTCTGTGAGCAACCCATCCATATAAATTTGGACCATGATAATTTCTATGGGATTTCCATTCTTGTTTGTTGTAGTAAGAGGATTCGGAGGCCTTTCAAAAGTCTATTGAACCCTTAAACCCAATCCTATCACTATTGAATCTTTACACTGCTACAAATATTTATCTTTTCTTTAAACTACACACATAAACATTAGCAAAAAACATCATTAAACTATAATAGGGTTTTGACACCACCTTTTAGGTCTCTTAGCCTTATTAGTTTGGACCTATCAAACTTAATTGTAAAATGCAAGATCTTGTTTGAATGATCAATGCTTAATTGGTAAAAAATAACATTCACAAAATTATTATACCTTATATGTGTTGTTACGATAATGTGAATAGTAATACATATCTTCCACATATGAAGTGGTTCCATCTGCGAGCAGCTTATTCCTACGAACCCATCTACTTATTCCTACGAACCCATCTTTACTCTAGTTATTTATGTTGGTCGGTCAAAAATCCACTTTTACTTTCTTTTCCTTTGGGGAGACATATTTTATCTACAAATAAGATAAAAACAGAAAAGAATATATTACAATTGATGTCTGCATAATTTACAATCTGTTTGAACAAATGATCCATCTATTGCAACAGATGACCCATTTGTTCCAAAACATCAACAAGGGTTATAAGTTCTACCAACAGATGACCAATCTATTACAACAGATGGTCCATCTGTTGGAAGAACGCAATCCAGGTTGTGATTTTTTCCAATAGATGACCAATTTATTTTTAAAAATGAAGTATCTGTTGCAAGAACTCAGGGGTCATGACTCTTTTTTTATTATTTCATAAGAAAATGATTCATAAATAAATATGATATGGCTAATGGGTAAATAAATAAAAATAATAGATGTGAATACATAATTTAAATAACTAATGTAAAAATACAATTTTCATCAAAGAAAACATAAAAAATTTCTTGAAAATGAAACAGGCAAAGAAGAAGACAAGAAGACAAAAATAGTGGAGAGCCCTAAAATAGTATACCATACCTGCCATGTCAAAAACAATGGGATCAAAACACCGAAAAGGGGTGGAGACAAATGTTTGAGTTGAAAAAGAGAAAAGATATAGATTGGTTTGGTAATGAGATCCAAATCCTCAGGTGAAAAAAGGAGAAAAAAAAAAGAAAAAAGAGACGGTTAGGGATTACCCTAAAAAAAGGAGAGAGAGGGGGGGAGAGAAAAGAGAGAGGAGTAAAATATTTTATGGTTGAGGGGAGAGAATATATTTATAGAATTCTCGAGATGAGTGTAAATATTTATTTTTGGTGGTGAATGTTTTGAGAAGAAAAAGGAGACGATCAATAGTATTTATGATAAACATTGAAAAGACAAGATAAGACAATACAATACCAGGGGGATTTTTGAGTTATCCTAAAAATATTGGACCTCTTTAGTATTTTATCTTTTTTTATTTTGGATAGAAAAATATTTTAAAATAAAAAATATCTTCTAACAGATAGTTTATCTGTTGCAACAAATGAACATATTTATTTGATAATTACCAACAGATAAGTGATCTATTGCAACAGATGACAATATTTGTTAGAAATAATAAAAAAGATATGTTCATCTGTTGCAACAAATGACTATATCTATTGAAAATTACCAAATAGATATAATCATCTGTTGCACAGATGTCTATAATTGTTTGATAATTTTCAACAGATGTGTCATCTGTTGCAACATGTTAGTCCTTTATTTATTCAAATAAAGCCATTATTTATAATAACTAAATTAATCTAGATAGAATTAAATGTGAGTTGATATGATCAATAATAATTTTAATTAATCTCACCGCACTTACATGATCAACTATTCTGTTCGTTCTAACTAGAGCCATCAATTGATTAATTTGAGTTGAAATAATTCAAATTAAGTTATTATTTGTAATAACTAAATTCATTTAGCTAGAGTTAAAGGTGAGTTGATAAGATCAATTACAATTTCAATTGATCTCATTGCAATTACGTGATCAACTATTGTGTTCATCCTGACTAGAGTCACCAATTGATCAATTTGAGTTGAAATGATTCAAATCAGTCCATTATTTATAATAACTAAATTAATTTAGATAGATTTAAAGGTGAATTGACAAGATCAATTACAATTTCAATTGATCTCATAGCAATTATATGATATGCTATTATGTTCGTCCTGACTAGGGTCATCAATTGACTAATTTGAGTTGAAATAATTCAAATAAAGCCATTATTTGTAATAACTAAATTAATATAGCTATAGTTAAAGGTGATTTAATAATATTAATTACAATTATAATTGATTTCATTGCAATTACATGGTCAACTATTGTATAATGTATTACAACAGATTCAACGTATTGCAACAGATGATTCATCTATTGGAAATTATCAAATAGATATACTCATCTATTGCCATAGATGACTCATCCATTAAAACAAATGATTTTATCTGTTTGATCATTTCCATTATATTATTCATATGTTGCAACAGATACTTATCTGTTGCAATGGATTATTTTAACCCTTTGATCATTTTCAATAAATTATTCACTTGTTGCCACAAATGAGTAATATGCTGGAACATATGTTTTTATTTGTTGTAATTAATATTAAATTATTATTAAATTAATATTAAATTCATTAAAATTCCAATTAAACTTAATTACTGAAAATTAATTTTAGTGAGATTAATTTTATTTATTATCAAATAGTTAAAATTTATCTTCTTTAAAAAAATTAATTAAGATCAATTCGGACCAAATTAATATTTTCACAACATGTCACTCTTTTCTAAAATACAAATCTAACCATAATTAATGCGTAATAAAAATAAAATGGGTCAATCATTTTTCAAACCATTTTATCTAGTTGCAGAAAAAACATCATTTCATTTTATCATTTCAAATTGCCAGTTCTCTCTCTTCTCTTTCTCTTAATAATACATATAACAACTACTCAACAGATTGCCCAACCCTTCATAACAGATTAAATTTTTTCCCATTTCTAACTACATAGTTGTTATTTTTGACATCCTTCTTACTTGTATCCATCATTTTCTCTCTCTTCACAGGTAACAGAGTTTAAGAAGAGTTCTATATTTATTATTTTTTAAAAAAATTAGGGCTTTTTAGTTAATTATGAAAAAAGACTTTTAGTTGTATTATCTTTGAAAATGGTTTAACAATTTTGGGTTTTGATGTTAAAAAATATAGAAAGAACCCGAGAAAATTCTAGTTTTTATCACAGTATTCTGTTCTCTATCATGTTGTTATTGGATGGTGGTTGTGGTATT
>NC_061117.1:98020944-98027879 GCF_002878395.1 Capsicum annuum | reverse complement strand
ATTTATACACTGTAATACCCCGGTAAATTTTTCGTTGAAATTTTATGCGTAAACGTGTTGGGTTCTATCTTCTAGAATGAATTATAAATTTTTCGTGTGGAATGTCTTATATTATGACCCACCATTGCGTAGAGTATCAAATAATCTTTCCAACAATGTGTGGATCATCCAAAGCGGACACCCAAGCGACTAGTTATGAACATTCCGATCGAACCGTGAATAGTAGTGAACAGTAAAACGTGCAAGAAACAGTACTAAGGCCTGGCGTATTTTTGCTCCAACTCTAAATGATCATAACTCCTTTTACATAATGATCTAGGTGATATACTATATATCAACGGAAAGCTCTGCGAGTTCTCTTTCCAATGAAATTAGTTTCATCCAATTTGTCTATCGGAGCAAAAAGTTATGGTCGATCTACTTCAGCTTATCAAAAGCTAATTTTTTGGTCAACTTCAAATAATCATAACTCCACATACACAATGATCTAGGTAAGATACTATATATCAATGGAAAGATATGAGAGTTCTCTTTCTAATGAAATTAGTTTCATCTAATTTGGATATCGGAGTAAAATGTTGTGGTTGATCTACTTCAAACTATCAAAATAGTCCACCATAGGACAGATTCGAGAATTTTTTTGATTTTTAGGGGAATTTTGGTCATTCCTCCTCACCCAAAATTCATCCAAACCCTATATTAAAGCCTATTATAAGCACTATATGTTATATTTCATTAAATTCCCTCAAAAAGAAAACTCTAAGCTCCTACATCCAACTTCAGGAACCTCCAAAGTTCACCATTAATTCTGCAAATTTATTCAAGATTCCAAGTTCCTAGTTCAAGAACTCCAAGAACCATCATTCAAAGGCACGATTAACATCTCAAAAATGAGTATCGATCTAAAGTTCACCATTCAAGGCATGTGGGGTTTTTCACCAAAAGCTCTCTTTCGTTCTTGTGCCCAAAAGTAATTTTCTTTACAAAGGCATGATTTTTATTTGATTTTTATGAATTTGAAGCATGAACCCATATCTTATGATGATGATTATGAAATCTTTATGTTTATGATTTTGAAAGATGAATTAACATGTGTGGGGATATAAAGCATGAATCTTGAACGATATTTATCATGATTTTGATATTTGGGTCGTGAATCCCCAATGAAAATTGTGTTTTTTTTAGAAAGTGTGTGTTATAAGCACGTTGATGTTGAATATTTGAGATATTTTGAATGATTTGACCTTTTGGTCTTAATGGAGTTATTTTGAACTCGAGTATGAAAGAAATCCACAACGTGGTTGATTTTGATAGATGGGAAGCATGATGGCTCCCGATGTATATTTATATATTACTGAAATTGTTTTGTTGTGGATTGTCTTTGAAATGATCTGAGCTAAGTCCGGGAGAAATCTTTTGCACCGAGTGGGAGGTATAAAGCGACCTTACTTTCCTAGAACTACGTGCCCTCGTAGGAGTGAGCCTAAGGCTGATTTATATAGTGATCACTAGTTTGTGTGGATTTGATATCGATAGTCCTACTCCGATGGCAAGGATAGGACGGCTCTCCCCAACGTGGGTTGTACGTTGGACTCCATGTAGCTCACATGGTTTATGTCGGTTATAGGATCTCCCAGTGTGTGTGTGTTTCCTTATGTCTATGGTGAACGGTGAAGTGATTTGAAAGTGGAATTGTGAAAGTTATTCTTTCGAAAGATTTAAAAATTGGGGCTACTCGTAGACTCAAGCACCGTGTGACGCTCCGGGACCCATTTTATGGGGCTTTACATACACTCCTACAATGGAGGTTAGGGAGAAGAAAAGAGGAATTCGACATATACTCTCAAATGAGAAATAAAAAATAATTGCAACTTCTCCTCATCCAAAAGTTGATGAAGTTCAGGACCCATTGAAGAAGGTGGACATATACGCGGTTCTTGACGCCAAATCAAAGACTAAACTGAGAACGTATATAAATTCCAAGCATGACGCAAGAACCTTCACCATGAATCCACTCTCCTCTGCAGATTTCAAGAATATGACAAATATGAAGGAGTGGTACATGGTAAGTGTAAGTTTACTTCTCTAACCTAACCTTCTAATCTACTTTATTTTATATATTCTAAGTTATTTTTTTAATAGATTACCCAGTTATTGCAGAAGTTGTAGTAGATTGGTTATTTGTTAATACAGGTTAAGAGAAGCCATCAACAAATGAGTCATTTATTGTAACAGATGCGTAATCTGGTGCTACAGGTGGTTCATTTGTTATAACAGATTATCCATCTATTACATAAGTTGCAGTAGATGGGTAATCTGTTAATAGATTCAGTGAACCTATGCAATAGATGGGCCATCTGTTGCAACAGATGGACCATCTATTGCATCTTTCCACTTTGTTTTTTTTAAATTACTAATCTATTTAAAAATTATCCTCTTATATCACAGTGTGTTGATGAAATTTTATGTCTCGTGAGGGCGAAGCAATTAACATTCACAGATACTTGTGATCTTAGCGATACGATAATGGACCTCAACTTCTACAACAATTTCAAGAGTAGGTACGAAGATCTCTGTCAGCTAGCGATAACTCTCGGTGGCCCAGGATTTGACTTTTTAGTTTCTATGTTCAAATGGGATCAAGATATGTATTGACTATGTTAGAAGGAAGAGGCCATATCCACACGGCATGGATCGGATCAGGGCAAAGAGAATTCTTACAGTCATGAACCAGGAGAAAAAATATTTTGTGACTCTTGAGGTCCTCCTCTATGAAGGATGCATGAATGTTTATGACTACAACTTACTTATCTTCGAGGAGGGAGAATGTTTTACCAACATGCAACCATTATTGGACTTGTTCCTGAAACTGTTGAAGCGGAGTAACATAATGAATGACTTGTCAGAGAAAGTGTTCAAAGAAAAATGGACTTTTGAAGGTCGAAACAAGGACAAGGACCTTGAGATAAATCTAACCCATGTCGCATGTGGGTCATACGCGCTAACATATATCAAATGTTTGCTAACTAGAATAGAATGTCAAATCCGAGGACCTTCTTAAATGACAACATTGTGGCAAGGATGCAAGAGGTCTAGGTTGCTAGGGTACTAAATAAATGTTTGGAGCATGTGTATAAAAAAAGAAAATGTAAAAATACAATGACAATTTTTATTTTAAGTATTTAAGTAATGCCAATTTTTTATTTTTTATGTTTGATGACAATTATATTGGCTTATTAAATTTGTGAATTTATGAATTAGTACAAAAAATAATTACTAAGTTCAAATATTGCAACAAGTGCATTATATGGATATAGACATTTGCATAAAGCAACAGATTACTAACCTGTTGCAACAGATGGCTCGTCTGTTGGAAGAGGTCAAATAGATATAGACTTGTCTACATTACATAAATTGTAACAGATGAGTAATCTATTGCAACGGATGTCTCATCTATGGAAATTATCAAACACATATTTTATCAGTTGCGACAGATGAGTAATTCCTTAAAAATGACCAAACAGATAAAGATGACATCTGTTGCAATATATGAATAATATATTACAAAAGATGAGTAATTTGTTGAGTAGTAGTTGTTTGTATTGTTAAGAGAAAAAGAGATTTGAAAAGATGAAACGTTTTTCACAACTGGATGAAATGGTTTGGAAATATTAATTTGGTACCAATTGATCTTAATTAATTTTTGAAAAGAGAAAAATTTTAGCAGAAGTGTCATCTATTTCAACAGATCCATCATCTGTTGCAAAATTTGAATCTGGTATTTTATTTTAGTTAATAAGTTCAAATCTAAGGATAAAATAAAATTAGACAAAATAAAACAAATCAAATCCTTCACCAATTACATTAAATAAATTAACAAATAAATGAAATGTAAAAATTTGTTTTGGGTACAGATGAGAAATATTTACAATTTAAGTTTTGAAGCCAACAATTTCTAAGGAGAGGTTGTATACTTTGACAGACTCAAGCTATAAAGATCTAGTCAATATTGACCAGTTGTTCTTCATCCAATGCTATGAAATTCGACTTTGATCGTCGTGGATCTTTAGCGTCGGTTACGTACGATTTCTCAACCTTCACTTCTCTATATTTCCATAAAAAAGTAACATATCTTTTATGGATAAATCCGGGATCAAGTTATCATTTGGTACTTGTAATCCATCACTTAAATACTCGGCGTAAGCAACAATAAAAAGACCGCAATCCCTGTGTTTGTAAAAGTCAGATAATACATATATTGTAACTAATGTAAGAGTTGTAGAATTTATGAAACTAAATCATGATGATACTTACAGGCTACCACTGGATTGTTGAGCAATTCCTTCAATATATTTTACATCAAATGATTACCCATTTTATCCCAGTATGCTTCAATCGTCGATCAATCAATGCGAATTTTTTGATCCAAAAAGTCACTATCAAGATAAGTAGGCAATATTTTTGCTAGCTTTTGTATCTCAGACGACATCCCAGAACGTCTCCTTTATGACATCGAGTCATACACTTAGATACACCTCTCTTTTAGAACAACGATAGCCAATACCCAATAAAAGTCATCACCACAATTGATTAGAATGTACACTTCATCGACCAAGTACCAAGGTAAGCCAGTCGAAATTGTAACGCCCCAAATCTGGTACCCGGAATGCTACACGGTGCTCATGACCCCGAAGGACCACAAGCTAATCTATTACTGATATCTGTACCTGAACACTACATAATATACTGTATAAATGCAGAAATAAAGGTTGTAAGGCCATAAGGTTCAAAACTGATAAAATAATCGCCATAAGGTTCAAAACTGATAAAATAATCTCTGAATGATATGGTATCACAATACCAAAACAAAACCTGAAATAAACTATCTGAACATGATAGTCTGAAAAGCCTCTAACTGACTGAACTGTCTGAACAAGGAGTTGATGGGACATGTCCCCAACTAACTCCAACTACTAAAATAAATAAATTAATGAGATAATAAAGTAATGGTCATATCCTTGAAGGATGAGGACTCACTACTAACTCTAACTGCTGAGACTGGAATGTTATTGATGCTCTGGAGCTCGTGCTTCTAAACCTATGGTATAAAACACCATAGAGCAAATGTGTTAGTACGTTTGAATGTACTGGTATGCATGTTAGGTAGGTTGTATACAAAGGGTTCATATGCATGAACTGTACTAACTGACTGAATAACATGAACATGAGAATACATACATGAATACATAATAACTATAACTAAGTTCTTGATAACATGATTACTGAGTCTGAGTATTGATAACATAAGATACTGATATCTGTATAACTAAAATAACTGATACTGAGCGAATGTATCTGACAGTCTAGGTTCTGATGGAACTAGCTGAGTTACGTACTGTTCTGAGTTGACTGTATCTAACAGTCCTGAATTCTGTAGAACTATCTGAGTTCTATTTCTGAGACTGAATGACTGTATCTGACAGTCCTGATTCTGTACTGAAACTGTGGGAAATAGTCGTCTAACTGACATGCCCCAAATAATGCATTATAGCTGAGTTAGGGTCCAATCTGTAACCGCAATTAGAAGGGTGTCAATACCGCGCCACCGGTAGGGACAAGCTGTGGGTGACCCTCATCTGACAGTGTCCCCAAAAGAGAACGGTGGGACCCTCATCTGACAGTGTCCCCAAAAGAAAATGGTGGTACACCAATCCTTCACTTATATATAAGAGAAATTATTATTATTATTATTATTATTATTATTATATTATTATTATTATTATTATTATTACTATTACTACTTTACTACTACATATAAGTAGGGTTGCTTATCCGTTGGATCGATTGGATAATTATGCTTAGCGGTTCGGCTTATTGGTTATCAGTTTTTAAATAAACTAATCCGCTAGCCACCCAATAAGATAATGATTGGTTCGGTATCGGATTAGCAATTAACGGACGGTTATCGGATGGTGTAACGGATAAATTTAGGAGAGAATGAAATATCAAGTGATTATTGGTAGTTCCTCCATTTCTTCATCGACTAAGTTGTTTGTATACTATGATTGATCTATTTATCAATCTTTTAGGCTTCTTGAGTTTTGTTCATGTAGTTATTTAATAGGTTAAAACATCGAATCAAATAAGAATTTTCTTCTAGACCTAAACTGTATGTAGAAACATTTTTAATTACTGGATTGACAGAAAAAATTAAAACTTTAATATTTTTTGAATTTTTATGTTTTATATCAAACTTTGTGAATGACACATTTGGGTTGTTTTATTTTTATTGTGGTCCTTTGTGTTGTCAAGAATAATTTATGTTTAAGTTTAAGAATTAATTTCAGATTTTCTTTACATTTTAGGGAGTCTGACTGTACTTTATGGCTAGATGTCACAAGAAGTGACATGTTATTTTCTAAACTAAGAAGTGAATAGAATAATAAATGGAGTTTTATATGTTGGATTGACAAAAGATACTTATGTATCCAGGGGTAAAAATATAATTATAATAATTCTTAATAGGTTAACAGTTTACTCAATAAGAAAATTGAGTAATCCGTCCCCACACCAATAAGCCACTAATTATAAAATTTTGATCTGTTCTCCAACCATTAATCCGATAAACCATTACCAATTAGCCAATAAACTAATTTTGCGGTTGGGTTAATAGTTATGGTTCGACTTTGAACAGCCCTACATATAAGTGAAGGTTGGGGTGACTACCAAGGGTATTTCGGTAATTTTAGTGACCTTTTTTTTTACTATTACAATTATTACTTTTTTTTTACTATTACTATTATTATTATTATTATTAGAGATAATACATCAAAACCCCCCTAAATTTGTCACTCCGACTAACTTTAACACTTAACACGCGTTTATTTATCCCCTTAACATCTTTAGAGTGAATTAAATTCACCCCTAATGCTGAC
>NC_061117.1:97962106-98020844 GCF_002878395.1 Capsicum annuum | reverse complement strand
TATATATATATATATATATATATATATAATAGAAAAAAAAACTCCCTCCTTCTTCACCCATCCCACCCGCCAACACCCCTACCCCACTCCTTCCTTCAACTACACTCATCCACCACCACTCATTTCTTGAATTTGACAACAAAAAATGAGATTTCTTGATTTGTTGTTGAATCTACAACAAAATTTCTTAAGTTCTAAAGTAATTGTTGATTTCTTGATTTGTAATTGTTGTAAATTTGATTGTTGTAGTTTCAACACATGTGTATCAAAAACCCCATTGATAGTCATCTTTGATTGTATTTTTTTTTAGGATAATTTGGTAAAATAAAATTGGTACTGTGTTTTTCAATGGTGACAGGTAATGGCGTTTTTCGGCAAAAATTCGCCAAAAAATTTGATGTGTGTGTACATATGTTGTTGTGTGGGGTGAACGGAGGTGGATGGAGGTATGTGCAGGTGTGGCAGTGTAAGGGGTGGACAGAGTATGTGTGCAGGTTGGGGGTGGATGGGAGGGGGATGGCAAGGAAAGGTGGGTGGTTATGAAGAAAATGGCAAATGGGGGGTGGGGTATTTTTTTAAGTTAAAATATTTTATATATTTTAAAATATATATATATATATATATATATATATATATATATTATATTTATATATATTTTTATACATAAATATTAAAAAAATATTTTATTTACGCGGTTATGACGTAACTGTGATGTGGCGCTGATGTGGCAGTGAGTGTGATGCACTCTCCCTTATGAGAGTGGTGTTAGATATTAAGGGGGGGGAATTAATTAAGTTTAAAGATGTTAAGGGGTAAATAAATAAAAATTTAGTTTAAGTGCTAAAGTAAGTTGAGGAGACAAGTTTAGGGGGTTTTTGATGCATTATCTCTTATTATTATTACTATTATTATTATTATTATTATTATTATTATTATTATTATTATTATTATTATTATTATTATTATTATTATTATTACTACTACTACTACTATTATTATTATTATTATTACTTTACTTTACTGTATAAGAACAAGGGTAACATCCAGAGTTACAACAACTACAGGGGTATTAAGTTGTTGAGTCACACTATAAAGATTTGGGAGAGAGTGGTCGAGCGGAGGTTGAGGAGGATAATGTCTATTTCGGAAAACCAGTTTGGGTTTATGCCGGTCGCTCGACGAAGGAGGCAATTCACCTGGTGCGGAGACTAATGGAGCTGTATAGGGAAAGAAAGAAGGAACTGCATATGGTATTTATCGACTTGGAGAAGGCGTACGTCCCTAGGGAGGTTCTTTGGAGGTGAGTGGGGTCCCGGTAGCATACATCAGAGCGATTAAGGATATGTATGATGGAGAAAAGACACAGGTGAGGACGGCGGGGGGAAATTCAGAGCATTTTCCTGTCCTGACAGGGTTGCATCAGGGATCTACTCTTAGCCTATTTTTTTTGCATTGGTGATAGATGTGTTGTTGCGGCGTATTCAAGGAGAGGTGCCTTGGTGTATGCTTTTTGCAGATGATATAATTTTGATTGATGAGACGCGAGGGGGTGTGAATGATAAGTTGGAGGTTTAGAGATAGACCCTTGAGTCTAAAAGTTTCAGGTTGAGTAGGAGTAAGACAGAGTATATGGAATGCAAGTTTAATGACTTGAGGCAGGAAAACGAGGTAGTAGTAAGGTTGGATCCCATGTTGTTTGTAAGAGGGATGGTTTTAAGTATCTCGAGTTTATGATTCAGGGGAATGATGAGATTGATGAGGATGATTCCCATCGTATTGGGGCAGGATGGATGAAGTGGAAGCTCACCTCGGGTGTGTTGTGCGATAAGAAAGTGTTGCCCAAGCTTAAAGGAAAATTCTACAAGGTGGCAGTCCGTTCAGCCATGCTGTATGAAGCGGAGTGTTGGCCAGTCAAAAACTCTCATATTTAAGGTGTCGAAAATGTGAATGTTGCGTTGGATGTATGGGCTTACTAGGAGTGATAAGGTTAGGAATGAGAATATCTAGGAGAATGTAGAAGTGGCTTCGGTGGAGGAAAAGTTGCTGAAAAGCAAGTTGAGATGGTTCAATCACGTGATGAGGAGGGCACGGATTCCCCAGTTCGTAGGTATGAGAGAATAGCTTTGAATGGTTTCAGGAGGGGTAGGGGTAGGCCGAAGAAATACTGAAGAGAGGTGATTAGACGTGACATGGAACAGTTACAGCTTACTGAGGACATGACCCTAGATAAGAAGGTCAGGAGGACATGAATTAAGATAGAAGGCTAGGGCGTATGGGTGGGTCATAGTCAGTAATTAAGAGAGCTTTGGGGTAGCCGAGTTGGTATTCCTAGGGCTATGCCCATAGATTGGAGCTGCAAGTAGGTGAGTATGGGGGTGCAGTTGGTTTGTCTTATTTCTGTTATACCATCTTGTTTCATGTTTTATCACGGATTTACTACTATTCTTTGTTCCTGTTATGCCATCTTTTTTCATGCTTTCTTACGAACTTGTTTACTATTCTTTGTCTTAAGCCGAGGGTCTATCGGAAACAACCTTGCTACTTCTTCGAAAGTAGTGGTATAGACTGCGTACATCTTACGCTCCCCAGATCCCACTATGTGGGAATACACTGGGTTTGTTGTTGTTGTTATTTTTGCATTACATTACTTTACTACTATATATAAATGAAGATTGGGTGACTACCAAAGGTATCTCGATAATTTTAGTGACCCATAATGTTATTATTATTATTATATTATTATTATTATTACTATTATTACTATTATTACTTTTCTCTTACTACTATTATTACTTTACTTTACTATTATATATAAGCGAAGGTTGGGGTGACTATCAAGGGTATTTCGGTAATTTTAGTGACAGACACCTTTACTGATATATAGTAATAAATAAAAAGATTACACATGCATATGGTTTTTTCCTTATATTTATTAGTTTTGTCATCATTTTTATTGTGCAATAAAATGGTTACACATTCATTTATATATAAGATAAATTATTATTATTATTATTATTATTATTATTATATTTATTTTTTCTATTATTATTATTACTATTATTATTATTATTAGAGAGAAGTATACATTACCCCCTGAATTTATCACGTTTTATTCATGGTACATCTGAACTTTGACTTGTCTTAAGTATCCCCCCCCTCCCCTCAAACTTATTGTTTTAGTAAATCGTGTGGCCCTTTTTTGTTGACTGTCCACAACGTGTAATACACACACGGACACGTGAAAAAAAGTGTTGATACGGTTGTCCACGTGGATAAATACCATCTACTTCTCTTATATTTGTCCTATATTAAAAAATAACTCACTTCTACCTTTAATTATCCTATTTTTCTCTAAAAATATTATATTTTTCAGTTTTCTTCTACTCTAAAATAGTAAAAGGTTGAATTTTCGTCGATCAAGTAACCTATTATCTAAAAATTTATATTTTTTTGTGTGTGTTAAAAATATGAAATTATTTTTTTTGGTTAGTATTTTATAGTAGTTTCCGATTAATGTTTCGATTAGAATTTTGAGAAGACTCACATTCACAAACGTGTTTCTTATTATAATTAATGGAGTAAGAAATCGCAATTTAAGTTAGAGGTTACAAAAATCGAATCGCTAAAAATGTTATTGATTTATCATTATTCGGTAAACGATTTTTATAATAATTTTGTGAAAAAAATTATTGGATCATTGTTTCAGTTTTGATTTTTTATATTTGGTTATTAGGTAAACCTATAACCCAATAAGTTTATGCTAAATTATTATTTTACACCCCATATATATATATATATATATATATATATATATATATATATATCCTAGTTTAGGTGTACGCGCCTTGTGCGTATACCTCATTTTAATGAGTTCAAATATTACACTAAATAGGATATTTGCTTAAATAATAAAGATGAATATAATAATTAAATTTAATATCTTTTGAGTATGTAAATGTGGAGAATTTATTTATTCAACCTAATCTTTACCAAAAATATTTTTAAAAATCAATCGACATTCATCTACCATCTGTAAATTGCAACAAAAATCTACAACTAAATCTAATCTTTACATACAAAAATTAAATCTAATCTTTACACACAAAAATCTAATCTTTATACACAAAAATCTACACAGAAAAATTAAATTGTCCTGTAAATATTAATGGATCAGTCTAGTAAGCTCAATTTTGCTCCACACTGAATGTACATGTTATGTTAACAACCGTTCATTGTAATACATTTCTTTTCTTTTACTCTTATACTAAATAATTAAAACAAGTAGGAAATAATCTTTCCCAAAGTTGGATCTCTTTTACACATTAGTGTTGCCAAAATGCCCGTGTCTTGCACGGATACGGATATCTAGTATTATTGAGAGAAGTATCTATTACCCCTTGAACTTGTCACGTTTTATTCATGGTATACCTGAACTTTGCCTAGTCCTAAGTACCCACCCCTTGTTCTTTTAGTACATCGCATGGCCCTTTTTTGTTGATGTGGCAAAATGTTTGTACGTACACTCTATCACGCGCATGATGGAGTGATTTTTTGACCAAATCAGTTTTTTTAATGATTTAAAAATGAAAAAAAAAATCATTTTCTTTTAGTTTTTTCAATAAATTCAATTATCCCCCTTCCTCCATTACTTTCAATCTAGAAAAAAATTCATCCATTTATTAATTTTGTAAAACTCCAGTTTATTAATTAGTTTATGAAATACAAATTTCATCCGTTTATTAATTTTGTAAAACTTTTGTTTATTAATCTTTAAAAAAAACATCCATTTATTAATTCAATGTAAAACTCCAGTTTCCATTTTTATGAAACTCCTTCACTTTTGTAATCTTAATTATATGTATCATATGAGTTACTGTAACTAAAAAAATATACTACTAAATATCGAAGCAGATATTTTAAAAAATAATAACAAAACAAATACTAAAGAAACTAAGACACATACTTATAATAAATGTAGTTATATTGGTTATCGATTTTTAGTCCTTAACGATTTGATTTTTGATTTAAATAATAAGAAAATACTCATAAAATAGAAAAAGTAGTAATTAACATGAAAAAAATCGAATCTTAGTCCCAACCAAAATTCTATTTATTTGGTGTAATAAATATATATATATATATATATATATATATATATATATATATATATATATGGGGTGTAAAATAATAATGTAACGCCCCAAGATCCCATCCCGAGACGTCACACGGTGCTTATGACCCCGAAGGACCACAAGCTAACCCTTTGCTGATATCTGTACCTGTATACTACATAATATCTGAAATAAATGCGGAAACTAGCCATAAGGTTCAACACATCTATGAATACTCATAATACAAAAAACTAAATACTAATACATCCGTCTGAAAAGCCTCTAAACTATCTGAACTGCGGAGTTTATGGGACAGGTCCCCAACTAACTCCATCAATGGAAAATAAACAAAGACTGAAGCAATAATAGTAAACTGAAATTCATCCTCGAAAGAAGAGGACTCACTGCTGCTGCTGCTGACTGGGACTGAACTGCTAGGGATACTCTGGATCCTGTGCCTCTGAACCTATGGTGTCAAATAAAACACCATAGCGCAAATGCATCAGTACAGGAATATAGCGAATATGTAGATGAGGTGGGCTAATATAAGGGCTCATGCATGCACAATATCTAAACTGAATAATCATGAAGATGCCGCATGAGAATATATACATGAATGCACAGACTATGAACACAATCATCGCAACTCTAAATACTGAAACTCGGATACCACTTTACTGTAGACTGAACTCACTACTGACATTGAAATACTGAATCACTGACTCATCTGATACTGATAACTGAGAGTCTGGATGTACTTACATCAAGGACTGAATTCTGAGCTTACTATTTTCGACTGGCAGAATTAGAGATCAACTTTTCTAACAGATTATTTCGAGAGCGATTATCAATGATAAGAAGTATGATCATGTCCGAATCTGACAATAACAATACTCAATAGAATCTGAGATGGAGATCAAGCCTATATGACGGGAGATCTCTAGAATGATAATAAGAATATTCAACATGATATGAGACTGAGATCAAGCCTCTCTGATGGAAGATCTCTAGATATGATAATAAGAATCTGTATATGAAACCAAGCCTATCTGACGGGATGGTCCATGAATTAATGGAACTATCTGAGTTCCTCACTGAGATAGATGACTGTACCACACAGTCCTAATTTCTGAAGATTGATACTGAAACTGCAACTGTGGGAAGTAGTTACTTAACCGACATGCCCCAACCTACCACAGGTGGGTTCCAACTTATAACCCCATCTAGAAAGGTTTCAATATCGTGCCACGAGTAAAGACCTCTCTGGTCAAGCCTCTCTGACAGGAAGACCCTTGCAGAAAGTCGGCTTGAGGCAATATAATAGTTAAACCTCTCTGACGGTGACATCCTCTACTGATGGGGACTCCTGCATCCTGCGCTGGCTACGCAGTTCTAGAGTTCAGGGATTGCTCCTAATGACTCAGCCTCTCTGACGGGGAGTCGTCATCCCTTCCTCTACTCGGTGCTAGTTTCTACTCCCAACTGAAAGACTCTGAACTGAAATCTTAACTGAACATAACTGAACTGAATCTGATATTGATCATGTTTCTTAAAAGATCTGACTGAGTTACGCTGAGATTACTTAGTTCCATATCTGACAAAAAAGGTATCGAATCATGGTATCTGACTGACGATACAGAGCTTGAATAGATTACTCGAATCACTTCTAAGATTAGAATTAAATCACTTGAATACTATTAGATCTAAGTTGATTACAGGACTGAGGCTAGATTACTAGCGATATAGAGATTACAGAGATAACTGAGATTACCGAGCTTTCTTAAGTTCTGCACTTATCTGAGGATACAGAGTTCTATAGTTCACTCAGTTCTGAGAATCATGGCTCGACTGAAATTATCGAGAAACTGATGCGGGCTCTAGACAACATCTTTATTATCTGAGGATACAGAGTTCTATAGTTCACTCAATTCTGAGAATCATGGCTCGACTGAAATTATCGAGAAACTGATACGGGCTCTAGACAACATCTTTATTATCGGGTATAAATACCCCCAGAACTCGATTACATAAAAGTAAAGCATAATTCTTGACCAGTCATTACCACAATCATTCATTCATCATCACAAGCATTCGTTCATCATCACAAGCATTCTTTTATCATCGCAATCATTAAAGCATCTCACAGTCGTTAAGACATCACCTCAATCATTTAAGGATCACAAACATCTATTCATCATCACAATTGCCAAGGGGTCACTTTAAGCATTTTTGAATCACAATCATATAATAACGTAGGGGAAACATGCTACTAGATCGTACTCCATTCAACAAGGTTTTACCTCAAATATTTCATACCTAAATCAGTCTTGACATGTGTTTGATTATCACATGGCTTGGGGAAACTTCATACTATCATGTCATAACTTACTTGCTAACTACTTGGCATGTATTAAAAACTTAACATATATCAAGAGCACATAATTGGGAAATTTACTACTATCACATCTCCACTTATTCACTAAGGCCCTTCAACAAACACTAGACATTCACGGGTTCACACTTATTTTGGGATTTCCTACTACCATGGAATAATTCATTCACTTGGGCATTTTATCAAACACTAGGCATGCATAAACTAACTCACAATTTGGGGTTTCATCTTCAACATGCTACAATGGCCCTTATGCTTCACCTAAGCTCTTTATCAAACCTAAGTGGAACATGCTTCGCTTATTCAATCATTTCTACACCCATTTGACATGAACACATCACATAGAAATCAACATAAAGAAGATTCATCACAAATATCACATGGATTCCACCTACTAGGGTCAAGGCTCATGAATCTTGTAAACAAACATGAATCAAACTCAACAACACATGTAACATCAATTTCAACTCATACAAATCATTAAAAACTCATAAACATAAAAATCTTTGAGTTTTGAAAAGGGTTCTTGAGCTTCTTGGATGAAAGGAACCCAAGAATCAACATCTACATACCTTAATCTTTGAAATTGAATGAATTCTAATGCTTGAAACTCTATCCGCACTTGTAATAAATAATTCTCGAAGCCCACACTATGAGGAACTTGATTCTTGAAGAAATATTGAAGAATTATGGATGAATTTTTGAAAGATTAGGGTTCTTGAATTGAAACCATAGATATTTTCTCTTAAGAGAATTGGAAGAGTAGATGAAGAAATTAGGCTTTGGATGGGGTTCCTCATATTTATAGAGACCTCCAAAAGGTGGAAAAAGACCAAAATATCCTTATAAAAACATCCTTAAATTGCTGAAAAAAATAGCTGACGACATCCGTGACAAGCCGTCAAGTTGGTGATAAGTCGTCATGAAATGTTGTCACAAAAGGGTAAAATTTTGAGTTTCTGGTTAAGGTTGACGACATTGGTGATAGGTTGTCATGGGCGTGACGGCTTGTCACAAAATATCATCACCAGAGGTAGAAATCTATCCAGGGATGACAACATTGGTGATAGGTCGTCACGCTCGTGACAACTTATCACTAATGTCGTCACTCAGTTTCTCAGCTTGACATGCTGGAGTAAAATGGGCATAACTCTTTGCTTCGATATCAGTTTTTGATGAAATTAGTATAGTTAGAAAGATAATTCAAAGAGCTTTCATTTGATATATAGTAGGTTCTCTAATTCAATATATACAAAGAGTTATGGTTGATTGAAGTTGACCAAAGTTTTTGATGCTCACAAAAACTTGAACGATAGGAAAACTTTCAACTGGTCCTTGAGTTAGGGGACCTCTATGATCTTAATTCATGCTCAAATAGATTCCCACACGATTCAAAGTATTTCATACTTGGGAAGCTATTTCTGAAACATTTAGACTCGGTTTTTTTTGCTTTACCAAATACGCTCTAAGGCTCAAACTGGAAGAGGATTTTGCGGGGCATTACAAATAATTTAGCATAAACTTATTGGGTTATTGATTTACCCAATAACCCAATATAAAAAATTAAAATCGAAACAATGATTCAATAATTTTTTTTCACAAAATTATTAAAAAAATCGTTAACCCAATAATGATAAATCAATAACATTTTTATCGATTCGATTTTTGTAACCTTTAACTTCAATTACGATTTCTTACTCCATTAATTATAATAAGAAACGTGTTTGTGCATGTGAGTCTCTAAAAATTCTAATCGAAACACCAATCGAAAAATACTATGAAACACTAACCGGAAAAAAATAATTTCATATTTTTAACACACACAAAAAATATAAATTTTTAGATAATAGCTTACTTGATCGATAAAAATTCAACCTTTCACTATTTTAGAGTAGAGGAAAACTGAAAAATATAATATTTTTAGAGAAAAATAGGATAATTAAAGGTAGAAGTGAGTTATTTTTTAATATAGGACAAATATAAGGAAAGTGGATGGTATTTATCCACGTGGACAGCCACATCAACACTTTTTTCCACGTGTCCACGCGTGTATTACATGCTGTGGACAGTCAGCAAAAAAGGGCCACGTGATTTACTAAAACAACAAGTTTGGGGGGGGGGGTACTTAGGACAAGTCAAAGTTTAGATGTACATGAATAAAACGTGATAAGTTCAGGGGGGTAATGTATACTTCTCTCAATATTATATTATATATAACTGAGGATGGTCAAATTTGGTCGTCCTCACGTTGAATATAATAATATTAAATTTATTATGTAGTACGAATTATGGGCCTAGTTTCAATTTGCGTTTATTTTTCTTTTTAAATTCATTTTTAGGCGGACATCTCTAATTGGTGTATAGTATTGATATTTTATATAGTTTTTGTTATCTTTTCTTGCTTGTCCATCCTTTTTATTCATATTCGATTACAACTCTTATTTCGTGCATTTCTTTGTACGTGTTTCTTTTTTATTGTGATTTTGTTCCTAAATAAATATAAATTTAAATTTTTAAAAATTCTTTGGTCATAATATTTTTTAATATGTCCCTGAGTTTAAATATAGTAATTAGTGTAAATTTAAAAAGAGATAAAATTTAATTAGGTGTAAGTTGGTAAAGTAATCTTTAATTTTCTAGAAGTGAAAAGTTTATTAAAGGGTGTGCCCAAGCCAAAAGGAGCACATATTGGGAATGAAGGGAGCAAAATTTCCTTCGGTTAAAAATATATTTTACTAAATTAATTTTATTAATAATTTTAAAATCTTAAAGTTAATTATGATCACATATATAGTTATTAAATACTAAGAATAATATGGATAAAAAAATTATTATAATACTCACTCAATTTATTAAAATGGACCAGTAGAATGAAACATATATTTTTGATATATTAACCAAGTAAAATGAAACATATGGAGTACTCTCTCCATTTCAATTTGTGTATTTGGTTATAATTTTAAATGGATAAGAAAGTAATGAAATATTTTAAATATACAAAAGTGTTCTTTAATGTTGTGATTTTAAACATATCATATTAAAATTAAAATTAAAGAGTTGTGGAAAAAGATTCTTTCTTAAAGCACTAGAAAGGAAATTAAGATAAACAAAATTTATCTTTATTTAGATAAATAAAGGTTCTACATAATTAAGAAATCAATATAAATTGATATTACTTAAGTAAGGGTAACTTGGTGAAAATACATCTTACTTCTTTGGGATAATTGATTTCTTGGGGTCATTTGGTTGGAAAAGGGTTATCCCGAGATAATTAATTTTGGGATTAGTTATCCCACCATCTGTATGAGATAAGTTATCCCATCACTATGGTATAAATGGTGGGATAAATAACCCCGATACTAACTAATAACTCACACAAAAAATAAGATGAAGTAGTCCTACATTTTATTTCGGGACTATTTATTCCTTATATCTCACACCAAATGATTCCTAAAGGTTATCTCCAATCTAAAATATCATATACTATGGACTAGAAGGAGAATATATTACCGTTTGAATTATTTGTAATTATACATCTTTTGATAAAGTTAGGTAACTTTGGAACCACATTTCATTTTAATGGTGAAACATTTGCTATATCTTACTAATTACTCTCTTTTATTTTAATTTATTTGATACTTTTCATTTTCTGAAAGTCATTTTAATTAATTTCTTAAGCTAAATTAATTTGATCAACTTAATATTTTTTTTTAAGAATTTAATTTATTTAGGCATAACCTATATATACACAAACTAAATTAATTCTTTAGATTTATTTAATGAGTTTAGTTATTATTTTTTCTTAATTTTTTTAACACTAAGTTTAAATTACAACATTTAATTAGCATAAATTTTTGTCCACAATATTATATAGATTCGTCATGTGTACGTGCTTTGCACGTGTGTATAACGTTAATTAATAATAAAAAATAACATTAAATTTCATGAAAAATGCACTACTACATAACAGAACATACAAATCAATAACGATTTTCCTAAACAATAGATCATATCATTACAGAAAAAAATCATCCATACTAAAACAATGAAACAACACGAATAGTACTATTGCAAATAAATTAACAATCTTATTAGACTTTCCTGGAAAATCTCACATCAGATAAACTCAAACTTTCTTGGCAAAAACTCAAATTTTTAAAAAAAAACTTGGGTGAAAATACATTAAAAAAATTCAGAACAATTGAGTCATTGACATAAATGAAATTAATAATTAGAAGGGGAACTACCAAATTTTATATTGCGGTTTGAAAGTCAATTCCTTTAGAATTAAAATACGGGGTATCTTAAGTGGAGGTGATCTTGAATACTTACTTGAGTGGGCAAGGCTTGTCATGGTGCACACAATTTTTCCCTGTAAAATCGTTCATCAACATCATCCTTGTTTTATTTAATTATCGAAAAAAAAAATTAATTGAAAGAGATTCATGAGAAACTATTCGATGGGGTTTATTATCAAAATTTTACCTGAAAAAAATATGAAAAATTATCAAAAAGGTGAATTCATTATCAATTGTTAATTATGTACAATTCATATATAATTATACAAGCTATTAGCTATAAGAAACAAAGAAAAGGTAGAAAGAACGATGGTGATTAATGCAAGAAGACTACTCAAATCAAAATTGAAAATTTTTTTTTAGTAAAAGTAGAACATGCCGTATATATGTTGAAATTCTAGTTACAAACAAATACAAATCCTAAATTTGCACGTTAATTTTTTGTTTTGTCAAAAATACTTTGTGTTCTTAATAAATCTTACAAATCCTAGGCTACTACTACTACCATATATTTAATTTACCTAAAAAAATGGCAATTTTTTATTTTCCAAAAATAGGGCAGTTTGAGTTTTTATTGAAATTATTGCAATTGCTATTTAAATAATAAGTTTATTGTATCTCATAATAATTAGGAATCTTTTTTGATTATTTTCCTATAATTAAGGAATCTAAATCTTTCGTGACTTTTTTTACCTAAAAATTTCTAGAACTTTTCATTCCATTTATTTGTAGGACTCTTCCTTTTAATTCTCCTTTCATTTTTTTTTTTAAGTTTTTAAAAATATATATTATTAGTATTTATTTATAACTATAATTTAAGAAAATAGTAAAAAAAACCACTTTATCTACTGAAAATTATTTTAATGAAGAGAAAAAACTTCATATTTTTAATATATTATAGATATAGATTATACATTATAGATATAAATTTTATTAATTATGCAGTAAAAGAATATAATATAAATTAATTTTTTTAATTAAAGTATTATTATTTTTATACTTAGGGGTCGTTTGGTTTGAGGTATAAAAAATTGAAGGAATAAGTTATCTCGAGAGAAAATCGAAGATCACTTAATTCCTTATTTGGTTGGAGGGATTAATCCAACCCGGGATAATTTATTCCATTATTTTTTCCTTAGTGATAGAATAACTTATCCTATATACATGATGGGATAAATTATCTCGAATAATTTTAAAATATCTAATCCCAATATTAGTTATTCCAAGATAACAAATTCCCAACCAAACGATGCCTTAGAGTTAGCACGGCTACAAATAACTAGTACTCTGGTATTTAATATATAGTACTATAACAAATACTCTATCAAATCAAATGTAGATTGTTTTTCCTCCTGTTTTAAGTTGATTCTTCCATTGGGTTTGGCTTGTACACCCGTACTCCCAATCACCTATTGAGCGTACTGTGTACCATTGTTTTTGTGTTCAGTAACAATGGCGGGGACACTCCAAATTCTATTCCTCAATCCTCCGGCCATCGGATATTCACTTTCTCGCTGCCGGCGTCCGACGACCCACTTCCCATTTTCTGGCATCAGGTCGCATCTTGTTTCGAAACTCAGTTCATCCGTTAGGGCCTCGTTACAACATTCAAATAAGGTCAATTTTCTTTACTTAATTATCAAATGTGCTCCTCCTTGATTTATTTGTCAACTTTTAATCCTTTGTGTTGCCAATTTTACAAGTAATATTTGACCCATATTCTCAAACTTGAGAAAATGATAATGGCACCAATTAACCTAATTATGCTAATATACTAGTGAGAGATAAGACATAAAGGAAGAAAAAGATTTATACAGCCGATAACTATTAGTTGAGAATACATTTTAGGCATGTTAGCTACTATTCTGTTGCAAGTCCTATGCTCTTTAGGAGTGTTTTAGAGATTTATAGGTTTAGAAAATATAGAGAACTTTTATCATTTTTTATTTGTATTTCAGTAACATTGACAGAGATGAGTTTAAATGTAGTAACATGGTCGGTCATTCATATAGCTGACCCCCAACTTATTTTGAACTGAGCATATTCTAGATGATAAAGAGTTGTGCGTTTAAAATTAGTTTGGTGTTCAAAACTACAGAAGTCAGCTTTAGATAGTTAATTTGAAAGAAGGGAGTATTTTACGTTTTCTTTGTTGTTTGCTGATCAGATTTATGTTATTTTTCAGGGAAATGGTCGTGGAGACCATCTTCCACAGGCTACTGCAAAAGACTTTGATTGGGTAAAACCACTTTCGGGTTTTGTATCTAACAATTTTTTGCCTTTAGGTGAGCTTATCCAATCCTCCTTGAGTGAATTTGGATATTGTGGACTGGATTGCAGATTGATATATTGTTTTTCAAGCTAGAAGATTATGTCTGGCTAACTTTTGGAACATTATCTACCTTAATTGCTTAGTTTTGGCTGTGGATTTCGTAACTTTTGACCTGTCAATTTAAAGAACATATCGTGATGGTTGCCTTAAGTGCACCAATTTTGCTCTTTGTTTTTTTCTTCCAGTTTCTTACATGAGCTTAGAAGGACATGTTTTGGAACATTATGTACTTCTTTAGAATAGTTTCTGGCAATTTCTTAACATGGGTTTATGAACTTGAAATATTGTGTGTGTATTGTCCAGTTAGTGAATCATAGTTTGTAATTCTTTTACCTTTTGTCATAATGATCCATGGGTTGGTTTTTTAAATTTTATTTTATGAAGTAATGTGTTTTATAGAAAGGCATCAAGGAGATGCAAGGTTAACAGGAGCCTAATTACAGAAGAACAGAAGTGTAAGAGAACATTGTTTGCCCCAAATACAATGTCTCAATCAAGAACTAAAGTGCTATTGAAATTCAAAAACTGTACTGAACTAGTTACTGTGGGTAGACAACTTTCTTGAAACATGAACTTTGCGCAAATGGTCTCCAATGGCCTTAATCTATTCAAAATCATGAATAACGGGTCCAAATTAGTCTATAAAAACTAATCGCACAATTTTAGGACACCTCGGGGTCAAAGTCAATCCTTGGTCAACTCAAACCCGCCCCTTGGGTCAAGGGTTCAAAATTAGAAATTGATTACATTAACGCGTTACATATAAGCACACAAGTCAAATCTACAATTAGATTTCCAATCTGAGTCTTTCTCGATGTTCAAATCCCCAAAATACTTGTTCTAAATCTCGGTCTAAAATCCCCAAATTTTCATTTCTTAAATCCATGTGGCGTAAAAATCCATAGGTATTAATGATATTGATTACACTAGTTGTTTAGAACACTTACCCAACATTTGTAGGTGAAGATCAAGCTCGAAACCCCTCAAATCCGAGCTTCCAAGCTCTAAAAATGGTTAAGATTGAACCAAATCCGCAAATGGGGCTATTTATAGAAGATCACAGCTAAACCAGCACCCACGTCCTAAATCGCGTACCAGTGACTGCACTGCCTGCCTTTAGTTAAATGGTCACAACACCTTGTACAAATGTCCAAATGACAAACGGTTTGAAGCGTTGGAAGCTACTCAAAGGGCTACAGTTTTTGTTTATAAATCATCTCCAAATTCGTTTTATATTGGGGATATGTTCTTGTGAAGTCAGGTCATACATTATTTGAACATTTCTTTCCCCCTAATTCTTTCCAAACCAATTCCAAGTTATTTCTGCTGACACCTAAACATCCTTATAACTCTCCAAACCACATTACAACTATATTCTCATATTCAAATGATATTGTTCTCATTAGTAACGATTGTTGACATGCAAATAATGAACGTAAAATTCGTTAATGTACTTTAAGGAGTTAGAAGTTTATGAATCTATTCCAGGTCCATGAACGGACCTGGAGCTTTATTCTTTGCTCAACTCATAATGATATTAAAGACCTCTTGTTCTTCAAACAGTCTCTCTCTACCAACTTCTTTCCTCCTCTATTTTAGGTTGATCTCTTAAACAGTAGCCAGGTCTCCAATCAATTGAATAATGGTTCTACTGTTCTGGTAGAAGCTGAGAATTTCCCCTTCTATAATCTTCTATCACCTCATCCCCTACTATCAACTTGCCGATATGGTTGTACCTTCTGCGTGCATTTGCCCTTTTTTTAATTTTGTGCTCCTGTTACCCTGTTTCACCCAGTCCTGTATTTTTGTCTCCAATGTACTACTCATACTTGATAATATCCTCCAAATTCATTTGTAGTGTGGCCCTCCTTAATAAATCATCTTCCTGCAAAACCCTGCTTTCTTGTTCAAAATTCAACTGTAACAATTGACTTAATATCTGGTTTCTTCTTATCAAGGTTCCGTAAGTTATCAGGATTCCACTCCTTAAGCTTCACTTGTAATAATCTCAGTTTCTTGGCAATAATGAAATCTGGTCTGCCCTCAATAGAGAAAGATGTCCACCAGTCCTTCACAAGGTTCAGGAATCCATCCACTTCTACCCACCAATTTTCAAATTTGAAGTAGGACGAAGTTTTCTCTCAATCCCCACAGAGAAGCATAAGATGAGAATGACCTGATGATATCCTAGTAACTGAATGGGTATTGGGTAGTTGGAATAGAAGAAGAATATGGTTTTCTTCTTTCTTTGCTCTTTTTTGTTCCCCTTAAATTTTGTTTCTATAAGAATGAAGTAGGTGATATTTCTACCAAAGTTAAATTTAACTCAAATTCTCATTAGATGAAAGTTTGCTCTGTAGCTAATAAACTATAATATAGCAAATGCAAATAAAAGATGCTTCTAATCCGTATACAGCTGATGCCACATGTACTGTAATTTGGTAAGTGTTCACAAGGTTAACATTTCCCTTTGGGGTATCAAGATGAAGCAGAATTCCCTGCATCCACAAACAGGATGTCCAGATCAACAGCAGAAGACTTTCTGATTGTGATAGAATTTATATGTGTATGTTTTGTTGCTTTGTCCATCTCTATTTGGCTCATCATCTTTTAGGAGAGATTGAGCATAACTAATTTGTCTGTATTGAAGGCATTATGCCCAATGAGGTGATGCAGAAAGTATTCATGTACAGAGTTGGTTGGCCTTTATGTGACATTGGAACATTATTCTGCACAATAGAGGTTTAATGTTCTTGTAGTTCTTAACTGTATCAATTGCGTTGTCATTTTGGTGACAATGTGCACATAGCTCTGGAATGTTTTTTTCATTTTGAAAAAGAATGAAATCGAAATGGCTGCATCAATTATGCCAGCCAAAACGACCATGAATCCTTAAGCGTGGATAACTGTAGAGTATATGGGCACTGGGATTGTTGATTACCATGAGCTTTACCTGATTGCACTAAAGTGTGTTGCTATCATGAAGGTCGTCTCGAAATGTTATGTAATGATATTTCTGATGTGGATGTTATTTACATAATATCCTCTAAAGTTTTGAATTATTTTATGTGTATTGATAAGAAGGATTTGTAGTGCCAAACTCATGCGTTCTCACTTCTCAATAATTTTTGCAGCTTTAATTGGTGGAGTAGCATTAGGGCTTGCTAATCCTACACTTGGTTGCCTGGCTGATAGATATTATCTATCCAAAGTTAGCACCTTTGGCATATTTATAATCTCAGGTAGAATTCTGTCTTTTCTCTTTGTCAATTTCGGTCCCCAGTGATTATTTACCTTCTTATGATACAGGGCTCACATTGCGTAGTGATGAAGTAGGTGCTGCCGCTGAAGCTTGGCCTGTTGGGCTTTTTGGTCTTGTATGAATTCAAACTCTTCTTTGTGGCATTGTAATTTTTGTGGGTTCTCCTCTTCATCTCTGTGTCTTCTTATGGCCGAACCATGATAATGGAACTTGAGCTGCTTTCACAACTATTTTGGATGTTGATTTGTACGTCAAAATTCTTCACTATGTATGATGTAAGAATCACCAAATTGAAACTGCCACGACCCAAATTCGAGGGGTTCGCATGGACACCTAAGGTTATTCCACTAGGAAAACTCTATATATCTTATGCTATTGAAACAACGACCACCATGACCTTGATTCTTGAATATAATAAGTACTAGTAAGTGACTGAAAGGTTTATCATAAGATTAAAATGTACAACTCAATCTATTTAAATTTAAAATGCACCCACAACCGAGTTTATGGATCATGATTCTAGATCTTTAATAACTGATAACTATGAAAAAGTCTGGATAGAGAAAAATAGTTGACTCTAGTATCCTAGAGGAGAAGGGGAGCTCACTAAACTCTGGAAACACGGCCAGCTACTAACTATCTTGAAGAACTAACTTCGAATTTGCAAAAAAAAAAAAGAAAAGAAAACATAAGAGGGGTGGCTGAGTCTACTGACCCAGTGAGATAACCATCCACAAGTGTCGGTACCAAAGTTAGAAATAACATATACTGAATACTGAATCTGAAAAAGAGTAACAATAAGTATTTGCCGAAAGTAAATCTGTTTTACTTTACTATTTTATCTCTGTATCTGAGATACAATTCAAATATCTGAAACCACATGCACTAGGAATTCTATCCCGGTGGTCCGACCCCAAACTGCTCGGCTAGGTAACCATATGCCTCGTGACTGTACATCATGAGGGTTAACACCACCCCCACTCGGCTAAGATTGCTAGCATAATCTGAATCTGATTACTATCATGAGTAGCATAAGTTGATATCGTCATACCTTTGTGCAACGCAACATGATGGCGCTTCATGGGGGAAAGAGAACATCAACTGAGACCTTTCGAGCTTTCTCCCAAAATGTCATTTTCATCCAAAACATATGTATTGTATGGTGTTGCTTAGAACATTTAAACAATAATTAGCTAAACAACATGCATGGGTCTAAAGTATTTTTTCAAAAAATCCAAAACATACTTTAAGAAGTAATCATAAGAAAGCACATTATATGGAAAATCATAATTATATAATCAAACTAATCACTTATTATTTCTTAACTAAGAGTCTGTTTGAGATTGTTGTTGGGAAGCCAAAAGTGCTTTTTTTTTTTCTTGAGTACAAAGCACTTCTTTTGATAAGGTAGGGTGTTTGGTAAACTTACATAACTGCTTTTAAATAGAAGTAGAAGCAGTTTCTGATGTTGGGAAGAAGCAGAAAGTTCCTGTTCTTAAAAAAGCAGAAGTAGAAAATTATTACAAAAATAACCTATCACTTATACCTATGTACCAATATATCCCTTATCAATTAATTAGCATATATCATAAGTTTGATTAAAGTTTTATTTTTATAATTTTATTCTTCATTTAACCCAGTGTATTCCCACCTAGTGGGGTCTGGGCGGGGTAAGATGTACGCAGTTCATACCTCTACCTCTAAAGAAGTAGAAAGGCTGTTTCCGATAGACCCCCGGCTCAAGTCACGAGATACCACACAAACTCATAGTAAAGCACAGAACTAGATTACATAACATAAATACGGCACCCATAAGTATTAGAAAACAGAGAAAAGCACACAGATTCGTAATAAAACATGGAACACGGAATCATAACAAGAATAAAACCCCCACCAAGTAATTCCCTACACTAGCGACCTAAACCGGCCCTAGTCTTCTGCCCTAATTCGCGTCCTCCAGACCTTCCTATCTAGGGTCATGTCCTTGGTGAGCTGTAACTGCTCCATGTCCCGCCTAATCACCTCACCCCAGTACTTCTTCGGCCTACCCCTACCCCGCCTAAAACCATCCAACGCTAGCCTCTCACACCTACGAACCGGGGCATCCATGCCCCTTCTCTTCACGTGTCCGAACCATCTCAATCGGGTTTCCCGCATCTTGCACTCCACTGGAGTCACACCAACCTTCTCCCGGATAGCCTCATTCCGAACTCTATCCCCTCTAGTCAGCCCACACATCCAGCGCAACATCCGCATTTCTGCCACCTTCATTTTTTGGATGTGGGAGTTCTTAACTGGCCAACACTCCGCTCCATACAACATGGCCGGACGGACTACCACCCTGTAGAATTTGCCTTTCAGCTTGGGCGGCACCTTCTTATCACACAACACCCCCGACGCGAGCTTCCACTTCATCCATCCCGCCCCAATACGGTGCGAGACATCCTCGTCAATCTCACCGTTACTCTGGATCACGGACCCGAGATACTTGAAACTATCCCTCTTACATACCTCCTGTGATTCCAGCTTCACTACTACCTCATTCTCCCGCCTCACGTCATTAAACTTGCATTCCACATACTCTGTCTTGCTTCTGCTCACCCTGAACCCTTTAGACTCAAAAGTTTGCCTCCACACCTCTAATTTATCATTCACACCCCCTCGAGTCTCATCTATCAGAACTACATCGTCTGCAAAAAGCATACACCAAGGCACCTCCCCTTGAATACGCCGCGTCAACACATCCATCACCAACGCAAACAAAAAGGGACTAAGAGTAGATCCCTGATGCAATCCTGTCAAGACAGTGAAATGCTCTGAGTCTCCTCCCGGCGTCCTCACCTGAGTTTTCGCTCCATCATACATATCCTTAATTGCTCTGATATATGCCAGCGGTACTCCACTCACCTCCAAGCATCTCCAAAGCACCTCCCTGGGGACTTTGTCGTAAGCCTTCTCCAGGTCGATAAACACCATGTGCAGGTCCTTCTTCCTTTCCCTATACTGTTATTTTATTCCTCACTCCTTTTCTTTAAACAAAATCGAAAACATAATTGATGATGATGATATATGAACATATAATTCTTTATTTTTAATTATTAGTGACAATAAATGACATACGAATCACGTTGCAAGACCATTGATACATGTTCTTTTCCGTAATTTGTTTCTCAAAAACACTTTTTAGAAAAGATTAGCCAAACAAAATCTGGTTATCAGAAGCACTTTTTAAATGCATTAGCCAAACACAAATTGCATTTTTTGAAAATATTTTTCTGAAAAGCCATTTTATAAAAGTGTTTCTCAAATAAACAACTTTCTAGTAGTAACTCCAAACAACCTATAAAGCTGAAAACACTTTGACAGAAGCATGTAACTATCCCCATATATGCAAGGTTGCCATACATATACTCCATATTAGAAAACAACTACCTATACATCCTCTGACTTAAAAATGAACACTTTAATAAATCGTGCTAGTTATGGAAAAATGAAAAATCAGTAATGGATCTTTCAACTCGTCGTGACTTGGCATTACTATAGTTTGATCTCACGACTTGTCTTTAGTAAACCGTTCGTGAATCGATCAAGAATAAATTGCAACATGATAATTTCTATATTAGATTTATTCTAATGGGGTCTCTAAAAGACTAGGAAGATCCGAGTCCCTTATATTGTGAGAACAATAGAAGTATTTGTATGTATCTATGAACATGCATGCAAGCGTGTCGAAAACTATGTTTTGCCATAATAAAGTTTAGAATGAATAAAAAGTAAGAGCTAGTGAATACTTTCAGAATTTTGAAGTTGAAACGTTCCTATTGGGTTTGAGGTGAGGTGATTATGGAGAGCTACATCTATTGTCGTTAAATAGGAGGCCATAGTTCAGTTTTAATCTAGGAGCATATTGGTGGCAGGTTGGTGTTTGACTCATTACTATTTAGAGTTAGTGGCAGTGTTGCTTATTTTGAAGAATTATGAAGTTCAAAGAATCTTTGGTCACTAGGTAATTGCTGTCGCAGTCGAGGAGTTTCTAGATTAGGTTCCGTAACACGAGGTCACCGTGAGAGAGGACGGGGAGCTGACCTTGGTTTCCGACGTCTGTCTCTGCTTCTTTTGGTTACCTTGCAATTTCTAACCACTTTCAATTCATACCATATTCATGTTATCATAACCCAATTCCTTCACTACCCTCATGCGTGTCCATACACATTTTGTGGACACTTTAATCACGTCATTGGGCAGTTAATTAATCCAAATTAGTATTATAAATTTATGGGGCTTTACATTTTCAGTGAATGACTATCATCTGGATGGACCTGTACCAATTTTCTTTGTCTCTTTTGGTATTGGATGCAATATCTTAATTTTGTTTCTTGATCATTTTATGTTGGCATTTTTATTCTTAACTATTTCTAGCATATTCTTATTGATGCAGGTTTCCATTTTGTTCTTCACTCCTTTTTTTTCCAAGATTATTTTGCTGCTAAAGCTTCAACCTCAAGAATTTGTCACAGGTTAGACAGCTAAAAATACCCAACCTC
Source organism: Capsicum annuum (assembly GCF_002878395.1). Lineage (NCBI taxonomy): Eukaryota > Viridiplantae > Streptophyta > Magnoliopsida > Solanales > Solanaceae > Capsicum > Capsicum annuum. Next base: position 97,998,905 of record NC_061117.1, on the reverse strand, counting down.
TCCATGTTGTAGGCATGCAATAACTTTCCAAACACGCGGAAGGTGGGATGAAATGAGGAAGACGATTATGATAAGTGATTATTATTGTTTGATGCTCCTTCAGAATAAAAACCAAGTTGATCAACAAGATTTTGTTGGTGTAGAGACTTGATTGTTCACTTTAAAGTGTCTGTGGATATAGGCATACTCGCGTCTCTCATGGAATAAGAGTTGTATTCCAAGTCATTGCACGCACATGTAGACAGGGGAGAGGGAAGGAGAGATAGGGGCTAATGTTTATCAGCATGGTTGAAGGATGGAGATGATATTCTCGAAGGCCTTTGGTCTAACCGTGTTAAGGCTTTTAAAATATCCCTTTTTATCTCTAAGCTTTAATTTCCACATATTGCGAACTTAGAATGAGCTGCATTGTTCTTTATTTTATTCTAATTGTAAATGCATGACTTCTAATTTACAGCTCTTATAAATAACCAGGCTATCTGGTCATGAAGAAAATGTGTTTAGCATAAATTGTAGTGCATTTATGTTTTCCTAGTTTCACTAGGAATCTGTTGATTACGATTATATTTTTTGGTTCCTTAGGGTTGGCCATATTTAGCTGCATGCCCACAACACTATCTAGTGGAGTAGCACTAACTCGGGTAAGTTGAATGTCCTATTTTATGCATGGTACTTTCTATCCAGAACCAAACATGGGAAATAGTTGGTTGTTGAGTTTGACTGCAGGTTTCACTTAAACACAGTTAGCAGGAGGAAACTCTGCTCTTGCGCTTGCAATGACTTTAATGTCAAACCTTCTAGGAATTCTGATTGTAAGTTTTCTGAGCTATGTATCTGAATGCTGCAAATCCCTTTCATGCTATAAGTTCCATATCAATTATCATTATCTCCTTCACTTTATCTGTACATAGTGCTAGCAGAGTTGATTGTCTTATTTTATAGTATGGTTTTTTCTGTCCAATCCTTATTCATGCAACTTTGATGGCTATTTTGGACTATTGTTTCATGAAATACTTGAATGTATGTGAAAGAAGATGATTCTTTGTTAAAACTTCTGTAATTGAAGTTGCTTAAATTAGTCCAAGTTCCTTGTTAGTTCATGTCTTCCTTTTGCATTTTATAATTAGAATTCTTTCGTAAGGAAATCTTTATTATTTGGGTGCATTCTAATTGTTGAGCCAGTTATCTTCTTGTTTCTTACCACTTGTTGAACTTTTTCCCTAAAAAGATAAAATTGGAATAAGTATAGCCAGGAACGTTCAGATGTCAGCTGGTATTAGGTTTTTTTCCCATTTCATAAATCTCTCTTGTTATATGTATCTGTTTCTTGAAAGTAGTCAATGAGACCTTCTTGTGCAAGGCAAATAATTTGTTGTGTTAATACCATATTGAAGCATCCTTTACCTTTTGAAATGAAGCAGCTGATTTGAAACCAACATGCAATCAAGATTTGTTTATTTGTTTATTTATTTTTAGTTTCAGTAGAGCAATTGATGGTGACTGTTGAAACACAAGGATTGATATGCTCATCTGCTCCATTTGATAGGCATAAAATAAATCCTACTTTATTCCATGTTTGTGCTTGGACGATTTTTGCCTCACTACCCTATGTACTTTTTAACTATTCGTTTAATCCCTAATGTTGTTCTAGGTACCTTTTTCGATCTCCAAGCTCATAGCTGCTGGGGTTGGTGTGTGTGTTCCAGCTGGGCAGTTGTTCAGAAGCCTTGTTCTCACACTTCTAGTTCCTCTTATCATAGGGAAGGTATTTACCTGAAATCAATCCATTTATACCCTGTTGAAAAATTAAAAGTTCTTTTATGACTCCACAAGTTCTTGATAGACATTGCAACCGTCATCTTTAAATGTTAAGCAACAAGTAGTCTATTATAGCTGCTATGATGTTGTATTTTCTTTATTCTCGTCAGTGTCCAATGGTTTTATTGCCTAGGAATATCTATGTAATTTATGTTCAGCTGTCACGAACCATACTCAATAGTCATCATGCTCTGAGCATGTATGTTTTTTTTTTTTATGGGTGATGGTTAGGGGAGGGGGTTGTCCATATCGTAGTTTATTTCTAATTTAGCTTGTGTTTTGTTGGATAGGTTCTAGACCATGGCTTACCTTTTGAGTTGTCCCGATCTCTCCTGGGTTTCCCTTTTTTGTTTTTTCGCATTCGGCTACTTTATAATCTTTTCTTCTGATAAACATTGTTTCAATGATGTCTTCACTTCTACATATACTATGGACAATCCAATATGATGAGATAACGGAAGTTTGGTTAATCAAGTTGCTTTGTTCGGGAAAGCTAGGGAGAGACTATAACTAATTAAGCTTTAGAAAGATGAGAAATATTTCCAAGATTACTTAACATTTCTCAAAATATTTATGCATTTTATCTCCAAATACTGGAGACCTGCCGCAGGAATCCGATTTGTAGGTGACAAAGGGATCAATTTCAATCTGCTTTCAACTTCCTGTTAGCAGTTTTAGCCGCACACTTTCTTATTGTGGAGAGAAAATAGTTTTCTCTTCGAGGAATAAAGATAGTGTACAATCTTTTCCTTGGTTTGGTGTTTTGTGCTGGTAAAAAGGGAGATCAAGCGGACCGGCTTATGCTTACCTCTTATCACTGAGACATTTGATTTTCTTCGTAACGAATTGGAGACCTGCTGCAGGAATCCAATTTTGTAGGTGACAAAGGGATCAATTTCAATCTGCTTTCAACTTCCTGTTAGCAGTTTTAGCTGCACACTTTCTTATTGTGGAGAGAATATAGTTTTCTCTTAGAGGAATAAAGATAGTGTACAATTTTTTCCTTGGTTTGGTGTTTTGTGCTGGTAAAAAGGGAGATCAAGTGGACAGGCTTATGCTTACCTCTTATGACTGAAACATCTGATTTTCTTCATAACTAATTCGAATTGAAGGGTGATATAAAATCGGTCTATTTTCAGCATCATATCCACAGTTAGCGCACTTCGCCTAAAGGGAAGAAAATTTTACGAACATCTTTTTTTCTAAAGCAGAAGATTCATACGGATTGTTAAGAGTCGTCTTGTTATCTTCAAGCTTCTTTTCCTGGTACTGAAAATATTAATTGGTCTTGAAAAGTACATATTACTTGTTTGAATTGAGTCAGAAGAAATGGTGGAACTTGATCCCCTTTTGTATATGGTTTACTATTTGGAGAGAAAGAAACAAGAGGTGTCTTGAGAATACTGCAGAATCAGTACAAAAGATTAAATGGTACTGTATGAACCCCACCTTTTTTGGTGTAAAGTGGATGCTGGATAGGTTGTAAATTTTATATCTTCTTTGTAGTTTAGCAGTAGTCTGCTTGATTTTGCTCTTGGTTACTGATGTAAATCTTTTTGACGGTTGCCAGCATACCCTCATTGCTGAGTAATACAACTTTACCTTTGTCAAAATTAACAAATAGAAAATGAAGCCATCCTCCATATTTGGTGTAATTCAGTACTCAAAAGGCCCAAGTCTGAACAAAAGGGCAGAGATAATTGAAAAGGTTCTATTTCATTGTTTTATTGAAAGCTTTTCCCTGTGGGTTGTGATAAGAAAACATTATGATGGAACTACATTACACCGAGATATATCTGGAGTATCTAACCAAAAACATTTCATTTGGATGGACTTCTTTTAATAGATAGCATCAGGATGTTTCTTTTTCTTCTTGTACCTTTGAAGTTTCTAACACTGATTAATGCCTTTTCTTTCTCCCTTGTTTTACTCCCTTTACAGGGTTTACGAGAATGTTTCAAGGGTAAGTAATCTGGCGCACTCATCGAAAAAGTTAGATGTCTTATCTAAACTATCTCATAGCTTGAATAGTTTCAAACTCTTGGAGTAGCTATAGCTTGCCTTTTCCCATGAATGCATTAATGCCCATTCTGGACCATCATCCTAAGTGCCCTCAACTATTGGTTATAATGGTTTAGCTGTTTATGCTATGGGAGTTGACTTTCCTTTTCCTTACAAGGACTCGTGGAGGGTATGTGAAAAGATCATTAATGTAATTACTCGAGTCAAGCGGATTAGGAGAGGGAAGGACCTACTTTCCCTGTCCAAACCATCTGACATGCACAGCTTAAGGCTTTTCACCTATGTTGCTCGTTCTCTCCAAAATGTTGCCGCACCCGTGTCGAATCCTCCAAAAATACACTACGTTTGGAGGATCCGATACGTGCCCGTCAACATTTTTGAAGAGTTGGAGCAACATAGCTTTTAACATTCTTTTTCTCTGGTTGTTGATCGAACTCGGTCTATAGGGCCAGAGACAGCAGTTACCATTCTACTTTGCTTCTTTATTTGTAAAATCACTTCGATTGAAGTAGTATTGCCTTACCACTGATGATAGGAAGTTATACTAAATAAATACATCATCTTAATTGACTTCAAATTGCAAAATTTGATTTCTTTGAAAAAGTATTTCAATGAAGTGTCTCATTGCTAGAACTAGACTTCTTATTGCGAAATTCCACATCATTGAATAATGTATTGGCTATGTGATATGAAGTAGTCAAGTGTAACGACCCAAATTCTATAGGATTGGTGACTGACACCCAACTTCCCCTTGTGTGAACCAAAATCTGTTATATCTAAATCATTCAACCTCAATAGCATTAAGGCTAACATAAGCAAATTGCGCAACAAAGCATAAACTTCATAACCAAATATGTATCCAATATAGATAACTGTAACACAGGTCTAAGCCCCAACAACAAAGTCGTAGGAGCATCTAATAGTTTTGGTGGATTGCAGCTTGAAAACTAGGATAGAAGCTATGGAGATGAAGTCTACTTGCCACAAAAGAACTAGAGTGGGTTGCTCACCACGGAAGTAGTTATCTAACTGGAAGAAATAGCCAGTTGTTCGCTAGTGCTCGTCACTAAATCTGCATGTTAGTTGTTAAAATGAGTAGGAATAGGAATAACATATAGAATCCTACTTGAAAAAGAATTGTAATGTAGTGTCTTATTTGGAAAAGGATTGGAATGTAGTGGTTATAAATAGGGTCTCAATGTAATAATATAAGATACAACAATTCAATAATATTTTTCTCCTATATTTCTCACGTGGTATTAGAGCCTATACGATCTTGGTAGAGAATTAGAAAGCTAATGGTTATAATGCATGTAACCTCTTGTTTGGCCAATGATTATGCTAGAAAAGTTGGGTCAGCATGCGACTTTCTCATATCTGATTTGCATAGCACCGTGCATCTCTCCGTACTACTTCTCATATTTGATTTGCATAGTACCGTACATCTTTTCGAACTACCTTCTCAGATCTGTGCGTCTTTTTGGTGACTCCTCAGATCTGGTTTGCGTAGTTCCATGCATCTTTCGATGACTCCGCAGATTTGATTTGTGTAAGGTTGTGCCATCATTCCGACCCAACCCATATATATTTTCTTTTTCAATAGGGCCGTGCCGTCATTCCGATCCTAATCATAATCGTGCCGCCATTCCGACCCTACCCATGTAATTTCTATTTTTCAGTAGGGCCGTGTCACGTCATTCTGATCCTACCTATAGTCGTGCCGTCATTCCGGCACTGCCCGTATAATTCCTATTTTCCAGTTGGGCCATGCCATCATTCCGATCCTACCCATATAATTTCTCTTTCTTAGTAGGGGTGTGCCATCATTCCAACCCTACTCATATAATTTTTTTCTCAGATTTTGACCCTTTTTTAGCGGTCAAACCTAATTTTCTGGTGACATGTACTACTTTTCCGGCCACTTTTTCAGTTTGTTCCTTTTCAACTATGTCTCCCAGACGTCAAGAGCAGTGCTTACCAGTTTTCTTGCAAATATCTTCATCAAGTCCTTTAATGATCCTCATATTAATTACATCTATAACAAGCTTGGTACATATGCCTTGTATGCACCAGCTGGGGTTTGTTAAAATGAGTAGGAATAGGAATAACGTATAAAATCTTACTTGGAAAAGGATTGTAACGTAGTTTCCTATTTGGAAAAGGATTGGAATGTAGTGTTATAAATGGAGTCTCAACATAATAATATAGATGCAACAATTTAATAATATTTTCTCCTATATTTCTAATTGGGGGCTTAGGGGTCAATTCCATAAATTTCCACGTCTAATCTCATATTTGGATGAACAAACTAGTTTATAATCATGAATAAAACTCAAATACTAGTTTAGAATCTTTAACTTAGACCAAAAGTCCCTTAGCCGAAAACCCCTTAATCTCATTGAGATAGACCTTTCAGAAGTATCAAAAGCTGATTCTGAAGTTCTCTGCCATTCATATTTCCAGGGATTTCAGTGATTGCAGAACTCCCACTGCAATCATGAAATTTAGCCCAAGGCAGGTTTGCTGCTTCGTGACCCCCAGGTCAACATGCCTGCCAGTAAACCTTCTTCCTCAACTGCAGACCCTCTTCCTCAATTTCAGTATTGCACCCGATACATCAGAAACAGTTCTACATCTGTTTTATGTTTTCAACTTGTCTGAACCCCTGGAGTCTTATTCTAAATCATCCAAACAAGTCATAAATAACAATAACAACCTATATGCATGCTAAAAACATAGTATGGAATAAAAGTGCAGAGTAATCAATATAAGGGGTGCGGTTGTTGCATCAAACTGCCTAATATATTACTAATTTTTTAATAATTTCTATTGCAGGCGTGGCTGAGTTTTCTGATCGAAATCGTAAGCTTTTATCAATGATGAGTTCTCTCCTCCTCAGTTTAGTAAGATGCAGATTCCAATTTACTATATTGTAGTCTGAATATGGATTTTCGTTTTATTTGTTTCTACTTGTTCTCATCTTAATTGTTTTCAGCATGGTCTCTTCGCTACCATATTTGCTTTACATGCTTGGTTTTGACATGCTTTACTTGAGTTGAGGGTCTACCGGAACTAACCTCTCTACCTTCACAAGCTTGGGGTAAGGCTGCATACACACCACCCTCCCTCTGTAGACCACACTAGTGGGATTACACTCGGTAGTTGCTGTAGCCTGAATGTGGAAACAACAGCTGTCTCACTGTCCAATCCATCCCTCTCCCACCACAAAAAGGACCATACAATGCACCAAGAAAAGGAGATCTGAAAGTTGATATTATCATTGCTATGCTTTTTAGATTGTTGTCTCTACATTAGACTAGATAAACAGAAAGTTTGTGCATCACTCTTTATTGAGTAACATGTTAGTGAACCTTATAATACAATTAAGTAATCCAGTCAAAGTTTGTTATTGCAGACCTTTGCCAAGTTTGGGAATTTTTCCGACGTGATGTTTAAATCTTAATTACTGATTCCATCTCATTTTAGGAGCATCAGAGAGCTCCCATCTATAAATTCACAATTTCGCTCTCCCAATCACTTTAGCTATATTAACATGGAGATAAGGTTAATACAGTTAAAGGTTTATTACAGTAGAGATATGAGGTGTGTTAAACTGAATATACAACAACAACAACATACCTAGTGTATTCCCACAAAATGGGGTTTGGGAAGGGTAAAGTGTACGTAGTCCATACCACTATCTCAGATGAAGCAGAGATGCTGTTTCTGATAGACCCCCTGGCTCAGGACAGATGACAGTATAACTAACAAACAAATAGAAAACATAAAAGCACACAACAAAAATGGGATAATATACCGCTAGATAATAATGAAAACAAGGCACCAACAAGGTAATACTGTAAACTCTCTATTCGAAATCAAAGACACTGAAATATCACGAACAAGCAACTACAGGCGTAGATACAAGCAAAAGCACTCTTGCCTACTAATACGGACGAACTCCTACCCACTAATTCTCTACCCTAATCTGCGTCCTCCACACCTTCCTATCAAGGGTCATGTCCTCCGTAAGATGTAACTGCTCCATATCATGTCTAATCACCTCCCTCCAATATTTCTTCGACCTACCTCTGCCCCGCCTAAAGCCATCCATAGTCAGCCTCTCACACCTCCGAACTGGAGAGCATTCGTGCCCCTCCTCATCATTTGCCCGAACCATCGCAACCTCACTTCCCACATCTTGTCCTCTATCGAAGCCACTCCCACCTTCTCTCAAATAATTGCATTTCTAACCCTGTCACTCCTGGTAAGCCCACACATCCATCGCAACATTCTCATCTCCGCCCTTCAATTTTTGGATGTGAGAGTTTTTAACTAGTCAACACTCCGCCCCATATAACATAGTCGGTCAGACTGCCACTCTATAGAACTTACCTTAAGCTTAGGAGACACCTTCTTATCACATAAGAGCCCCCTAAGCGAGCCTCCATTTCAACCACCCTGCATCAGTACGGTGCGTGACATCCTCATCAATCTCGCCATTCCCCTGAATCATAAACCCAAGATACTTGAAACTCTCCTTTTTCTGAATGGCCTGAGAATCTAGCTTCACCACCACGTCAGCCTCATGCGACAAATCACTAAACTTACATTCCAAGTACTCCATCTTGGTCCTGCTCAACCTAAATCCTTTGGACTAAAGGGTCTGTCTCCAAACTTGTAACTTATCATTAACACCTCCCCGCGTCTCATCAATCAGTACAACATCATCAACAAACAACATACACCAAGACGCCTCTTCTTGAATACGCCGCACCAAAACATACATCACCAAGGCAAATAAAAATGGGCTCAGAGTCGACCCCCGGTGCAACCTTGTCAAAACAGGAAAGTGCTTCGAATCTCCGCCCACTCTCCTCACTCGAGTCTTCGCGCCGTCGTACATGTCTTGAATCAACCTAGTGTACTCCATGAGCACGCCTCTAGCCTCCAAGCACCTCCACAGAATCTCCCTAGGGACTTTGTCATACGTCTTTTCAAGATCAATGAACATCATGTACAAGTCCTTCTTCCTCTCCCTAAACTGCTCCACTAATCTCCTCACGAGGTGAAAGGCCTCAGTAGTCGAGCGACCTGACATGATACCAAACCGATCCTCGAAAATAGTCATGATCCTTCTTAGCCTCAACTCTACTACCCTTTCCCAAACCTTCATAGTATGACTCAATAGCTTGATACCCCTAAAAATGATGTTAAACAATCCTGTCAGCCACTCCAAACCTGCCTCGCCAGTGCTCTTCTAAAAATCTACCGAAATCTTGTCTTGGCCCAGTCTCCCTACCCCTATGCATACTACGAATAGACCCCTTAACCTCCTCCACCTTAATTCACCTACGATAACCATAATCGCGACACACCTCCGAGTTCTCCAACTCCCCCATTACTAAATCTTTATTCCCCTCAACATTCAAAAAGTCTAAAAATAGGATTGCCACCTCATCCTAATAAGGGCATCCTCAACCAACACTTAGTCATTCTCCCTCTTGATGCACTTCACTTGGTTAATGTCACGCGCCCTCCGCTCCCTGGCCTTGACAAGCCTATAAAACCTCTTATCTCCGCCTTTGTCCTCTAAAGCTATATACAAGCTCTCGAAAGCCGCTGTCTTAGCCGCCGTTACCGCTAACTTAGCCTCTCTCCTAGCTAACTTATACTCCTCCTTATTCGTCCGCCTCTCCTCGTCATCCTTGCTTACAACCAACTTATCATAGACCACCTTCTTAGTCTCCACCTTCCTTTTAACTTCTTCGTTCCACCACCAGTTCCCCCGGTGCTTGCCAGATCGGCCTCTCGAGACACCCATCACCTCTCTAGCAGTCTCCCTGATGCACATCCCTTTTACTTTCCGAAGCCCCCATAGTCGACAACTTCTCCCTTATTTTCACGGCATTGGCCAAAGTCAATCTACCCTACTTAATCTTGGGCCGATCCTCCACGCCCCTCCTCTTACTGTCCTTTTTGATTACCAAGTCCATCACCTACAACTTATGTTGGTTCGAAAGATTCTCGCTAGGTATAACTTTACCGTCTTTACATAGCGCTCTATCCCCCTTCCTAAGGAGCAAAAAATCTATTTGGGTCTCAGCCACCAAACTACTAAAGGTAATAAGGTGTTCTTCCTTCAGGAAGCTCGAATTCGCTACCCACAACCCAAAAGCTGAATATATTTTCTATTTAACTAGTCAGTTCAAGGCAACAGTAATATGAAGGAGTTATATTTTTATAATCTAATTGTTGGAGCTGAGAAGTTTCCAGTTACGGGAAACTGCCCACTTAAAGTGGTCTGAAAGGTAAGCGAGTTAAGTAAATTAGGAAGGAGAGAGCGGACTTTATACCATGATCCCAATCAAATGCTTGCAAGATGTACTTGAGATCTTCTGCCATTCTTCGTCATTAAGACAGCTTAATTTAGTCTTCAAACTTTTTCTGAAATTACCATGGTGGTTCTAATATCTTTGTTTGTTTTTGGTTATGGAATAGGAAAGCAGGTTTGTATTTAAGTTTATGGTATGAGTTGTTTATGCTGCTCCCCACCCCCAAATGCATGGAATTTATGTTAGCTGCTGAAGTCCAAGAAGTGTCTTTCATCAAACGACCTGCTAGAATGTTTATATGGAATTTTCTTTTGATTACCATCATACTTTTGCTTCAGTTTTTGTTTTATTTTGTTAAAAATTTACAAAATCACTACCTAATGTCTACTTTTTCGTATTCAGGCCCCTTTTATACAAGTGAGCAGATCTAGGTCGCTGCTTTTATTGGTTAAACCAGCAGTTTTTCTTCTTGCTGTTGTGTTAGGAGTGTATGCTTCCACCTCTCCTTTCTCTTTGTCTTTGTTAACATTTGGTGTTTAATTTGATTCATTTCTATGATGTAATCAATTGCAAAGTTCTGGCTTACATAGGCATATGTTAGTTTAACTTTTTGTGGATATTAAGTTAGCACTAACATGACTTTTATATGTGGGATTTGTTTCTTTGCTCAAGTATCTTTTGTTGCATTTATACATGTAACACCTTTTGAAGAACCAAGGAAATGTTTCTTGTCTTTGGTATTGATCTCTCTATATCTTTGTTGGCATGTGTTCTAATGCAATTAGTTGATGCTGAAATATTACCCTAGTTTAACTAACCTGTCACTTTTTATTCTTTCACCTCCAACTGTCACAAGGTGTCATTTTTGAACGCTGACTTTGCCTAATCACCTTAGTCAACAAAATAGATGGAATAACATGTCTATCCCTGATTGACCCAGCGAATGAGCGGGGATAGCTTGCTTCAGCTTAGTGAGTGGGGATAGCTTGCTTCAGCTTAGGAGAATCACTGACTTATAAGCTTTTCATGCAGGCTTCTACATCTCATCCTCTTTGCTTTTAATGCTCTGGCAATACCATTACTCTCCACTATTTTAGGGGGTAGTGAATCATCTTTTTCGAAGAAGCAAAACATTAGTGCTCTTTTACTAGTTGCAAGCCAGGTAAGCTGCATCTTACTATTCTGCTCATCATTTGCTATTCAGAGTGCATCAGTCTAGGAAGCTTGATGCAGAGATGAGAGAAACCCACATTTCCGTATTTTTCTTTTTATCTTTTTCATGACGTAATTGAAGTTCCCTAATTTCCTTTGTTTTATTACAAGAAAACTCTGCCTGTAATGGTAGCAGTAGTGGAACAGCTTGGTGGTGCTCTTGGTGAATCTGGTTTACTGGTTCTTCCATGTATAGCAGCACATTTGAACCAGGTTATTCTTGATTTCTTCAAACTTTTTGAGTTTGCAGCTAGTTTGCTTACAGGAAAAAGTATCATTTGCTTCAGATCATCTTGGACTCTTTTTTGGTGAGCCTTTGGTTTCAAAAAGAGAATGATTTGAAGACTGCTTAAAATCATCTAGAGTTCCTTTATGGTGTGTGCTGCACATTGAAATGTTCTGCTTCCCGGAAGGGATAATTCACATTGTCAGTCGAGGATTATTGCCTCGTTTCCAGTTTGTGTAGATGAACTTCTTTAACAATTTTTTTTATTGATACGTTGGCTCAGTTTTGAGAATACCATCATCCGAATATCATAGCTTTTCTTCTTGAAGAACAATAATAATGCACATGCAAATCCTTAAGACGGTGTATAAATGCCAACACAACTACATTGTTCTATATCTTTCTACTTTCACTTGTCATTTGTCCCTAATCTCTAATATTGAGCTCAAATACTGTAAATATTGACAGTCGTTTTTCTTTGTCTAAATCCAAACAAATTGATTGATATATTATATATTTAACTCGCAAAATTTATACTGTTAGAAGCACAGTTTATGTGGTGCTTTGGGCTGTTAAGTGATCTGCGCATAGAAATGTCAATTAATAAATGTCTTCTGGTACATCTCATTGAATGATTTTCACCCAAATGTACTATTTTTTTTTGAATTAAAACAAATAGAGCGACTCAACAGTACATTTTTCACGTCATTCTCGCCATCTTCATCTCTATTTGTCCGTTTTCCTTTGTCACGATTCAATTTCTCAGGTCATAATGACACCTTTTATAATCCATCAGTAGGTAAGTCAAATCCATAGTTCGGAATTGCTAGTAACGAACTATCAAGAGAAATAAAGACTAATATAATGATGAATTATCTAAAATCTAGTAAAGTCAGCCTCTAATATTAAAGGAGTACCTGTCAAATACAAAATAATATATATAAAACGATGTCTCTGAATATAAAATAGAGATCCGCCCAACAATAAGGAGAGTAGGAATACTCCGAACATCAGGAGCCCAACTCTCCGATCCATGGTTGCTTCGTACAATGCACACATCAACAACGAAAACTCGTACTATGATCTGCAGACTGCAGAAGTGTAGTATGAGCATTGCGTCTAGTACCAAATATGTGGTACTCAGTAGGCATTGGTTGACTGAGCTCCAAAGATAATGCAAATATAAATAACAGGTAAAACAGGAACATAAACTACAAGCAACTATCCAAAGAACTAAACATAATAATGCAAATGGAACAATAAGGGTAAACTAGCCTATGTTAACAGTGTTCAGAAACTAAAGTGCAATACCATATATTACTAGCCAATATATAAATGAAGAGTGAAAGAAGGATATATCATAGTATAAGGCCAAAGGATACATATACAATATGAATAGACAAGGAAAGAGAAAGATATACGGTAATCTCTCTCTATCTTTCTATATATATATGTATACATACATACATACATACATACATACATACATGCACACACATACAGTGAGAAGTATCAATTACCCCCTGAAGTTGTCACGTTTTATTCACGGTACACCTGAACTTTGAGTCGTCTTAAGTACCCCTGAACTTCTTGTTTTAGTATGTCGCGTGACCCTTTTTGGCCTACGTGGAAAAATGTGTGATTTAAGACTCCATCACGTGCGTGATTGAGTTAAACTTTTTGCCAACATAAAAATAAATCGAATCTTAGTTGCAACCAAAATCCTACTTTATATATATATATATATATATAATAATAATAATAATAATAATTTAGTATAATTTTATTGGATTATCGGTTTACCCAATAAACCAGTAAAAAAAATTAAAATCGAACCAATAACCCAATAATATTTTTTATAAAATCATTAAAAATCGTTAACCCAATAACGATAAATCAATAACATTTTTATTAGTTTGATTTTTGTACACCCCTAACTTAAATTGAGATTTCTTACTCCATTAATTATAATAGAAAACATTTTTGTGCATGTGAGTCTCCTCAAAATCCTAATCGAAACAGTAATCGTAAATTGAGATTTCTTACTCCATTAATTATAATAGAAAACATTTTTGTGCATGTGAGTCTCCTCAAAATCCTAATCGAAACAGTAATCGAAAACTATTATGAAACACTAACCGGAAAAAATAATCTCATATTTTTAACATAAAAGAAATAAAAAACATAATTTTTTTTCAGATAATAGTTTACTTGATCGACGAAAATTCAACCTTTCACTCTTTCAGAGCAGAGGAAAATTCCAACATATATTTTTTTAGATAGAAATTAGATAGTTAAGGGTAGAAGTGAGTTATTTTTTGATATAGGATAAATATGGGAAAGTGGATGGTATTTATCCACGTTGATGGACATATAAGTAGTTTTTCCACGTGTACGCGCGTGTTTTACATGTTGTGGTCCATGGCCAAAAAAGGTCACGCGACGTACTAAAACAACAAGTTCGGGAAGGGGGGGAGGGTACTTAAGACGACTCAAAGTTCAGGTGTACCATGAATAAAATGAGACAACTTCAAGGGGGTGATTGATACTTCTTTGCACACATATATAGGACTAAACTAAAATGTAATAACCTAGGGGAGCCAACCCGACATCTCAAGCAAGGGAGCTAATACTAGCATAATCAAAGTCTCTAATCGAAGGATGACTAAACATGATATAATCTATCAATAACATATCTTACTATGAGAAAGAAAAAGAATCAGAAATGTACCGAAAATCTCGGATACCAATCCATAACCATCCTGCTGCGAACTAACCATAATAATCAATAATAAAGTAACGACTAGTCCAAATAAAAAATAACCTAACTGGGACCCCATAAACTCGAAAGGTTCAAGCAAGCACTCAACAAATAATAATTATAGCTTATACCTATACAATCCCCCATAAGGTCGATATATATAAGCACCAAACAATTATACTAGTAATAGACAATGTATATGAATGAATGAATGCAACATAAATCGATAATGCCATATCCAAATTCGAGTGCTATAACGTAATAAGTGTATGCATCTCTTCCAGCTCAGTAACTCGCAAAGGCAGGATTTACGATGACCATCCTTCTCCAGCACTGTGACTCACGAACGAAGGGACCGATAAGTAATTCGAGATATCCGTATACAGTGACTGATCACAGACCAAGACTTTTAATAACCATCATAATTGATCTATTCCATCTAGTACCATATATATATATATAATATAATGAGTTGTTTGACTCAAACCGAGACTAAATGAGTGTAAATCTATAAGTTCATTATCCAGGATCAAATTCAGGACTAAATCAATAAAAAACTGACACAGAAAGGATCGAAATCTTCTTCGACCAAAGTAGATAGTAGTGGTAAAATAATAATTTAATAATGAATCAAAATCAACCTCAGTCTAATTTCTAAAATAAAACATTTAGTTCCAAAATCTATAAATCATTAAATAAGGTGGTACAATTTTCATCATAAAAGAATTCATTTTAATAGTGAAAAGTGGAATAAATCTTTTTTTTAGAAAATGGTGGTAAAAAATTAAGGATCTGATTGGAATTGTACCACTAAGTGATCATAAATGCGCCTAAAAGTATGCATGCCATCACCAGTATCCAAAAAATACAATCATAAGTGCCTAAGAGTCTATAATCTAGAATCATGTCCTTTCTAAGGATAGAATACTCTCCTGGAGTCTTACCACTATTATAACAACATCCTCGGGCCCAACAATACAGAACTAATGTCATAACCTCATAACTCAGAAAACTACAGTAATCAAAGACATGTAGTCACTAGAGTCTAACCGAAAAAATACCATCTAATTTACTAAGTCAAATGAAAAGTTTTATATTAAAGAATCCATAATGCAATCTATGACTAAACAAGTCTATAGCCAAGTGTAATAGGATTTAGGGCCATAACAAGTATCCTATACTAAGGTTGGGGTCACATTTCTATCCCAAATTCCCTATATAGGTCAAGGCATGATATAATGGTTATTATCCCATCCTATAATCCCTAACTAGCATGCAATCTACTTATACACAATCTCATAGAGAAAAGGAGATTGGAGCTTACCTCAATGCTGAACCAAAAATATTGAATCATTCATAAATCACTCTCTTTGATCCACTACCTCAAAATATTATCACACTATAAAAATAGTAATCTACACGTCAATACAAGTAAAACGATATCCATATTACAATATAAAATTCTTAGCTCAAAATTGGATTAAAAATGAGCCTGTGGACTTGCTAATGGAACCTCAAAATTGAATCCCTTACAAGGTTCCTTGTAGGACAATGAATGTATGATAAAAATTTGAGTACAAATGGGAAACAAATTGGGGCTCAAGTTTGCCCCTAAAGTATAGGAATTTAAGACTTAAATTCTAGGAATTTTCAATGAAAATGGATGGAATTCGACAGGGAAAATAACAAAAAATGACCAACGAGTGTTGAACTAGCTTAGCGTAGCTTCAACGGATGATTACCCATAATTTCCCATACTTCAAGCTTCAAAAATGAAGGAAAGAGCCTTAGAAAATGATGGAAAATTGGGTGAAGAAGAGAATATAATACCAGCAGTGTCCACTTAAGCGGTGAATGGGTTGCTTAAGTAACAACCGCTTAAGCGACACTTGAACGCTAAAGTGATGGGTCAAAAGAGGCAAGGAATACTTAATAGACACCCTATTCCCTAAAGTGATGTCCACTTAAGCGACTGTACAACAACTGAGGCATAAAATTTTGCTAAGTCTAAATAGACTCTAATTAGATGCTCAAAATTTATTCAGAATCTCGTGCGCGCAATTGAACTATGCTACTGTGTAACACCCTATTTTTTGGGTTGGAATTCAAACCATCGTTCTTACGTGTATTAAGTCAAAACCAATTATTTTCATGTGAATATAAGTGTCATGATCATTATCCTAGTGTGAAGAGTACTTATGAGGTGAAAAATGTTCATAGGAAATACTTAGAGCAAAGTTGAGCTAAGAGCTTTTGATTCGACCAAATTTTGGTATTCGATCCTACAAAGATTAATTTTGAATTTTTATAACTTCTGTAATATGTGGAATTTGTGAGATAAATACCCACCAAATTATAGATAATTGAGTACTCTTTCCAATGCATCCAATTTTGCCTTAATCCGGTACCCGAGCAAAAAGTTATGAGCAATTTTGTGAGGAACCAGTGAGGGTCCGCAATTTCAGCATGTCACAGACCTTAGGCTCCGTGATAACCTCCGTGACATGGAACCTGTGTTTCCTGCATTCATAATTAAAGTCCCAAGGGGCATTTTGGTCTTTTTCTTTTACCCCAAACACCTAAATTGATGACTTAAAGCTCAAAAGGGACATTATTTGCCCCATTCCTATTCAGTTATCATACGTAAAACCCATCCCCATCTCAAGAATGTAAATTCAAGTTTTCTTCTCAAGGATTCAAGCATTCAAGATCTAAATTCCAAAATTCTTCTTCAAGAATTCAATCAATTAAGGTACGTGGGATATTCATCAATGGGTTCCTTCCACCTATTGAATCCCAAAATCCCTTTTTGTTTAAGTATGAAATTTTATCCTTTTTTGTGAAAATATCCATGTTAATTATGAAATTAATCCATGTTTTCTTAATAGTTTTGAATTTAAGCCATGTCAATAAGTTTTCTCATGTTAATTATGCTCTTATATAATTTAAGTTTCAAACACCCATATCATGTTCAAGTTAATACCATGTCAATTTGTTATATTATGAATTAAACCATGTGAACATGTTGTCCTATCAAGTTTAACACACCTCTATACTCAAAATCATGATTTTCATCAGTTTAGTCAAATGTACTACGTTTTGTGTCTACGAATTATGGATTTCCTTACAAGGTTGTGATGAAGTTATTGTATTTAAATTATCATTCAGTGCTGGAGTGTTATGAATACCCGATACCTTTGCATTTATACATATTTTTGATTTCAAGCAACAAGTCAGTCAGATCATATTTTTATCATCATATTCATGTTGAACATTTATCAGTTGTTGGTCTATTGGGCTTTATCTATGAAATTTTTTTGTGTACATTTTACATGGTTTTAAATACTTCAGATTATGCATACACTGTTATTTTCAGAATACCATATTTGAGCATATCAGTTATTAGTGCATGCACTAGTTTATTCCTTCTTGTAAGTTCAGTTGGGAGTAGGATTTAACACTGAGTGAACCTAGGATGAGGGATCACCTGCCAGCCGAGGATGTGACCTACGTAGCCAACGATGGTTTTGAGAGGTTTTCCTGCCAGTTGAGGATTGACACTCTCTTTAGGGGCACCTTCCAGTAGAGGGTGACATCCTAGTCCTTTGGGACATCAGATTAGTGGATCCACACAGTGTCAGTATCTTGCCAAAGATATAGTATCTTGCCAAAGATACTGATACCCTTTCAACTAGGGTTATAGGTTGGATCGCAATTAGCTTAGATTGGGCATGCCAGTTACAGATAGCTCCCGCAGTTTTAATTCAGTATTCATACCATACTAGTTTAGGTTTGCATGACCAAGTGTTCAGTTTATTAGCTATTTAGTTATTCAGTTTTACAGATTATTTCAGTACATGCTTTACTTGGTCTTGCATTCATTCTATATATTCATGCTGAATATTCATAGATGATCCTCAATACACTTTTACCTCCTATTCAACTTTAACTTTAGATTTACATATGATACTCATATTTCTATCGCTTTCTAGCTTATCAAAATAATTTTAGCTCATCATATAGAAATTTTAATAAGTCTTATATTTTTATATACAACCATGATTTAAATGCATAGTTCAACAAATTGCTTATGCCTTCAGTTTTAAAGCATATATTAAGTATTTCCATGATTTACTGTATGTCTTACATACTCAGTACATTCCAAAGTACCAATCACATATATGAATTTTTGGCTACATTCCTCATAATTTAGGTACCATAAGTAGCCCATACACTAGGGTCAGACAGTTCTCAGCATTCAACCAACAGGTAATGGGTTCTCTTATTTTGGGGACTATAGTCAGTTGCAGTTCCTATATTTTATTTATATTATTCTTATGTATTGATTAGGGGTTGTCGGGAGTCATGTCTCGACTACCTATTATCAGTATAGTAGAGGCTTCATAGATGGTCAGTTAGAGTCAGTATTTTTAATTTGAGGGTCTTTCTCTCAGATTTCAGTGTTGTAAACTTTAAACAACTGTGTATTGAAATAACTTATTTCACAGTGATTATGATTTTGATCAGTTATTTAGCCTTTATATATCTTTTAAATTGGTTGCTCAAGTATCATGCCAGTACATGGGTTAGCTTAGGATCACTTGTGGTTCTAAGTACTGTGTTGCGACTAAGGGGTAGTCTCAGTCGTGATAAACTTGGTATCATAGAACAAGGTTCAAGTATCCTAGGGTATCTATCAAGCCATGTCTAGTATAGTCTTGCGGAATGGTACGGAGATGTCTATACTTTTCTTCGAAAGGATACAGGGCATTTAGGAAATGTTTTCCTTCTTTCATGTCTCAGATCGTGCAGTAGAGATGTTCTTTAAGAGACTTATGCAGATTCTTACATTGCTTCATTCATGCCAAATCTGCTTTATTTTCGAGGTAACAAAAATAGTCAAGCTTAAGTTCCTACTGGTAGAGTTTTCTTAGATACTCCCCACAGACAATTATGGGATTGCATGTGGGCTAAAAAAGATCCCATCAGTGCCTTTAAGTTCCAAAGCTTGAAAAAGTCCATTATTATTTATGAAAATCGTGCATTGAGCCAAAGTTAGATGTATCCTCAGATCCCTTCTCAGAATCCTATGACATCATATGATCTAGAGTCTGAAGCATGAACCCAGAAGTTTAGTAGTAGAAAAGTGGGGATAATGTTTATCTAAATTTTATAGATTTTGTATCCATACAACCAGAAAGGTGTTGTGTAGTTTGTTTAACAACACTTTGAGAGAGATTTTTTAGTTAAAGAAGACTTATAATATGTTAATGTTTTACTCGGGATAGAGATTAGGCAGTGACCACAATGATAGAAGAGCTTGTTAAGGTTGAGTATGTTCATAAAAAATGTGTGGATTAGTGTTTCATGATTCCTATCCAGTAGTAATAAGTGGGTATTAGTGTATGAAAAGTTATGCGAATATCCATGTTAAGTGCTAGAATCTAAGTTTAAATTATGGACGATTAAGCTAATAGAAAGAAGAGTTTGAAATTCCAGATGGCGTGAACTCAGGGTATGGTGATACTCCTGAAGATTCTAAGTTAGTAAGTGTTTAAGTTATTATACGATGACTATTAGGGCAATAGAAAGTTAAGAGTTCTATGGCAGTGGGTTTTACACTTTAAGATATAGTCTTTCATGGTGAGTTATTATTTATGTATATTGTTATATCTCGGACTCTAGAGTAGAGTGGTTTCAATTCAGTTTAGAGTATAAAGGGGTCCTTAGACTTAGAACAATGGCTGAAAACTTAGGGGGAGATGATAGAACAAGGAAGCAAGTCAGGTTTTCAGATTCTAATAGTGATGCCAGTAAGTTGTAGAATATCCCTAAGGAAAGGAAGATACCCGACCCATTCTTATCTCAGTGCAAATTTTTGTACTTTAGTCATCACGACAACTACTCATACCTTACAATTTAGATCCATGATCATGACTCATATTCATGCACTTTCCATAAAACCATGTACGCTCCCAATTCCTAGTATAAGGAATGCCATTCCACTTAGAAGCATGACTCATATTCCATGAATTTACAAACTCCAAACTCAGGTCATGCAGCTCATGACTCATGTACTTATACTTTACAGTATGCTCAGTACCCATAACTCATGGTGCACCCTTAATGACCAGTGAAATTCAGATTACATTATGTATGTCCTCAATTTACATGACTCGACCCGAACGAGGGCCTATTCCCGTCAGCCATCTCAAGTCTAACCAGGACTGGAGACCACCCCCAATACCCACCCAAAACTGTCGTATACCCTATGTCAGATGAATTCCAAACACATAACAAGAAAAAGTAATAATAAATCAAGGACATTAAATAAAGTTCATATTCATAATCCAACAACCTCTGCCAAATATCCAATTGGAGCCAACCCTAATGCGAATACCAATATCAAGGATGACATCAATATCGACACCCCCCATGCCCATAGTATTCTGAAAAAACCTCTAACCAGAATCAAGTAACATTCGGTTGGGACATGTCCTAGACCATAGCCAAAACAAAAATCCAAGAAACAAAATTAATGAAAAGAAGTTCATAGAATGAAATGGATTCTTTCGGAGTATGGAAGCTCATCACTTCAATCTAACTCAAAGCTCTCCCCAAATCCAAGTCACTAAACAGGAGGAATGGTAGTATGGCTGGTTACTACATCACATAGGGATACAATGCCCGAAGACAGTTAGCGGAGTGAACTCTAGCATGTACTCAGGGATAAAGATAAAATAATGCCATTATTCAAAACCAAATCAAATAACGATGTGTAATCAGACATACACATATATATAGTGTTGGGATAGGGAAATGGGTTTAGCATGTATTTAAAACCTTAACCTGGGCTGTGTAGCTCTTTCATCCTAAATGTCCACCCACGAGCTATATGGGTTCATCTCCCTCTACTGAAAGGGCCTCGGTACGTGTTAGACGAACAAACCAGAGAAAAACCTGAGATGTATTCTAATACCCTAGAATTTATTTACCATTAACATGCATTCCACAATGTCAAAATCATACTAAAAGCATTAAAGAAAACATTATTAAACCATGAGAACCATTATTCAACTATGAACATTCAAAACCCCCAACCATTATTTCAAACCATAACAATATAACAAAAAACATACATTAAGACACATGCTCGTTGTAAGATAACAATAACGGAGGAATAACATGCCTTAGACACCAAGGAAGACGAAGAGAAACCACCCTTGAAAGCCTTAATTAATTATCTTTGATAAAATCCTAACCTTTTGCTTGGAAGAGAGTTTTAGAGAGATTTTAAGAGTGTTTGATTGAGAATCATAGGTTCATGAAGCCTCCAAAGATGTTTTATGTCGTGGTATCAAAGGGAGTTACAAAAGGGAAATGTCCAAAATTCCCCCAACTTTAAACTATAAAATTACCTCAAGTGGTTATGAGTTGACCACTTGACTCGTGACCACAACATAAAACTCATACCATTGATTCATCTCCAAGACAATGAGTTGGACACCCATACACTATCCACCATACGAATCCCTGTCCCTCATACGTGACCAGACCATACGACTAGTATGGTCCAGTCATAACCAACGTAGAATCCAAAGAGATTGACACTGGATAACATATGACTTCTCATAATGACTCGTAAACTATCCTTACGGATCTTAGTGAGCCACTCATACTTGATAAAGCTAAACTTACACATCAATTTAAGTGCAAGGCAGTTGTTGTTAATATATTTACCCAACTAAGGGTCGGGGTCAAATCCACGAGGAACAATGTGAGTGGCAATTGGGTATGTTCAGAATAATAGCTTCTCGCTAAGTTCAAACCTATAATACAAGATGGTTTGGGGGTTTTAAATTGTGTTGAATATGAATGCAACTCTTGGGCTTCTAGGGGACTAATTTGAGACTAAGAACAATTAAAGTATAATCAATTAAAATGGATCTTGGGACTATGCCTTCCTAGGGACAAGATGTGCGTGGGAACAAGATAATTCGATGCAACTTCTAATCATTGATGATGTGGTAGGCTAGGTCTAAAGTCCTTAAGGATAGTTTTTCAATAAAACCACAAAAAATTCACCCATTGGCTCTTTCGAGCACCTAACAAGTGTGTCAATCAAAATCACCCACTACCTCAATTAGGCACCCTTATTTCTAGGATAGTACCCAAGGGATAGTCAACCTAATATTCACCCTTATTTCTAAGATAGTGAAAATTAGTAAACTATGCCCATAAATTGTCTACTATTGTCTTGGTTCCCACATCCCTCTTTCAAGGATGATGTGGATTCCTAAAGTTCACCCAAAACCCTTCTTTCGAAGATGGCTTAGAGTTTTCTAGAGTTTAGTTTTCACCCATCAAACCCATGTGGGTATTTGGGACTTTCACTTACAAATCCCAACCAATCTAATCAAGCAATAGAAGAACCAATCATCAAAAAACTAAAATCTACACAAATACTTCACAACCCACACATATTTGCACCCTAATCAAGCATAACCCCAAGAGGTAGATCTAGAAAATCATAATGATAATAAACACAAATAATACAATATTTCCATCAAAATTATCCATAAGAAAATAAAGAGATGGCAAACTACACTTTAGAATCCAATGAATCTTCAATGGGTGATGCCAAATCTACACTTAAAAATCACTCTAATGTCTTCTTAGCCCAAGATTAGTACAAGTTTAGCTCCAAGAAATTGCAAAAACCCAAACTAAGGGTGGAAAGTAGGTTTGTGGATTGATTCTTTGGATTAGGGTTTGAGTCTTCTTTTGTTGGGAAAATTTGGGACAGATTCGTGCATTTACAGTTTTTCCCTTGGGCTAAAATCCTATTAGGCCGCGATCACGGTGTCTTTAACGCGACCGCGGTACAACAACCACAAGCAATTCCATGTGATTGCGGTACTTTGACCTACTTGACTCGACGAGATCGCGGGCATTAGCCCACGATAGCGATAAATGAGGCCATGTTCTGCTCCAGGTCTTCAATTGCACTTCTTTGCTTTCTTTTGTTGTTTCTTTTTGTAGCTCCAATCCACTTCTTTTCATCTCATCACCTTTGTGCCTGCAAAATATGGATATTAGTGCATTCAATCACAATTATGTCTCACTTATTCATTCAAAACAAGGTAAGTTGTACAAATGATGAGTACGAATGAGTGGTAAAATCACCACTCATCTGTACTCAGAGTCAAGTCAAGTCACTAAGTTACTGATTTGATTAAGGGACCAATCAAACGAACCATCACCACCCCTAATGACCCGTACCACTAAATCATAACTGCAATAAAAATCTAACCACCATCCACTGGACTTCATATGACTAGGGTCACCTGAATCGTACCCATACCATACGACTTATATAGTGAGTCATTACTAAGATAGTGAGTCTAAAACTTAGGAAATTTCCAAGGGTCGAAACCCAGGATGTTTCAATTCTCCCTCACTTGATTCATCCTCGAATAGTGGAACAAAGCAGTGACTAGCACAATTTAACCCCCAAACACCCCTACTCTTACCTTTACGATGAAAATATATTACCAAATAATTCATAAACCACTCTTACCTTTAACTAAGTTAGAAGACAAAGATGTTAAGAATAATACATACCTTAAGCATGATTTTCTAGAACGAGAAATAAGAATGGATACTTGGACTTCATGTGTTCTTTAGCTTCCCAAGTAACCTCTTCAACCTTGTGGTTTTCCACAGAACCTTTATCTAAGCTACGTCCTTGGTCCGCAATCGATGAACCTGTCGATCTGAGATTTCAACAGGGACCTCCTGATAAGGTAGGGTATCCAAAATACCAATATCCTTGATAGGTATAATCTGTGATGGATCATCCATATACTTTCTCAACATAGATACGTGGAACACCGGATGAATGGAGCTTAGACTAGAAGGTAACTCTAACTCATATGCAACACTACCAACCCTTCTCAAAACTAAGTACGGACCAACATACCGGGGACTAAGCTTTCCTTCTTCCCAAACTGGATCACTCCCTTTATGAAAGAAACCATTAAGAACACTCTATCCCAAACCTCAAACTCTAACTTGCTATGCCTTACATCCGCATAGGACTTTTGGCAGCTATAAGCCTATCCCGAATCACCTTCACCTTCTCCATGGCTTAGTGAACCAAATTTGGGCCAAACATCTTTGCCTCACCAACCTCAAACTACCCAATAGGAGACCTACACCTTCTACTATATAAATCTTGTAGCTATTGTTATATTGAAACTCTATAAGAGGCAAATACTCAACCCAACTACCACCATAATCAATCACGCAAGCATGGAGCAATCTTCCAATGTCTGAATAGTCCTTTCTTCTTGCCAATCCGACTGGGGGTGGAAAACCATACTAAGATAATCTTGGTATCTAAACCTTTCTGAAACAACCTCCAAAAGTGAGATAAAAACTGCATGCCATAATTCGAGATGATAAAAATAGGCACCCCATGCAACTTCACAATCTCATGGATTTACAATCTCGCATAATCCTCTCTAAAAAATTTATCCGCACTTGGAAGAAGTGAGCAACTTTGTCATCCTATCCAAGATAACCCAAACAAAATCAAACTAATTTTGAGACCGAGGAAGACCAGTAATGAAATCCATATTGATTACCTTC
This sequence comes from Capsicum annuum, assembly GCF_002878395.1. Lineage (NCBI taxonomy): Eukaryota > Viridiplantae > Streptophyta > Magnoliopsida > Solanales > Solanaceae > Capsicum > Capsicum annuum. Next base: position 97,973,878 of record NC_061117.1, on the reverse strand, counting down.
TATTTCCAAACAGGCAACTCAATTTCTTGATATAATCCTCCAGGCCTTATGTGCTTAACTTTAACTTGTTGGCACATCATGCACTTAGCCACAAAATTAGCCACATACCACTTCATATTGTTTTACCAATACATTCCTTAAGGTCATGATACATTTTCATCGAACCAGGATAAATAGCATAGCGCGACTCATGCGCCTTAGCCAAGATCCTCTCTTACAATCTATCTATGTCAGGAACACATAACCTTTCTTGGTACTATAAGGTACCATCACCACTAATCTTAAAGTCCATCACCTTCTGCCTACCTACATCACCCTTCATTTTCATCAAGAGAGGATCCAACATTTGCTTCTCATTTATTTAAGAACCAAGAGACGACTGAGCCACCTTCTGCACAAATGCACCACCATCCTAAGAGTCCAAGAGATAAAATCCAAGGTTAGCCAAATGGTGAATATCTTTCACCAACTCCCACTTTCCTTCATCCATGTGAGCCAGACTTTTCATGGGTAACCTGCTAAGAGCATCAACAACCGTGTTAGGTTTGCCTGGATGGTAGTGAAAACTCATGTCATAATCTTTGAGCAGTTCAAACCATCTTTTTTGACTAAGGTTAAGCTCTTTTTGAGTAAATACATATTGTACGCTCTTATGATCAAAAAAGATATCCACATGCATGCCATATAGATAGTGATGCCAGATATTCAATGCAAATACTATAGCCAATAATTCCAAGTCATGAGTCAGATAATTATTCTCATGTACCTTCAACTGTCCAGGGGAATAAGATATCACCTTTCCATATTACATAAAAATGCACCCAAGTACCAAATGGCATGCATCACAATAGACTACAAAACCGTCAGTGCCTTCAGGAATGGTCAAAATTAGAGGCAAAGTTATCTTATCCTTCAGCTTCTCAAAATTACCCTCATAACATCAGACCATAAAAACATTACCTTCTTCTGAGTTAAATTAGTCAACGGGGCAGGTATAGTCAAAAAATTCTCTACAAACCTTCTGTAGTAACCAGCTAAGCCTAAGACACTCTGAATATCGATTGGAGTCGTGGGTCTACGTAGTCTCTTAACCACTGCAACTTTCTACGAATCCACTATAATCCCTTCACTTGAAATGACATGACCCAGAAAAGTGACAATGTTCAATCAAAATTCATATTTAGAAAATTTGGCAACTGCTGCTTTTCAAGGTCTTCAATACAATGTAGAGGTGGTTAGCATGATCCACCTTGCTCTTAGAATACACCAAAATATCATCTATGAAGACAATCATAAACAAATCAAAAACTGATGATAAACCTTATTTATTAAGTCCATGAATTTCGCTGGGGCATTAGTAAACCCAAAAGATATAAAATATGAACTCAAAATGCCTATACCGAGAACGAAAGGTAGTCTTAAAAATATCCACCTCCCTAATATTTTGCTGATGATACCCATATTAAAGATCAATATTGGAGAAAAACTTAGCACTCTAAAGCTGATCAAATAAATCATCTATTCTAGGAAGAGGGTACTTATTCTTTGCCATCACCTTATTCAACTACCGGTAATCAATACACATCTGAAAGGAACTATCCTTCTTATGCATGAATAAAACCTGTGTACCCCACAGAGACATACTAGGATAGATGAAACCCTTGTCTAAAAGATCCTTTAATTGCTCCTTAATCTCCTTCAACTCATCTGGAGCCATTCTATATGGGGGAATAAAAATAAGATGAGTGCCTAGAACAAGATCTATCCCAAAATCAATCACCCTATTAGGAGGAATACCAGGAAGGTCATCAGGGAAGACCTCATGAGATTGATTCACCACCGAGATGGAATGGAAAGAAGGACCCTTCGAGTTAGAATCTTTAATCCTGACCAAGTGGTAGAGACTCCCCTTGGAGATCAATCTCTAAGTTCTAAGATAGGATATGAACCTTCCCTTTGGAGTTAGGATCCACCCTCCCATTTAAGAATTAGCTTATTAGGGAATTTAAAGACAACCTTTTGGGTTTGATAGTCTAGAGAAGCATAGCATGAGTGTATCCAATCTATCCCTAATATAACATTGATATCAACCAGATCTAATTCCAACAGATCCACCAGAGTCTCTCGACCACCCACAGATACCACACAACCCCTATAGACTCTTCTAGCCACCATAAAATCACCCACCAGGGTAGAAATAGAAAAAAGGTTTCAAAATACACTCGAGATAAAAACCAAAATATACAGCCATAAATAGGGTCACATAAGAAAGAGTGGACCCTAGATCAAGTAAACAGTACACATCACAGGAAACGAGTTTCTACATACTAGTAATGACATTAGGCGATGCCTCAGACTCCTGACAAGTAGTAAGAGCATAGAGTTGATTCCGACTAGTGTCGGAGCCATATGATGAACTATTTGGTGCTAAATATGAAGAAGAGGCAACATGAACCTTGTTTGCTCGATAAGCAACCTTACCAATAGGATAATTTCTAATCATGTGCCTTGGTTGATCATAGTTGAAGAACTTATCCTTTTTTTCATGACAGTAACCTCGATGCAATCAACCATAAAATATATAGGGAGGATATGGTAAAGATGATTAGGCCCCACTAGCCTGATATTGGATACCCTATTCCCTATATTTATTGCTACTCCAAAAATGTCTATCACCAGATGGATTTGGGTAGGGTGCACTAGTCATCGAGTGAGACCCATGAATTGCCCCACCTCTTCTTGGACCACTTTTCACCATCCCTGCCACTCTGCTGTTGACTACCATCCTGATAAATTTTTTTTAACTTTTTATTCCTTCTCTCCTTAATCTCAACCTATTTTTTTTCTCTTTCTTGACCTGCTGCATGTACACAACTGATGTGCTATAGAAATATAGCACTTTTGATGCTTAAAAAAGGAAAATATACAAGTTTCTGAGGGATTTTTGTTAGATTTAATCTATTTTGGGTATATTTTCTGTAAACCATGTTTTGATTGATAAGTTCATGAAAAAGGTGTTTTTGGTTACTGTTAGAGAGATTGTAGATGATTGGGATGTTTTATACCTTGATCATGATTAATTCATGTTTGAGGATCAAAGAAGAGATGAAAAATTAACTCCCGACACCTCATAAATTAACATGTGGCTTCAAGAAGGACCTATGGATCACATGTACACAAAGTAGGTGTCAGAAAATCAAAATCCCGCGAGCTAAACATTGCATGATTTTTGATTTTGCTACTTGAGTGTGCTACCTGTGCCCTGTTTCTAGGCCACAGGTAGTACCTTCACCTTGCTAGGCCGCAAGTGCAGGAAGCGGGTAGCCACTGACTCTATTTTCTCATATTTTATTCGGGCATAGTTTTAGGGCTTTGTCTTTTACTATAAATACCCTTTATGTACTTTTTAGTAGAGATTCAAAACTTTTAACACTTAAAACATATTTTGATTTTAAGATTCATCTTTGATCTTGGGTTTTCAATGTATTGACTTTTCTTGATTATTCAGTTATGGTTGTAGGTTTTCTTTCATATTATCATTGTGATTTCATATTTAGTTTCCAATATGAATGTTATTGATTTCTTAACAAACATAAGTGGTTAAAATCCATAGCTAGGGTTGTGGAAACCTTGGCAAATTGATGAAGTATAGAAAGTGCAATTGTTGATGCAAATCTAATACCTAGGGCATGCATTGTTTTATCTTCAATATAATAGTTGCCTTAGCGGTTGCAAACGTTAGGATCCCACCTAGATATTACTACTTGCTCTAATCAAGGGGTAGTATCTAGGAAAAGATAAAGACAACAGTAATTTGGGGGTTAATAGTTGATTCGTTGCAACACAACGGTATATGTGAATTATTATTAACCTTCATCTAATAACTTGATACTCAAAATGTGATAGTTAACTGGGACTAGAGTAAGGGTTAGTAATGCAATACTTTGACACTCAATAGGTAAAAGCTGAAATATTCCTACTCATCCAAATCAGTTTTGCATGTAAGGTATTAGGTTTGTTCAACAATGCACGATAAACCTACGGAGTTGAGATGCCAAGCGGAAAACAATCCTAATGTTCACCCGTAATTGATTTTAGCCTGAGTTAATATTGTTACTTTCTTGATATTACTACAAAGAAATCCCCCTATTTGCTTTCTATTACTGCTTATAGATTACAAGTACTGATAACTACAAACCAAGTGTTCCTTTGGGATTCGACCCCAACCTCAGTTAGGTTACTATATCTTGACAACAATTGTACCATCATCTAAAAAGAGGTATTGCTTAGACATCATCAAGAAATTGGCGCCGTTGCTGGGGAACACGGTGTTTATTTATGGATTAAAGTCATTATTATTTTCAGGTTTTTTTTCTTTTTATTAGTTAGGTGTATGTCGGTGTATGCCTAGCACATAGAGTAGAGGCAATCCCTTACTCCTATTGATTTCAGAGAGGATCCTACAACCATATAGTAGGATTTCATAAGTAACAAGGGACAATCTTTCTGAAGATAGAGTTCAGGATGTTGTTGAGAGATAGACAACAGGCCGTCGAGAAGCACTCAGTGGGAATTATACCAGAAGCTGACCTTATACAACCCGACATGTTTGTTTGTTCAGCTATATATCGTGATGAAGAAGATTTGGGATATAAAGATCCTGCTTATACAAGAGCCATTATTCCTTCTACCTTTTCTCCTGATGTGAAATTCAATATCTCCAATGCTATAATTTAGCTCTTATACTTAAAAGGGGTGTTTGTGGGGTTTCCAATAGATGACACAAATATGTATTTAGCAAATTTCATTGAGATATGTAATTCATAAACCATACTAGGGGTAGATTAGGAGGAATTAAGACTAAGGATTTTTCCTTTCTCGCTTACTAAAAAAACATCATTATGGATTGGGGAACTGCCCAGTGGAATTGTTACTACATGGAAGGAGCTACGCAGCTAATTCATGAAAAGGTTCTTTTCTCTATCCAGGGTATTGTAGCTCAAGGAAGAGATTTATAATTTCAGGTAGCTAAATTTAGAATCTATGTATGATGCACGGTTTCAATTTAAGCAGAGATTGAGTATGGTACCCAACCACCAGATATTAGGGATAAGCTTATCAAAGATATTCTATAGAGCCCTGACTACTAATTCAAGAGTGATGGCAGACACTATTTCTGAAGGAGCCTTCATAAGATTTTGATGGGAGATAGCTTCAGGTATTATGGATTAGATCTCATTAACTAATCGAGTATGGAAAACTCGAGAGGTTGAAAGAGGTTCTGATATGTGTGGCATTAGAGTTTCCAATATGCAAAAAGTAGCTGAGGATGCTATAGCCTAGGAGATTTCATTATGTCAAGTAATTTACAACCATCAGTTCTTTCAAAGTGCATGAATTTAGGGAATCTGAGGAGGTGAAGTGTGTGGATCATTAGTCGATCGATTTCCAAGACCAAGGAAAAGAAATTAAGGTCGGAGCTATCATAATGAGAGAGATAAGCACATTATACCTGGCAGTCAAGAGGTAGAATCTAGAATAGAAGAAATGTTGGCCATGTTGATGAAGGGTCAAGAGAGCCAAGTGATTTGCTTGAATTAGCTTAAAGCTAAAATTTCTAGATTAGCCCAAAAGGTTGAGTCACATGAAACTGCTATTAAGTAGTTAGAGCATCAGTATGGGCAAATCTCTATCACTATGGTGGTGAGATAGTCAGAAGCAACACTTAATGATAATGTCCAACATCCTCTGACACTTATTCACTGTATGACCATTGATAGTTAGATGACTCTTCAACTGATGAGCACTATTTGCTTATGATGGATGAGCAAAAGAAGATGGACAGTGATGTTGAAAAACCACTTGAGGTAGGGTTTAAGAAGCTGAGCTGTATGGATGATGATTTTGATAGTGATGTTGATGATGACTGGATTGACGAAGAGATCCAAAATATAGTCAATGAATTTAGCTCAAGTTTTCATATAACTTCAGCTGAAATAAAATGAGATCCAAGTGTAGTCAACATCTTATGTTCTTTTGGATCATATGAGATTAGTCAGGCCTATATAATACTGGAGAAGGATTAAATACTATACCATTGGTGATATATAAGGTCTTGGGGTTAGGAAAACTATAGCCTACCTCAGCAAGGCTATTGATGGCAGATTCATCGGTAAAGAATCCATTAGGTATCATGTGTAACGTGGAAGTCAAAGTAGCATTATTCACTTATCCAATATATTTCACTATTCTAGTTTATGAAGTGGATACCCACTCTCCAATCATATTGAGTGGACCCTTCTTAGCTACTGGTAGAGTATTAATTAACATGGACTTAGAAGAGATCACGTTCAAGTGTAACAACGAGTAAATTGTTTTGAATATATACATGAAAGTACAACAAAAAGATGATATGAGAGTTATGACAGTGATTAATGCGTGGATGATGACATGATCATAGTTGATGTGCCTATTGAGGAAAGATTAGGGGTAGAAGCCTTACCCATAGTAATCATAAACTTTGAGGATGATGGGATAGCTTACTATGATGACATGGTTCATGCTCTACATGGCATAGGATCTTATAATTATCCCCATAAGAATCTCGATATTGACTTAAAGAATGGATCTATACCTCTTGTGAGACCATCGATTAAAGAACCATTGGTATTGGATTAAAGGTCCTCCCTCCTTACTTATAGTAAGTATTCTTAGGGACCAATAATACCTTATCAATGATAATTGTAGAAGATTTGGCAGATGCACAGGTGGAGGCTTTAATATTGGTATTACAGAGATTTAAGAAGGCTATTACATAAACTATTACTGACATTATGGGGATCCTACCAGGTTAGGCACACATAAGATACAACTTGAGCTAAAAAATATTCCAGTATTGAGCATCAGAGACGAATAAACCCTCCTATGTAAGAAGTGGAAAAGAAGGAGATAATTAAATGGTTACACGCCAGGGTGGTTTTCCCTATTAGATATAGTAGGTGGTTAGACTGGTTTAATGTATACCAAAGAAAAAGGGGATCACAGTGGTTCCAAATGAAAAGAATAAATTAATATCAATGAAGCTAGTGACTGGATAGAGAGTATACACAGATTATAGAAAGCTAAACAAGTTGACTCAAAAAGACCATTTTCTAATGCCACTCATGGATCAGATACTGGAAAGATTTACTGGTAAGGGTAGATATTATTTTCTTGATGGGTACTCAAGATATAATCAAATTATGATTGGTCCTGAGGATCAAGAAAAGACTACCTTTACTTGTCCCTATAGGACCTTTGTATTCAAGAGGATGCCGTTTGGACTTTGAAATGTATCTGCCACTTCTTAGAGATGTATGATGTCTATATTCTCTGATATGGTGGAAGATATGATCAAGGTATTCATGGATGACTTCTTAGTAGTCAGATATCCTTTTGATTATTGCCTAACATATCTAGCCAGTGTACTGTAGAGATGTGAAGAATCCAATTTGGTGCTAAATTGAGAAAAATATCACTTCATGGTGAGAGAAGGTATAGTGTTATGGAACAAGATCTCTAAACATGGCATTGAGGTAGACAAAGTGAAGATAGAGGTGATTGAGAAATTTTCTCTGCTACTATCAGTTAAAGGTATACGAAGTTTTTTGGGTCATGCTGATTTTCATAGAAGATTCATCAAGGGCTTTTATAAAATTGCAGCCCCACAATGAAAACTCTTAGACAAGGAGGTGAAGTTTGTATTTGATGATGAGTGTATCGAGGCTTTTAAATGCATGAAGGAGCATTTGATTTTGACGCCTATTATTATGTCACTAGACTGGTCTGCGTCTTTTGAGGTAATGTGTGTTGCAAGCGGAGTGGCCTTGGGTGATGTCCTTGGAAAAAGAAGAGAGAAGATCTTGCATTCTATCTATTATGCAAGCAAATCCCTAAACCCCACACAAAAAAAATTCATGATTACAGAGCAGTAGCTACTTGTGGTGGTTTTTAATTTTGAGAAATTTAGGTCCTACTTGATTAGGACCAAAGTGATAGATCACACTGACCATGCAACATTGAGGTACTTGATGACGAACAAAGATACTAAACCTCGATTGATTCGTTGGGTAGTCTTACTGCAAGAGTTTGATTTTAAGGTCAAGGAATAAAATGGGAAAGAGAATCAAGTCATAAACCACTTGTCTAGACTTGGTGAAGAGACAATCCAGAAATTAGGGAATGACCATAAGATTGATAATGCTAGTAAAATTTCATGATCTGATTCCCTGGTTTGCTAATTTTGCCAACTACTTGGCAAGTGATCTCTTTTAAGAAAATTTATCCTTCCAGCAGCGACAGAGATTTATGCTTGAGGTAAGGATATTCTTCTGGGATGAGCTATATCTGTTCAAGGTTTATGCCGATGGGGTGATTCAGATATATATACCAGAGATAGAGATGATGAGCATTCTAGAGGCTTGTCATTTATCACCAGTTGGGGTCATCATAGTGGTACACGAACAACCCATAAGATTCTATAATGTGGGTTCTATTGGCATACAATCTACAAGGATGCTCATGATTTTTCACAAACCTGTGACCAATGCCAGCATCAAGGTAATATTTTGCGATGCCATGCACTCCCTGTGACACCTATCTAGGAGTTAGAGTTATTTTATGTGCGAGAGATTGATTTAATGGGTTTGTTGTGAGATCCTATGGTATGAGGTATATTCTGGTTGCAGTTGACTATGTATCAAAATGGGTGGAGGCAGTTGCACTTTTGAACAACGAAGGTAGAAGTGTCACTATTTTTCTAAAGAATAACATCTTCTCTAGATTGACACCCCATAGGAAATTATTAGCGATGGCGGTTCTTACTTCTGTAATTGGTTGTTCAAGGACCTACTTGATAGATATGGTGTGAGTCATAGGGTGGCAACATCCTACCATCCACAGACTAGAGGGCAAGTGGAAGTCTCTAACAGAGAAATAAAGTCTATATTGGTGAAGACTTTGAATGCCAATAGGACTGACTGGTCTAGGAAGCTAGATGATGCATTGTGGGCCTACCAAATAGCTTATAAAACTCCTATAGGTGAATCTCCATATCAACATATTTATGGAAAAAATATGTCACTTACTGGTTGAGCTGGAGCATAAAGCACTTTGGGCATTGAAAAGGCTGAATTTTGAATGGTGTGAGGCAACAAATTTGAGGCTGAGTAAGGTAAATGAGTTGGAAAAATTCTGACTCCGAGATCATGAGAGTTCAGCCATATACAAGGATAGAATGAAGCTATACCATGATAAGAAGATCATGAAGAAAATATTCAAATTCGGTGATTTGTTCTTGCTGTATAATTCAAGACTACGCTTGTTTCCTGGCAAGCTAAGGTCAAGATGGATTAGACCATTCACTGTGGTTAAGGTGTTCCCATATGGTGCTATTGAGGTAAAGAGTGATGGTGAAGTCCCATTTAAAGTAAACGGGCAGCGTGTAAAACATTACATGGGAAACTTGGAAGAAGTTAGAGTTTGTGAAGAGACGGACCTTGATGAAGTTTGCGTAGTCAAGGGATCTAAGTCACGTCGGGATAGTAAATTAGGAGCGTCTTGTGAGGAAACCCAAGGTATGTTATTTATTCATATTACGTGATTAACGTTGGATCTTCCCACCTACAACATCGTAGGTATGTTCCAAACTCTCTCATTTTGGTTTGATGCATTGAGGACAATTCATGATTTTCAGTTGGGGGTGGGGTTGCTTTTGGGTCTTGATGTCCTCCTGGGTTTTTATCGCCATGCCTCTTTTCCCCAGAGTTTTGTTCCTAGTAAATCCAGCATGTTTAGGCGTGTAGTATTTCGTTTCATGATGTTTTGTGTAATTAGGAGATTTTGAGTATTTAGGGAAGTAGTCATATTTTGATTGATTTTTGATACTCCTCCAAATATGATATTTTAGAACTGTGATTGATGTACATGTGTCATTAATATTAGGGACATGATAACCATTTGGTGACAATTGCATGAACCGAAGAGGTAGTAGTTGGTAATATTAACTCCGTGCTATGTGAGTGTGAGATGTTACCTAGTTCCCTTTGTATGTTAAATTTACAAATTTCCTGGTTAATCTTGCTTAGGTTGAAGGATAGTCGATTAGGAAAGTATCATAGGTAATTTTTTATTTTAGTTCACCAATAGCTTAAATGACCGATGCAAATTGTAGCCCTTTATCCATGTTTTGAGCATTGTGATCTATTTTTCTTGTTACACCTTTCACCTTCCCATTTGTGTTACAATTTACTTATTTTGGCCTTATTCCTCCTTGGACAGTATACACCTCAACACAAGAAAAAAGTTTAAGTTGAGGGTGGCTGTCATAAGGGTGTGTAGTATAAAATGGGTATAAAGAAGGGTAAAATAAGAGAAAAAATTAGTGGGGATGGGTGTTGTAGAAAAATAAAAGAAAGAGAAAAAGAAAATAAAAATTATGAAATTTGTGAAAAAGAAAGAATAAAAGACCACACCCAACCTGAATGTGTGATAAAAGAATAAAAGGGAGAAATAAGGTGGAATAAAAGGCAATTTGGCTAGATAGTGGGATCCCAAAAGTTAGGTAGTACCATGGAGTCTTAGTTACTTTAAATGTCCATATCTATCATACCATGCCCTAAGCCTACATTACAAATTGATAAAAGCCCCATAGTGATCCTGAATTGACTATCTGAATCATAAGGTAAAGAAAATAAGGGCAAGCCTATGGTATTTGACATGTATTGAATGGAACTTCTTTGTGCAGTGTGAGTGTCTCTTGACCGCCCCTGTATAGACATGTATGAATTCATATGAGTGAGTGAGACATTCTTGTTGTGAGGGCACTTGAGTCATGTTGCTAGCTATTTGCTTGTTTCAGGTACTATAAGTTATACATATGAGTGGTTGTATGTTGCTAATGTAATTTCCTTATCTTGATTCCTTTGTGTCACATTGTTGTGCTTCATATTCATACACAGTTGGTTTTGAAAAGTAAGATTGGATGGGATGTTGTGATTTGAACTAAAAGTGATGATTGGTGCCTTGATTATCTTAGATTATCCTAGTTAAGCATTATGTAACACCCCAATTTTCTGAACCAGAATGCTACACGGTGCTCATGACCCTGAAGGACCACAAGCTAACCAATGACTGATATCTGTACCTGTATACTGCATAATATAACATAAAGATGCACAAAACATGTACTAAATGGCCATAAGGTTCAACTGAATAAACATCTGATAAGAACGGTATAACCATACAAAAACAAATCCAAAATAACTGTCTGACATACTATAGTCTGGAAAGCCTCTAAACTATCTGAATAAGGAGTTGATCCCTACATGTCCCCAACTAACTCCAACTACTGAAATAAACTAAAAAATGAAGTAGTAATGAAATCATCGTGTCCTCAAAATATGAGGACTTAATTCTAACTCTGACTGCTGATACTGGAATCTACTGCTGATCTGGAGCTCGTGCCTTTGAACCTATGGTGTAACATAAGAGAAAGAACCATAGCACAAATGCGTCAGTACGACTGAATGTACTAAGTATACGAGTGAGGTAGGCTAAATGCAAAGGGTTATATGCATGAACAATGCTGACTAATATGAATGTGAGAATACATACATACATGAGAAACTATAACTGAACTCGTGATGATACTGACTACTGAGTCTGAATACTGACATCATGACTTTATTGACACTGAGGTACTGCATAGATGAATGACTATTTTGACAGTTTGAA
>NC_061117.1:97876516-97962006 GCF_002878395.1 Capsicum annuum | reverse complement strand
AATGCGTCAGTACGACTGAATGTACTAAGTATACGAGTGAGGTAGGCTAAATGCAAAGGGTTATATGCATGAACAATGCTGACTAATATGAATGTGAGAATACATACATACATGAGAAACTATAACTGAACTCGTGATGATACTGACTACTGAGTCTGAATACTGACATCATGACTTTATTGACACTGAGGTACTGCATAGACGAATGACTATTTTAACAGTTTGAATTATGAAGAACTGGTCTGTTTGACTGTGTCTAACAGTCCTAAAACTAAATACTGAGTATATAAATCACTAATAAGTGAGGAACTGACACTATATTACTAAATACTGAGGGACTAGTGCTATGGTACTGATATATGAATAACTGTGTATGACAGTCTTGATTAAGAAGGACTGGTCTGGTACTGTATCTGACAGTCTAATTATAAAGTATTAATCTAATTGACAGTATCTGGCAGCCATGAATATGAGGATCTGAAATGCTTGACCGTATCTGATAGTCATGAAGATGGATGCTGGTAATATGAGTTCAGAGAACTAGTAATAACGATAACATGAGTGACCGTATCTGACAGTCATGAATGTGGTGGAACTAGCTGAGTTTCGTATTGTATCTGAGTTGGCTATATCTGACAGTCCTGATATTTTGAAGAACTATCTGAGTTCTATTACTGAAACTGAGATTGAGAATGAAACTAAGACTGTGGGAGGTAATCATCTAACTGACATACCCCGAAACTAAACTGGTTGGGGTCTAACCTGTAACCCCAGCTGGAAGGGTGTCAATACCGTGCCACGAGTAGAGACAACATATGAGTAACCCTATTTTTTTTTTGGGAGCTTATTTCGTCTGCCCTGCTATTAGGTAAACTCAAAAGAGATGCATTAGCCATATGGGTAGGGACATCTCAACCTACGCTGGATACGTAGTTCTAGAATGCAAGGATTGCTTCTAGGAATCTCACCCTCTGACTGTGGCAAGTGAGTCCCCATCCTTGGGTTTACTCGGTGCTGAATCCTACTCCCAACTGAAAGACACTGAACTGATTAACTGAACTGAACTGATTAACTGAATCGATGTTAGTGGGATTGCTTAGCGGAGCTAAATCGAGTTTACTGGATTCCGATGACTGACGGAATATACTGAGTTCTGAGGACTGATTGAGAGTACTGAACTTACTGAGATTAACTGTGAATACTGAGGTTGCTAAGGTTACTGAGTACTGAAATTACTGAGATTACTGGACTACTGAGATTACTGAGATTTCTTAGTTTTCCTGAGTCACATAACTGACTGATTTCTATAGATCATGGCTTGACCAAGAGTATCACGAAAGCATGACATGGCTCTAGGCACACAACTATATTTTTAGGGTACAAGTACCCCTAGGACTCAATGGAAAGAAACTGACACACATGGCTGACTTGATCGTAAGAATAACATTCACAATTCATAATACCATAAATAGGGGATTTCATACTACACATGGTTATCATATTCTTGAACATGGAAGATACTGCATATAACATGTACATACTTGCATGGTTCTAATTTTATGAGCATTCCATAGTACAACAACAATACATGACAATTTGCATGGAATTTATGTTGAGTCATAAGGGATAGAGCATGGGCTTGTCTTTTAAGTTCTATTTAGATAAAATACATGATTTCTAGGCTCTTAGGTATTTTATGAAACACCTTGCATGCACCACTTTGGGCATAGGTTTATTCATGAATTCAACCACCCAAATCACCCAAAGTTCATATATTTAAACTAACATGCCATCCTAGTTTCATACAAACCTGTAAAGATTCTATCTTGACATCATTCAACACATAAACAAGATCAACAATCAAATCAAAACATAAAAATCATGGCATATATTTTAAAATAGGGTTCTTGGACTTCATGGATGAAAGGAGTCCATGAATGAACACACGCATACCTTAGTTCTTGATTTAGTGAAGATTGACAAAGAGATTCTTGGAATTTGATAGTAGAATTTTCTTGAACTTGAATCTTCTATGAAAAATCCTAATGTGTTATTGAGAGGATTTTGATGAAAAAGAGTATGTTTTGGTAAAATAATGGTTTAATTTTGTGTTTATGGAATATATATAGGGGTGGGAAGATGACCCAAATACCCCTCTAGATGCGTCTTTTAATTTATGTAAAAATATCCTGATTTTGGCCCCCAGCGCGACGCGGAGACATTGCGTTGCCACTTGTTTATGACATGAAAACTCACTGCGATGTGATGGAATCACGGAGAGACACTGGAAATTGACAATCATCATTTTGGCTTACGATGCGACGCGCCACTGACTGAAATGACACTGCTAAAGCTTTAAATCGCCATAACTTATTCATCGGGTATCTGTTTTAGGTGAATTTTTTATCGACGGAAAGCTTATTAAATTCTATAGAATTTTGAGGGTATAAATATGACAAAATACCACCTATAAACCAAGTTATGCTCATTCAAAGATGACTTATATGAAATCACACACGACAACTTGGTGTTTTCAAAAGTTCTTAGCTTGGCTTACTCTAAGTAACTCTTATGAACATGCTTGACACATCATAAGCTCTATTATAACTAGGATACTCATCCTAATTTATGTACTCAAATATGAATCACAGGATAGGAGGTTTCTTGCGTAGGAACAATGGTTCATTTTCTAGCTTAGAAATATATGGGGTATTACACATTATTTTAGTTTTATTGTGTTTTTGTTGCCTGAGGACATGCAAACATTCTAAGTTGAGGGTGTTGATGTTCTATAGAAATATAGCACTTTTGATGCTTAAAACAAGGAAAATATACAAGTTTCTAAGGGATTTTTGTTAGATTTGATCTGTCTTGGGTATGTTTTACAGGAAACCATGTTTTGAATGATAAGTTCGTGAAAAAGGTAAAAAAGTACTTCTGGTTACTTTTGAAGCAATTATGGATGATTGGGATATTTTTCTAGATTGATCATGATTAATGTATGTTTGAGGATTGAAGAAGAGCTGAAAAACTCACTCCCGGTACCTACCAAGTCAATATGTCCCATAAGAAGGACCTACGGACCACATGTACACAAGGTAGGTGCCAGAAAGTCAAAATACCAAGAGCTGAACATTGCAGGATTTTAGATCTTGCTACTTACCTCCGCTACCTGCACCTTGTGCCTGGCCCGAAGGTAGTACCTGTGCCCTGCCAGACTGCAGGTGTAGGAAACGGGTAGCCATCGACCCTATTGTGTCTCATTTCATTCGTGCTTAGTTTTAGGGTTTTCTCTTGTACTATGAATACCTTTTATATACTTTTTAGTAGAGAGTCTAAAATTTTAACACTTAAAAACGTATTTTAATTTTAAGATTCATCTTTGATCTTAGGATTTCATTGTATTGACTTTGCTTGATTATTCAGTTTATGGTTGTGGGTTTTATTTCATCTTATCATTGTGATTTCATATTTACTTTCCAAAATGAATGTTAGTGATTTCTTCACAATCATAAGCGGCTAAAACCCATAGCTAGGATTATGGAAACCCTGGCAAATTGACAAAGTAAGAGAAGCACCCAGGGCATGCATTGATTTATCTTCATTGTAATAGTTTCCTTAGCAGTTCCAAACATTAGGATCCCACCTAGATATTACCACTTGCTCTAATAAAGGGGTAGTAACTAGGAAAAGATAAAGACAACAGTAATTTGGGGAGTTAATAGTCTATCCGTTGCAGCACAACGGTACATGTAAATGATTATTAAACTTCATCTATAACTTAGGACTCAAATTATGATAGTTAACTGGGAACAGGGTAAGGGCTATTAATGCAACACTATGAGACTCAATAGGTAAAGGGTGAAATATTCCTACTCATCCAAAAGACTGTAGGAGGTACATAACTTATCGATTCTGCATGCAAGGTCTTAGTTTGTTCAACAACGCACGATAAACCTATGGAGTTGAGATGCCCCTATAAATGATTTTAGCCAAAGTTAATATTGTTACTTGCTAAAGAGTACTACAAAAAAATCCCCCCATTTACTTTCCAGTACTGCCTACAACTGCTGGGATTCGACCCCAACCTTAGTTGGGTTACTATATCTTGACAAAGATTGTACCTTAGTCTAAAAGGAGCTGTTTATTTGACGTCATCAACAACCAACCTGGAGATGTCAATATCCTTGTTCAAAAAGTCATCCTTACTTTTAAAAATCAAGTCTCGAGATAATTCGAAAGCAAACTTCCTCATTCTATCCCTCATGCTAGACACTAATTCTGGAGCATACTGAGACTATTGGTGAAACTTCAAGTCATTCTACTTGACTGAAATCTTGCCTTTGTTTAGACTAACAAACTCTTTGGCCTTTGCCTCCCTCAACTCCCGAGGAAAGAAGCGGTCTAGAAAAGTTCTAGAGAAATCATTCCATAGGGATGACTTAGCATTGACTGCTCCTATTCCTCATTCCATTAGTATGATACTTCCTTTTGTTGATAGCTAGCAAATTCCACATGCTCCATATTAGTAGCATGTATAATGTGGAAGGTCTGTTTTATCTTATCAATAAATCCCTGAGTATCCTTCTCAACCTTAACACCAGTGAATACATGAGGGCTTAACCTCATAAATTGGCCAACCCTTGTGGCCTCAGAAGATGGAGTAAGAAAAGTACCACACTCAACCTAAGAGGCTACCAACTATGCCACTATATGAATAGACAAGATGAAGAATAACATTCATCACATCTGCCTGCGGAGCTGAAGGAGGGCCGGTGGAACTCTAAGAGGACAATTAGGAATTAGATCCCTAGACTGGGTCTGGACCCGATAAGCAGAGTATGTGTCATGACCCAAGGCTACCCCCTAGTCGAGACAATAGTGCTTACGGCCATAAGTGACCACAAAATAACCCATGAGCTCGTACCTGCTGTGACCACTAAGTAAAATAGTGATACAATTCATGTACGGAAAATAAGATGATAATATACTGTAAATCTAAATACTAAAATATGTATCAATGACATGTCTAAAATATCTAATAAAAATACTGTAATCTAAACTATCTGAAACAATTGATAAAACTGAAAGAAATGACTGACTGTCTAACTGATTGTCTGAAAGCCTTTAGACATCATGAGGAGATGATGGGACAAACCCCTGACTAACTTCGACTGATTAAACATAAAGAAATACTGAAATAACTGAGATAACATACCATGTCCTTAATGGATAAGGACTCACCACTCCTGCTACTGGGTAATGCTTAGCTATCTAAGAACGGTTGGGAAATTAAGTATTCAAACCTATATTGTAAGATAATATAGCATAATGGAAAAGTATGTGGTCAGTACTTTGAACATACTGGTATGTGAGATAATGACTGACTGAAATGCATGAAATAACTGAGCATGAATGGATGAAAATATAATAGCTGAGATGCAAGACTAAGTATAAATATGTTACTAAGATAATCTGTAATCTGAATGACTGAAATTTGTATAACTGGATTACTGACAATCTGTACACTTGGTCAAACAAACCTGACCTGAGATATACTGAAATACTGACTAATACTGCGGGAGGTATCATGCAATCGACATACCCTAATCTGAGCTAATCGGGGTTCAACCTTTAACCCTAGTTAGAAGGGTATTAGTATCATGCCACGGGTACTAATACTGGCTGTGTGGATCTACTAATTTGTTATCTCGAAAGACCAGGGTGTTAAGTCTAATCTGACGAATGACCCTTGTGAGGAAGTCAAGCCTGAACTGAACAGTAACCCCTCATATCCTACACTGGCTATGTAGTTTATGAATTTAGGGACTGCTACTAATGACTCTGCCTAAACTGATGGGGAAGCCTCCATACCTGCATTCACACGGTGCTAAATCCTACTCCCAACTGAATTGACATTGGTACTAAATTGAATTGGGTTTAACAGTACATTATTTCTAATAGTGATCATCATGATCATAAATGTTTGAGTTTAATGATAACATTCATGGGTTAACTGATTCAATACTTAAAAATCCAAAATCATGTAAAACACATAGGTATTGGGTGTTCATAACCTGGCAGCACTGAATGATCATAGAATACGACATCAAAGCTTAAAGCTGTAGTATAGAATCATGGTTCAATGATCCGAAACATGAACATTTCACCAAAGAGTGAAAGTCATGAACTTGAACATGGGAATGTATTAAACATAAGGAAAACAACATGGTTACATGACTAAATTCATAATTTGATATTGTAACATGAAATTTACTTGAACTTGACATGGGAAATTGTAGTTTAAAACATAATTAACCTGACCTTTCATGGGATCATACGTGGACGTGAAACTAAGTTCAATTACTAAGGAAAGACACGAATTTAACCCATCTTAAACATATAAAACTCCATTATAAGAGAAAAAAATCCATACTTTAATTGAAAAGAAGGTTTTTAGGCTCAATGGGTGAAAAAGAACCATTGATGAATACCCACATACCTCTACAGTTAGATTCCTAGGAAAGCTTGAACTCATGAGTTCTTGGAAGGTAAAGCTTGAATTTCTTCATTGTTGGGATGGACGAGGGTGTCTATGTGATTGATTTTGAATTTAATGGGCAAATAATGCCCTTTTTGAGCGTCATAAGTCATGTTTTCGATGACCAGGGTTGAGAGGAAAGGACTAAACTACCCTGTGGCCCCTTAAATAATGTAGCTGAAAAATACACACCCCCGCGATGCGAGTCCTGTCCTGGTGGACTAACCCTCATGGTGTGGGCCCTATCCCGGTGGACTAGCCCTCGCAAAGCGGGCCTATCTCGGTGGGTGCATTGTTTTTGTTTCCCAACATGCCCCTATGCCCATCTAAAATCCCTGAAGCTCCCCTGAGACATACCTTTAACAACCCTGAACATGAATCAACTCAAAAACCAACAACTCTAGGTCGGGAAGACCAAAATAAAAATTTGTGAAGTTTAGGGGGTCTTGAAAATGAATAAGTCCTTAACACTTAGTGTAAATTTCAAGCCTTGGACCCCTTAAACATGCAACTACGACTGAACTGAGCTTAAGATCTTACGGGGTATTACAATATCTCCCCCTTGAGAACATTTTTCCTTGAATGAGACTGGTTAGACTGAGAATACCAAGGCACTAAGACCATATACTTAACATGCATGACTTGGAACATGATTACATAACTGAGTCTGAAGCATGATACATGAACTGATTTATTTCATGAATACATACAATGACATGAGAATGATTACATAGCTGGACATAGAAAATAGAAAAGTCAACCTAAGAAAATCGTTATCCCAAGCTTAATTTGAGGTTACGGAGAAAAGATGAGGATACTTGGCTCGCATATCTTCTTTTGCATCCCCAGTAGCTCTCTCAATAGACTGATTCCGCCAAAGAACTTTAACCAAGGGAACTTCTTTATTCCTTAGCCTACGAATCTGACGATTAAGAATCTCAACTAGGACTTCTTCGTAGTAAAGGCTGTCCTTAACTTCCATACTTCTAAAGGAACAATAGATACCAAATCAGCAATGCATTTCTGTAACAAGGAAACATTAAACACCAGATGCACTAATGCCTAATCTACAGGAAACTCAAGCTCATATGGCACCTTTCTGAAATGGTTCAAGATTCTATATGGGCCAACATAGTGGGGACTGAGTTTCCCCTTCTTTCCAAATCTCTTTACTCACTTCATAGGAAAAATTTTCAAATAGACCAAGTCACTAATCTCGAACTCAACATTTCTTCTCCTCACATTTGTATAAGATTTTTGATAGCTTTGGGCAATCTTCAGCCTTTCCTGAATCAACTGAACTTTCTCCATTGCTTCAAATATTAAATTTATCCCTATCAAAGTAGCCTCACCTACTTCAAACCAACCAATAGAAGACCTCCATATCTTTCCATAGAGATCTCAAACGGTGCCATCTGAATACTGGAGTGATAACTATTTTTGTAAGAAAATTTAATCAATGGTTAGTGGTCATCCCAACTACCCTTAAAGTCAATAACAAAGGCTCTCAACATGTCCTCTAAAGTATGAATAGTATGCTCTGCCTAATCATTAGTATGAGGATGAAACACTATATTGAGGTGAACTTGGGTGCCAAAACCCTTTTTAAAAGCCTACCAAAAGTGAGAGGTAAACTGAGTACCTTTCTTTGAAATGATAGACAATAGAATCTTGTGCAACTTAACCAACTCTCTGAGATAGAGTCTAGCATAATCCTCGACCATATACGAGTATGAACTGGCAAGAAACGGGCTGACTTAGTTAGTCTATCTACAATGACCCAAATCAAATTATGCTGATGACGTGTATGAGGCAACCCATCACAAAATCTATGTTCACTATTTCCCACTTCCATATGGGGATGCTGAACTCCTGAAGTGTACCACTAGGCCTTTGATGCTCAACCTTAACCTACTGACAGTTTGAACACTTAGTCACAAACTCTGCAATATCCTTCTTTATTCTACTCCACCAATTGATCTTCCACAAATCATAGTTCATCTTAGTGGCTCCTGGGTGAACAGAGTATTGCGCACCATGCGCTTATACTAAAATTTACTGTCTCAAACCATCAACACATAGAATACACAGTTTGCCCTGAATATTTCTGCTCTCTAATTACATCCTTCAACCAAACGAAACTAGGATCTCTATCTTGCTTTTCTTTCACTTCGACAACCAAAGAAGATTCTGAACCATTCTAAACCCATATACTAGCCATGGCCAAATCAACCAACTGAACTCCCAACCTAGCCAGCTGATGAACCTCACAAACTAACTCATTCTTATCTCTCTTAACATAAGCAAAACTACACATGGACCATCTACTAAGGGCATCCACCACTACATTGTCCTTGCTTGGATGATATAACACACTCATATCATAATCTTTCAACAACTCAAGCCATTTTCTCTGGTAAAGATTTAGGTCATTCTGCAAGAATATGTACTACAAACTCTTGTGATCCATGAACACATCAATATGAATCCCATAAAGATAGTGCCTCTAAGTTTTCAAGGCGAATACAACAGCTGCCAACTCAAGATCATGAGTTAGGTAATTATTCTCATGGGGTTTAAGCTGTCTAGATGTGTAGGCTATGACTTTGATTTTCTACATCAACACACAACCAAGACAAACTCTGGATGCATTAGAATAAACTAAAAATCTATCTGAGCCATCTGGCAATATTAAGACTGGGGCAGATGTGAGTCGAGTCTTATACTTTTGAAAGCTCTTATCGCATGAATCTAACCACTAAAATTTAACCTTCTTCTGAGTCAATCAGGACATGGGGGAAGCAATAAAAGAGAACCCTTCAACAAATCACCTGTAATAGCCAATCAACCCTAAGAAACTCTGATATTTGATAGAGAGATGGGTCTAGGCTAGTTTATCACTGCTTCGATCTTTTGAGGGTCAACTCAGATGCCATCACCTGAAACTATATGGCTAAGGAAAGCTACTGATCTTAGCCAAAATTTGCACTTACCAAACTTAGCAAACAACTGATGATCTCTAAGGGTCTGCAACACAACCCTCAGATGGTCTGCATGATTATCACCACTACGGGAATAGACGAGGATATCATCAATAAAGACTATGAGAAATATGTCCAAGTAGTGCTTGAACACCCTGTTCAT
Organism: Capsicum annuum; assembly: GCF_002878395.1. NCBI lineage: Eukaryota > Viridiplantae > Streptophyta > Magnoliopsida > Solanales > Solanaceae > Capsicum > Capsicum annuum. The sequence continues at coordinate 97,952,321 of NC_061117.1, read as the reverse complement.
CAAGTCCATGAAAGCTGCAGGGGCATTTGTTAGTCCCAAAGACATAACTAGAAATTCCAAGCGACCATACCATTTTTAAAAAAGCTGTCTTTAAAATGTCACATTCTCTTACTCTAATCTGACGATAGTCGGATCTGAGGTCTATCTTAGAGAAATAACTGGTACTCCAAAGTTGGTCGTATAAGTAATTAATTTTGGGGAGTGGATACTTATTATTGATTTTGACTTTATTCAACTAATGGTATTCGATGCCCATTCTGAGAGAACCGTCTTTCTTACACATGAACAGGACTAGAGCACCCCATAGAGAAACACTAGGCCTAATGAAACCCTTATCTAAGGGATTTGTTTATTGTTCCTTTAATTTCTTAAGCTCAGCTAGAGCCATTCTATAAAGAATAATAGAATAGGCTGGGTATCTGGAAGGAGATCTATTCGAAAGTCGATTTTTCTCTAGGGAAGAACTCCGAGAAGATCTTCAGGGAACACATCTGGAAATTCATTTACTACTGGAGCTGACTCAAGACTCAGAGCCTCATAATTTGAGTCTTTGAATTGGACAAGATGGTAAATATACCCCTTGGATATCATCTTTCTTGCTCTAAGATGGGAAACAAATTGATATTTAGGTACTGAAGTATTACTACTCCATTCAATAACTGGTTCATTAGGAAACTGAAACTAAATGACTCTATTTCTATAGTCAACTGAGGCTTAGCATAATTGGAGCCAATCCATGTCGAGAATGACAACAAAATTAGTTATCTTTAACTCCAAAATGAAACATAAACATGAAGATGAAAGACCTGTAATGTACCCGTAACAACATAAGGAGAACTTTCATGATCATGTCAATTCTGGAGAGCATATAACCTCTTCTGGCAATGCTAACTTATGGCACTGGACATGGCACCCTACTGAGCCTGGCGACCTGCCAGTGCTGCTAAAGAATTAGTTTGGCCCTGCTGGAAATCATTTTTTCCCCTCTGAGCAACCACCGAATACTCTCAGATCCTGTGGCTTAGATTGCTACATCTAAAACACACATCACTACAAGATCTACACTCACCCTAATGGTTCCTACCATATTTTTTGCAGAGTGGATTTGTACAACCATTGTTCACACTACCCTGGGACTTAGAGCTTGGAAGTATATCTCGAATGTCTTGCCTGAACTTGGGCACTGGCGCACTAGATGAAGATGGAGCTGGGGTTGAAAACTTCTGATGGAACTATCCTTTTGACCTTGGCTGAGAAAAGTTAAAACTACCTATTCCGGCCTTCTTATTCTCTCTCTCTATCTCCTTATATTCCTCCTCGTCAATCTTTTAAGAATGAACTATGAGTATAGATAGGTCCGTCTCCTTAATCAACATAGTGGTCCTACACTCTTTAACCATACTATCAGCTACACCAGATACCAACTTACTCATTCTAGACCTATTATCCACCAAAATAGTAGGAGCATACCTCCCCAACTGAGTAAACTTGAGAGAGTACTCATTCACACTCATATTACCTTACTTTAAATTGATAAACTCCCGAACCTTAGCTTCCCTCAAATCTAGGGGAAAGAACCTATCTAAGAAAGCTATGGAAAACTTCTCCTACTCTACCGACCCTGTATCAACACCTCGATCCTCCTTCCACTGCTTAAACTAGGTGTGAGCAACATCCTAAAACAAGTATGTAGATAACTCTGCACTCTTGCTCGAAGTGACGCCCATGATATCTGTCACTTTCTGCACCATGTCTAGAAACTCCTGCATATCCTCCTTAGACTTGGATCCAGAAAATAGAGGGGGATTCATCCGAGTGAAATCTTGAATTCTAATTATAGCTGTATTTGACACTAGATTGGTAGGGGAAAAAAATACTGGATGTTTTGAGTAGCTATAGAATGGGATCGGTCATGAAAGCAGCCTTGAATTAGGTGTGAGAGACATGCTCATTCAGGGGATCTTTCTGAATAGGTGGTGGTGCGGGTTGATCCTCGTTCCTTCTTTTATTCTTTCTTTTAGGATGCATTATCTGTAGATAGACTTAAGGATGAGTTATAAAGGGGAATTAAATAGAGCTCATGCTCTTTTGCATGACAAGAACACTGATAGAAGTGAAATTTTTCTAAAACATCTCGTAGCCTCTTGCCCATAAGTGTGGCGTCCTTTACACTTATGCACAAGACTTTACCCAACGCGGCTTTTAGACACCCTAGGATACTTTAAAGCCTTATGCTCTGATACCAAGTTTTGTCATGATCCGAGGCTTCCCCTTAGTTGAGACAACGATGCTTACGACCATAAGTGACCACAAGCTAATTCATGAGCTAGTACCTGTTTGTAGCACTGAGTAAAATAGTGATACATCATGTGTAGAAGATAAGATGATAAGATATTGTAAATATAAATAATAAAATACATAGCAATGACATGTCTAAAATATCTGATAAAAATACTAGAAACTAAACTATCCGTCTGAAAAAATTCATAAAACTAAAAGAACTGACTGACTATCTAACTGATTGTTTGAAAGCCTCTAGATGTCATGAGGAGATGATCTGACAAATCCCTAACTAACTTTGACTAATTGAACATAAAGAGATACTAAAATAATTGAGATAACATATCATGTCCTCGATAGATAAGGACTCACCACTACTGCTGCTGGGTAATGCTGAGCTTTCTAAGAACGGTCGAGAAACTGAGTGTCTGGACCTATGTCATAAGACAACATAGAGCAAGGAAAAAGTATGTGGTCAGTACTTTGAATGTATTGGTATGTGAGATAAAGACTGACTGAAATGCATGAAATAACTAAGTGTGAATGCATAAACATGTAATATATGAGAATAGAAGACAGTATAAATATATTACTGAGATAATATGTAATCTAAAAGACTAAAATATATATAACTGGATAACTGACAATATGTATACTTGGTCAAGAAAACCTGAGTTGAGATATTTTGAAATACTAATTGAAACTGTGAGAGGTATCGTGTAACTGACATGCCCTAATCTGAGCTAATCGGGGTCCAACCTACAACTCTAATTGGAAGGGTATCAGTACCATGCCACAAGTTCTAATACTGGTTGTGTTGATCAACTAATATATTATCTCGAAGGACCAGGGTATCAAGCCTAAACTGACGGGTAACCCCTTAGAGAAAGTCAAGCCTGAACTGATGGGTGACCTCTCATATCCTACGCTGGATACATAGTTCTAGAATTTAGGGACTATAACTAACAACTCTGCCTAAACTGATGGGGGAGCTGCCATTTCTGCATTCACTCAGGGCTAAATCCTACTCCCAACTGAAATGACATTGGTACGAAATAAACTGGTTTTAACTGTACATTATTTCTTATAGTGCTTATCATGACCATAAATGTTTGAATTTAATGATAAGATTCATGGCTTAACTGACTCAATACTTAAAAAATCCAAAATCATGTAAAACATATAGGTATTGGGTGTTCATAACCCGCCAACACTGAATGATCATAAAATATGTCATTAAAGCTTAAAACTGTAGTATGGAATCATAGTTTAAAGACCCAAAACACGAACATTTCACCAAAGAGTGAACATTATGAACTTGAACATGGGAATGTATTAAACATGAGGAAAACAAACATGGTTACATGACTAAATTCATAATTCGATATTGTAACATGAAATTTACTTGACCATGACATAGGAAATTGTAGTTTAAAACATGAATTAACCTAACCTTTCATAAGATCATACGTAAACATGAAACTAAGTTCAATTTCTAAGGAAAGACATGAATTTAACCTATATTGAACATAGAAAACTCCATTATAAGAGAAAAAAATCCATACTTTAATTGAAAAAAATGTTTTTGGGCTCAATGAGTGAAAGGGACCCATTGATAAATACCCACATACCTCTATAGTTAGATTCCTAAGGAATGCTTGAACTAGAAAACTTGAACTCTTGAGTTCTTGGAAGGAGAATTTTGAATTTCTTCATTCTTGGGATGGAGGAGGGTTTCTACATGATTGATTTTGAAGTTAATGGGCAATTAATGCCTTTTTTGCGGGTCATAAGTCATTTTCTAGACAATTGGGGTTGAGGGGAAAGGACCAAACTACCCCTTGTCCCCTTATATAATGAAGATTAAAAATACACACCCCGTGATGAGGGCCCTATCTTGATGGAATGGACCTTGCAATGCGGGACCTGTCCCGGTGGAATAACCCTCACGGTGAAAGCCCTATCTCAGTGGATTGGCCCTTGCAACACGAGCCTATCTTAGTGGGTGTATTTTTGTTTCCCAAACATGCCCCTATACCTATCTGAAAATGTTGAAAATCCCCCAAAACAAACCTTTAACAACCCCGAACGTGAATCAACTCAAAAACCAACATCTTGAGGTTAGGAAAACCAAAATAAAAATCTGTGAAATTTAGCGGTCTTGAAAATGACTAAGTCCTTAACACTTAGTGAAAATTTCAAGCCTTAGACCCTTAAACATGCAACTACAACTGAACCAAGCTTAGGATCTTACGAGATATTAAAGTGTGTCCTATTAGCGTTGTCCTCAAGTATGATAGAGAAGTTTTCATGAGCCTCAGATCATCGGGGAGGTTTGATCTGAAAGGTGTACAAATGGGAATTAGAGGAAAATTCAGGACCTTAGTTACTAAATTTCAAAAATAGAACACAAGAAAGAGAAACATTCCTAAATGCCTTGTAGCCTCTCCCTTATGAGTGTGGCATACTACCCACCCTTAAAAGACACTCTACTCAACATGACTTTCTCGAACACCCAGTTGACCATGAACCTAGGGCTCTGATACCAATCTGACATAACTCAAACCAACGCCTAGTCGTGTTGGGCTTCTTAAGTTTAACCAGGATCGGAGACCACCTCCAATACCCAACCAAAACTTTTCTGCACCCTATGACGGATGAATTTCAAACATATAAAAAGATAAATCAATAATAACTCAAAGACATTAAATAAAGTCTATATTCATAATCCAACAATCTCAACCAAATATCCAACCGATGCCAATACCAATACCAAGGCTGACACCAATACCGGCTCCGTCCATGCATATAGTAGTCTGAGAAAGCCTCTAAATAGAATCAACTAATATCCGATCGGGACATGCTTCCAACCATAGACAAAACCAAAAACCAAGAAACAAAAATAATGAAAAGAAGTCCATAGAATGGAATGGAGTCTTTCGGAGTATGAAAGCTCACCACTTTAATTTGACTCAAAGTTGTGCCCAAATCCAAGTCACTGAGCAGAAGGAATGGTAGTATGACCAATTCCTACATCTCATAGGAACACAGAGCTCAAAGACAGTTAGCAGTGTGAATGCTAATATGTACTCAGGGATAAAAATAAAATAATGCCATTACTCAAAACCAAATCAAATAACCATATATAATCACACATATACATATATATAGTGTCGGGATAGGGAACCGGGTTTAACATGTATTTAAAACGTTAACCTGGGCTGTGTAGGTTTGCCATTCAAAATGTTAACCCATGGGCTATATGGGTTCAGCTCCCACTGCTGAAAGGCCCCCGATGCGTGTTAGCCGCACAAATCGGAGAAAAACCTAAGATGACTATTACATCTCCCAAAATATAAAGTGTGACATTATGCACACGGTCACCATGACTAAACCTCACATCGGCAAGCATGAGTTTCTAGTATTGGTCCCCCCAGGACCTACACCTTCCACGTCTTTGCTAAAATAACCCTCTTTAAGCCTATATTAAAACCAATTACTTATTCCAACCATTTACCAAGGAGTCTTTTGTTTTGGTATTAGCCATTGGTATCGTCATACCAAAATTGAAGCTTGCAAGTCTATACTTTTATGCCATACCAAAACAATTAAACTAAGTTGACTCCAAAGTTTCCAATTAAACCAAAACCATGGACACCAAGGCCTTTCCAAACCATTAACAATCAATAATACCAGTTCAGGTTCCATTACCATTTATACAATGTAAAGATATCAAGAGTAGTCCACAAATGTGATCAAAATTATTCTCATTGGCATTTTAACAAATAGGTTGAGGGAATATAAGTTTCAAAATCATAACTAAGTAATTTGGGGAATCCATAATACCCTGGAATCTATTTACAATTAACATACATTCCACAATGTCAAAATCATACTAAAAGCATGAAGCAAAACATTATTAAACCATGAGAACTATTATTCAACCATGAACATCCAAAAACCCTAACCATTATTTCAAACCATAACAATATCAAGAAAATCATACATTAAAACACATGCTCATTGTAATATAACAACGAAGGAGAAGTAACATGCTTTAGACACCAAGGAAGACGAAGGGAAACCACCCTTGAAAGACTTAATTGATTATCTTGCTAAAACCCTAGCCTTTTGCTTGAAAGAGAGTTTGAGAGATATTTTAAGAGTGTTTAATTGAGAATCATAGGTTAATGAAGCCTCCAAAGGTGTTTTATGTCATGGTATCAAAGTGAGTTACAAAGGGGAAGTGTCCAGAATGCCCCCAACTTAAAACTGTAAAATTACCGCAGGTGGTTAAAAGTTGACCCCTTGACTCGTGACCACAACATATGACTCGTACCATTGAGACATCATGAAGATAGTGAGTTGGAAATCCATACACCGTCCACCATATGACTCCCTGTCCCTTATACGTGACTAGACCATATGAATCATATGGTCCAGTCGTACCCAAGGAAAAATCCAAAGATATTGACACTGGATAACATACGACTTCTCTAAATGACTCATAACCTATCTCCACGGCTCTTAGTGAGCCACTCATACTCAGAGTCAAGTCAGGTCTCTAATTTACTATTTTGATTAAGGGACCAACCAAACGAACCATAACCACCACTAACGCCCCATACTACCAAACCATAACTACAATAGAAACCCAACTACCATCCACTGAATTCCTTATGACTAGGGTCACCTAACCCATACCCACACCATACGACTTGTATAGTGAGTGTTACTAAGATTGTGAGTCCAAAACTCAGGAAATTTCCAAGGGCCAAAACCCAGGGTGTTTCATTAGATATCTTTAATGAATCCATGTCGTTGATACTCTATTTCTCAAGCCTAAGTTAAGTGTCAAAGGTATGCATAGTATTCTTTCTTACTTCAGGATCTCATCTTCTAACCTTTTAGTTACCCCACCTTATGTAAAGATAGTGGTGATGAATATTGATGAATAATGGTTTAGATTGGAGATAGTAAATATTTATTATTGGGAAAGATTATTGTATGCTTGTTTTATCTAAGGCTATTAGTTTGAAGGAAAAGTGAGGCAAAGCTTATGGTATATGTTATGGTTAATTGAGAATTCTATGTGTGTCTTCTTAGGGATAGTGCATGAAAATTGTTATTGATAGAGGTACTAGAGAATATGGTAAAATTCCTAGGTGGGTTGGTTGCCTAGATGTTCATATGCGGTTAAAATGATAAGCTTGAATATCATGTTGGTATGTATGTGGATAAATGCATAGTACATTAGTGAATTCCTAGTAAGAGGTTCAAGTTAGTGGTTGAAGTAGTAAGGAGTATTTTCTTGAGATAAGAGCTGTGAAAACACATAGGATATTCAATCTGTGGTATAAACTAGTATTATGGTGTTATATACGGCACCTTGTGACTTTGAGTAGTCTTGAACATGGTGAGAGAATTTAGTTTAGTTTAGACTTTAGTAGATGACATTATCAACTTCTATGTGAAGATTAGAAGTGGTATCAAATAAAGGGTAGTATTTTAGAGGAAAAGCATAGATGAGAGAGTACTTGAGAAGGGTGGATAAGCTTGAAAGTGAGCAGTTGCATTGCCTAAGGCATAGTAATTCTATCCTATCTTATATTTTATATGCCTATATTCCATATTATTGAGTTGTAGCCATGTTGTGATTCCTTATTCAGATATCGTATTCAGATCATGCCCTTGCTCCATAATGTTATTAAAACTTCTTAGAAAAAGTGTTGAAGAAATACTCTAGTTGAGTGTAAACTTTTAGTATGAGTTAGTCCATATAGCCAACAATTCAGTTTAGCAATCAGACAGATAAGATCCTATAGTTTTCAAACTTTCCATCTAGTCTTACTATCTGAAATTTCATGTGTTTGGCTATTCCATGAGGTAATTCATTCACGCCCATCCAAATTATGAATTTAGTTCAGTCCATACATCATGTCTATGATTCAAATATTTAGTCATGATTCAGTTCATAAGTGCTCAGTGAATGATTTCAGTTTTCCAAGTGTAGCCGCTATAAGAAGGCTCAAATTCTAGAAATATGTAGAAATCAAGCAAATTACTCGAAGGGTCATTATATTACCACTACTAACAGAAATTTTATCCACAAAAGTCAATTGGTCGGAAGAGCTCAAAAGATCAAAAGGGCGAGGTACTGGGCCTACATGCCCCGAGCATGACTCCTTGGATAACCTCTAAGAAGAAACAATGTTTTCAAGGGATTTAGCCTAAGGGTATCCCTTTTCACCATCATTCCTACTTTACTTTCGAAATAACGAAAAACTTATGCTCAGAAACCAACTGAACTGAGCAGGACTAAAACATACAAACCCAACCATAATACATTAATATACCATGGATACAAGCATAACTAGGTGAAAACTCAACCAAACTAAAGACAATCTAAGTCATGAATCATGCAACCAACTCCAAAATCCAAATCCAACATTCCTTTGTCATTTTGGACATGCTATTAACTCTGATCTGGATAGAATATCCTCTGAGCCCTAAACGTGCAATTACATCATGCTAACCTCAAAAGGCTGTAGTTGATCTACTGAGAATCCATAAAGACGAGCATAAGAATAAGCCCATAAGGTACTACCTAGACATACTAATGGAAACAATCAAAGCCTGCGATCTCTATCCAAAGCTACAACAAGTTCGAATGACACTCAAACCTAATAATCATGAATCCCAAGCATAATCTCTTGAAGTTGAATGATCCGCTCCAAATATCACACTGACTGTGGTTGAAGTTATGCTAAGCCCAACTTGAGCACACTTCTTCTGTTGAGAAGACATCCCAAACTCTTTCAAAAGTTGAGAATCAAAGTCAATAATAGTAGAATCCAAAAATGCATGCCAATAGACCATCTTTCGAGATTCTATAATGTATAACCCATATGAACTAAAAATAACCAAATCGGTAGGTAATGAGTAGGTTTATTTAGTCCACAGATGAACGCTCAACTCAAACAAATTTGGAAATGGGTCTGGAATGAAGCCATGCAATCCATAGCTTAAATCTTCAAAATAAAGCTAAACTACTCGATATCAACTATCTAAATCAATCTTGTTGGTGAGCAAGCATTCACATACTGCAATTCATCTCAACTCCCAAGCCGTTATTCAAAGAAGTCAAAAATCAAAATTGTTCAATAAATCTTCTAGAAGATAAATCACCCCAAATCAATCTCACTACCAGAACACAAACATATGTCCAACAGTTCATGCAAGGGCTAAAACCAAAATATTGACAAAGAACATAATTACCACAGAGCAAAACCACCAACTGAAGATACAAGCAATCAAATCCATATTTATTGGGAGAGTACAATTCATTAAGGAACAAGCAACAACACAATCAAGGCTGTGAATAATACTATCAGTCGCTGAATCTAAATAACTCAGAAAAATACAATCTTATCTCAAATATGGTCAATCTAATAGTTGATGTACGACAGTGAATACACATGGGCACATAACACCAAGAAGAAGCATCCCATGAAGTCATTTTACATTGAATAAATACAAAAGATAAGAAATTTCTAAATTCACCCATGAAAATCAACCTCGGCTCAACTTAATTATGGACCACATCATAGAAAGAATAAAGTACCCAACTCAAAACCATTACCAATATTAATACTATAAGCAAGAGACAAACCTAACTAACCAAAAAAACACGCTTAGACTTTAAATATAAAAAATGGGCAATAAAACTGAATTGCCAACTTTAGAACCAAAACAAAACCATGGAAGGCCAACATATCTTCACTCTCTCTCAAAAATCAAGCTAACATTACTATTAGAGAAGGAAAACAACTAATGTAACCTCACTAAAAGAGAGAAAACCAACCAACCAAGTTATCCATCTAAGCCAACAAATAGGAATCGCAAAAAAGGAGATTCTAACTGGGTGTCACTAATCTAGCCATCTATCAGCAAAACAATCAATGTCAAAACAATGAGAATAGTAACTGTAGTAAAAAGGCAGGTGGAACAAAAATAAAAACAACATCCATTACCACTCTACAACCATGATAAGACCAATATGCAAAAGGGGATAGGTCTTTAACCCAAATGCTACACCCAAATAAAATCACAATGCTGATCCACTCAATCCATTACTAAAAAAATCATCTATAAGGCTAGACATATAAATATAAAAATATACACAGACATAGAGGTATGGAATCCCCAACTCAACTCAAATAGAAGGTAAAAGATAGTAAGTCAAATTGCACCTATATTGATAGAGTCTGAAGTCATAGTCACAATGTTCTCTAAGGAGTACAAATTTGAGCATGTCCAAACCCAAATTGATCATTTAAATGATCAATTGAATTAGTAAGTGGACTGCCTTTGATTGAAGGTTCCACAATACGATGAGACTGATGTAGATGAACTGAATGACTAGTAATTGATGTCTCCCAAATTATACTTCCAAGAAATTATGATGCGGTCCCTGTCAAATAAGAACCCAATAAAGGTTGGGGTTAAACCTGTTGACACCTAATTTTCGCCCTTCATAACTCAGTTTAATTTTGAATTTTTTCAATTTTCAAATAAAATTACAACATTTATTTTATCCAAATAAAGACTTTCTAAAGTAATTGTCTGGGTGATTTTATCATTTTAAGTAGTGATTATATATTGTCGTATTCAATTAGATGAGATTATATAATTTGTTACTTAAATATTTATTATACAAATAATGGGATTTTAATCAAGACTTATCTTGAAAATAAATATAATAATTAAAATCTTGATTCAAATATAATTTAATATCAAAAATAATTTATTTGGATAAATATGTATTTGATTTTATTAAATCAAGAAGCTCGGGATTACGTGAGGTATTAATTTCTATTAAATTTCGGTTTAATTTGGCCAATCTATTCAATTTGGATATAATTGAAATCAAATTGGCCTCAATTGCAATGCTCATATCTAATTTATTTTCAATTTGGCTAAAATTTAAATGGATTAAGCTAATTCTTAATTCAATTGGGGTTATCTATTAAATAACCCCAATTTTAGCCTATTTCTTATCTTTAATCACCAACCCAAATTCAACCGAACCTCAGCAGCCTATACCCCAACTAAGCTAATGGCCCAATTTTCTTTTTTTCTTTATCTATCAACAACAATAAACATCAACAACAACCTAACCCATCTGCCCATTTAAAACCTGACCCAGCCTACACTCTCAATAAACTCTTCTCCCTCATCTTCAAAAAACAATAACAGCAAAAACCATGATAAACAATTTCAACTGACAGTAACACGTTATCAGCTTAACCTGATCGACGAGAACCCATCCAATCCATCAACCCAATTAACCTAAATCCATCAGCCTAGCCTCGACCCGATAATAATCAAACTTAACTCACTTGATCATGCGCAAATTCATGCAAGAAAACCCTTGAAGTTTCTAGAATTGGATGAGCTGTCTCCCTAATGACTAAATTTCATGAATCTCGGGATAATGCGTACAATTTCGTACATAGTTGGACAATTTTTATTGGTTTTTGAGTACAAATTTTTTTTGATCAAATGGTATTAGTCCACCCATCTAGAATTCTTTTAAGAAATCTGGATTTGGTGTAAATTCTTATCTGTAAATTAGCTCCTGGGTTTTGAATTTCAAAAGAGGGTTCTTTCTTTTAAGTCCCAAAATACCTCTAATTCTCTCTTCTATATAAGAACAGATTGGGTCATTATTTGAGGGGGTTTGAAAATTAGGGTTGGAAATTTTGGATTCAGAAAAAATAAAGGAAGAAAGAAAAAGGAGAACATTTTTCTGAGAGAAATTCTGGTTCAGAAAAACTGAGAGAGAAGGAAGAAAGGAAAAGAAAGAAATTTTCAAAGAAAAATTAAGTCATTAGTAGAAATCCTATTTTTGTTTTGAAAGTTTGTCAGCTAAATTAGAGTCTTGAGTTGACGGTAAAGAAGTTTCTGATGGTCGTGATCTCCGTACCAGGTCGTTGTTTTATTTTGCTGCTCCCAAACAAGTAATATCCTTTTTCATCCAATGTTTTGATCTCTTCTACTTTATCTCAATCTTCTGTAGTCATGGATAAATTTTTAGTATGATTGTATGCTGGGTTATTTGCTGATAGATGGATTTGATAGCCGTAGTTAGTTGTTTTGGTAGATTTCTGATTTAATACTCTCTTTTTTATGAGCTGCTTAAGGTTTGTACAATTGTCTTGTGTTAAAGTTCCATTTTTAGCCTTTCAAACTGATAGTATTTTCTTATGGTGGATTTCATGGTTAAAAGCTTCATGTTTTATTAGTTTTTGGGTTGATGGGGTCCTGTTCAGCTGACTTTATATTAAAGTTTCATGCTTCGATCATTTTCGGGTTGATGGTGTCCCATTTTAGTTGAATTTATGTTAAAGTTCCATGCTCTGATTTGGTTTTAGGCTGATAGCATCTTGATTCATTATTGCTATTTGACGTCATTTGGATCGTTGTTTGATGTTGCCGTAATTGTTGAGTTAGTAGCGTCGTTAGTAAGACTACCTCTCGAGGTATTTGGCTTCTCAAATTCCAAACGAGCAATGAGGAAAAGTCCAAAAGAAACCAGAAGATACTAGGATACCTTAATAATTCAGTCGACTAAAAAAATTTGCTAAATTTATTTTAGAATTCGTCAGAATAAGGAGAAGAATTGGAATGGTATCCCCTGCCACCGTCCCTTTTTAGTTTATGGATTATGTCTAAATTTTGGTATCAAAACCTGAATTTGGATTCTTGTTGTTTGTGTTCAAGATGTGTTTCGATTAAAAGAGGAATTTGATATGATCCTGATTGAATTACTGAAAACTTTGATATGCTTATGTAGGAAATATCACAATTTTCTTTGTGGTCATTATGTTATGTGTGTAATTCGTACTAGGACTAAGGATTCCCAGTGACTCTTCTTGAGAATAGACGTCAAGAAAAGAGGGATAAAGTCAAATTTTTTTGCTTGTGAAAGCCCGATTGAGAGATGGAGTAGAGAAGCAAAATTGTCTACCTCTATCTCTGAGAACCTACTATTGAGGTTCTCTTTTGAACCTCCAGGTTACTTAAATTCTTTTCGCTTTCGCTCGATTACCATGCAGTAATCTTCCTAAGAATCCCAAGCAGCCCATGGATTTAGGTACAAAAGGGTTCATTAATTTCTCTTCTGTCCTTTAAGTTAAAATTTGAGTTGGTTGAAATCTCAGCTTCTTTGGCCTAAAGTCCTTTGTTGTATTCTTGAAATTCGAATATTACTTGTAACTTGAGCTTATTGTATCTGATTTAAAAGTTCCTTTTTGCTAAAGGTTTTGACTGTTTAGTTCTTTCTGAGTGTGTTATTGCTTGTTTCCTTCTACGTGTTAAATCGTAATGATCAGGGGATGTCGTGTTGACATTTAAGGGATCCTTATACATCTTCATAATATTTTGATAAGTGATTTCCCGTAACTTTGACAAGTAAAAAAAAGGGGATTGAAAGGGTCTTGTGAACATCTAAAATATTGCCATTTGTTTTTGATTTTTTCGTTATCTGGTGAAATTATGTGGGCGTGTTATGATCTCATGGATGTTTAACTTCATTCAGAATTATTTTTGCAATGCCAAATATTTCATTGCCTCGGTAGCATTGGTTCCCCTCAGTTCACAATGCTAAGAAGGGGCTAATGCAGTTTTGAGAAAAAGGACAAAGTGTTTTTGTTTTGCTAATCTCTTAAATGTGCAGGTATTATGTTTAAATCCATTTTTCTTTTTATCTTGTTATGTACTAGTGATACTCATTAATTACACAACCTTACGACAAGCATGTCAATTTTTATTTTTGGTTCTGTTGACTCTTAGATAAAATAAGATGATTGAGGGATGAAAAATGTGTTCTTGTAAGGCTAAAATATTTATTTACCTGTACATCTCTGTGTCTTGACTCATTTGATTTCTATCAGACAATATCTTTCTTAGTTTGTTTTTTTTGTACATTTTATAAATGTTGGCCTTCATATGGCATTTTCATGGTTCGAATGCGTGCTGATCTCCTTTATTTCCTTTCTTGCATATGAATCCCTTTATGAGTCCTATGTGGACTCTTTCCCTTTTTGCATATCTATCCTGGCCAATAAGGCTTATTTTTTGAGTCTATCCCAAAGGAAATTTAAAGATGAATGGCATACCAAAACTGAGAAGTTGAAAGAAGAAGGAAAATGGGTTAAAGTCCCATCGTTGAAGCGACAAAGAGGCTTAAAAGTTTCATTCCCTTATTAGTTTATTTCTTATTATATTTATTTATTTATTTATTTATTTATTCATTTGTTTAAGTTATTCATTCATTTGGGCCATAAAGCCAAAGTTGTATTTAATACAGGTGGAGGCAAGATTCAAGCCAAATGCTTGAAAACAAGACAAGGACAGATGAAATGGGTTGAAGGCCTAACTAGACTAGGACAGGTCTTATTGATTTAGGCCCAATGGCCTAAATCCTTTACTTCCTCCCCTTCCCCCTTTTTCTTTATTCTTGTTTGTCTTATGTGTTTTGAGAACCTAGTTAATTCCTGAGTCAAGTCGCTAAAAAACTGGTTTTTCCATAAACACCCAAATATCTCTAAAATTGCTTTCTTTTCAAAAAATAAACTTCTTTCAAAGTTAGTCAAAAATGATTTTTAAATGGTCCAGATAAACGCAAGTTAGCAGGCATTTTAGGTGCCTAACACCTTCCTAAAACATTAATAGGAACCACTTGTCTAGAATATCTAACTTGAACATTTGTCTGTTTTCGATCGTTTAAAGTATTTAAGGTTTCTTAATTCCTTTTTTCAAAAATAAGTGGCAGCTCTCTGAAAAGAGACAATCACTAGGACTATGTTCCCCTGGCTTTCTAACTCTGTAGACTTATCTTGCTTATCAAACTATCTCATCGCCTTGTATGTAGAATCTAATAAGTTATGTATCACCAACCATCTATTAACACCCTTTGGTGAATTTCACTCATCTCCTCTCAGTTTTAGAGCATCACATTACTAATCGTTGTCCTGGATCTCAAATTAACTATCTCCTATTTGTCTCAAGCTAATTAGATAAAGGTTGGTAGCTTTAAATTACTATTGTCATATTATTTTCCTAACCACCTCTCTCTTGAGTTAGTATTGAATACATGTAGGCTCTTAGTGTCTGCAGTCACTAAGAAGGCAATCAATGCAAGGAAAACCACAATACATGCGTAAACACCAATGAAGAAAGATTTTGCACTTCTTTTACTTTGTTATTTCGCTAGGGTTCCCACAACCCTAGTCAAGAGATTTAGCTTCTCATGTTTGGAAGAACACCCATAGAATTTGTAATAGAAAGCATATGAATAATATCACAATAAATTAAGAATGAAAACCATAACCTCAAATCAATCTCGAATTGTAAAAGTCAAGAACAAGGATTCCAAGATGAAAATCGAATCACAAAATTAATATAGTGTTGTAAGTATATAGAGTGCATAAAATATTAATAAAAAATAAGAAGGGTATTTATATGATACATCAAAACCCAAAAAATCCCAACCAAAATAAAACAGGAAAACTTTGTTGGCACCTACCTACGGACCCACTTCTAGGCCATAGGTACTACCTATGGACCTACTTAGTGGCCGTAGGTACTACTTATAGACCCTAAGTATATCTATAGGTATCAAAGAAATCAAAAACTTTTAGTTCATCCATATATGGGGGTACCTAGAAGGGTCATAGGTATCACTTACGCCCCGTAGGTGGCCTTCATAAGATCCAAACTTTAGACTTTCAGAATCTTTCTGTGTCACCTACAGAGGCACTTACAGATGATGTAAGTACCGCTTACAGCCCATAAGTGGGTCTGTAGGTGGATGTCTCTACCATACTTTGCTCTTTTACTCTGTTTTTAGACCTAACTCTATTTTCTGGCAAAAACAACCACAAAAATACATCACATCTAACAAAAAGGACCTATTTACTTTCATAATTTGCAGTTTTAAGCATTGAAAGTGCCATGAAACCATGGCATATCAACATCATCAGCTTAGAATGTTTTCATGTTCTCAAGAAACAAATGCATAATAAACACAAAATGATGCTTAACTAATCTAACCTAAAGCACCTACGATAGTCAATTTAATTTCAGTTCAAAAACTCTTACGCTCTCCTATTTCAAACTTTTCAAAACCACTGTGTGGTTTTATGTAGCAAAATCATATGACATAAATAAACCAAGCTATGGTATTACATTAGCAACAAAAAACCAAGAAACTATGCCATACGTACTACCTGAACAAATAAGCAATTAATAACACAAACCATGTATCCTCACAGAAAAAGTACCAACTCTCACAGTATCATTATGCATGTTAATGCAAGGGACTAGGTCAAGACACTCACGCTCACAAAAGAAGTTCCAATCAATGTGCATAAAATAACATAGGCTTGCCCTTATTTTATATACTTTTATTTTTTAGACTGTTGGACTAAAATCAATATAGGACTTCGCTCGGCTTGTAATGTAGGCTTGGAGGCAGGTATGGTAATTTGGATATAGTGACTTACCCTTCTTGACACTAAACTTACATTTTGGCTCCACTTCTCAGTTGATTGTTCTTTTATTTCTCTTGTATTCTCATTTATTGCTTATTCAGGTTGGGTGTGGTTTCTTCATTCTCTTTTTTTCTTACCTTTTTTCTTCTTTTATTTTTATTTCTTTTTTCTTTTATCATTTCCATTTTTTCTCTTTTACCACATCCAAATCCTAATTTCTTTTCTCTTTTTCATACCTCTCTTCATACTTAATTTCAACTATACACCCCTATGATAGCCACCCTTAACTTAGGCGATTTACCTGAGTTGGATGCACAGTGTACAAAGAGGGACTAGGGCCAAAATAGGTTCATTTTAATGAAATTAGGAAGGTGACAAGGTGAAAACAAGAAAATTGGTCAATGTAGGCTTAAATTAGGGATTAAGGGATACAATTCACATTTGGATGATTCTTTAGGCTAAGAGCGTACTAGGTAAAAAATGGCCTATGTCATGTCCTAACCAGCTATCCTACAACCTACACAAGACTAACCAGTCAAGTTTTGGATTAAATTCACAAGGGGAACTAGGTAATTATCTCACACACACATGGTACAAGGTTGTATCACCCATTACTACCTATCCAGTTCATGCAATACTAAGCTATGATTATTATGTCCCTAATTCTAATGCCATAACAAGATTCACAATAGTCATACATATTTTTACATCGTACAGTTCACAAAAACTTTGGAGGGGTATCATTTTTTCAAACACTTAAAAACAAACAAAATATGCCAAATGCACTTTCTTATTTTTATCCTAATTAAACATTAATAAAACATAACACATCTATGACACAAATGCAAAATGACCTAAACATGCTGGTTCTACCAGGATACTACAACCGACGAGAAAAAAATACGGGAAGAAAACCCTCGATTTTGGTATACCTCCACCCCAACTAAAATCTATTCACTATCCTTAGTTTATAACTCTAATATAAAACTAGGGATAAAGACATACCTAGGATGATCTAGGCATCTCAATCTAATTCAGCCTTATTTGGGGCATGATGTGGCTTAACTGGAGGAGGTGGTGCATGACTAGTAGAGGTGTTCGCTGCCATCTCGAAAAGACTCTACTTATTAAATAAAGTCAACACAACCAATCCTGAGCTGCTCTTTTTAGGGACTACTAAAAGTCCATAGTCGGGTCTTATAGCTCCTCCTCATGACCTCTTTTAGTCCCAACAACCAGGACCACATCACCACCTGTGAATAAATCATATACTATAGTAGGAGCTAGGGGTAGAGGTTGAATAAAAGCTAGAATAACTGGAGAGACAATCAAAATATGGCTCTCGGCTAGTGACCATACCTCAAAATATAGTATAGCCATATCCCCACATAAGATCGATAAGTCTGGTGTATGGACCTTGTGCAGTCGTGTAGTCATCCTAGCCTCAAAACTATCAATACGTGTATGTAAATATCTAGTATAATTTTCCATAGCTGCCATCCTCCTCTCAAATTGAGCCTTAGAGGCCTCTAAAGTGATTGGAACCCATGGTTGGATTTGTTCGAATAACATGGAAAATTGAAACTCACATGACACACTAACAATCCCAATAATATTTAGATGTGGGGCAAAGTGGTATCCTCGGCTGGTGCTGAAGTAGACGTCGAGACTGGTGCAGATGTTCTTATGGTCCCTTCACTTCCTGTAGTAGTCATAGGATCATCTATGTGATTGACCATCTCAAAATCAATTCTCATCCCTGGACTCTCACCAGTATTGTCTAGGATAGTAGGCTCCTCAACATAGGCCGCACAGAAGTAGAAGGCCGATGCACTCTGTGCGCAAGGATCGAGTTTGCCATATCCTTAATCAAGGTAATGTCTGCATCACCTTGATCTACTGATCTATATCAATACTGGGAGGCACTCTATCTATATCACACAACTGCTGAATCAAATAAGGGAAAGGAAAAGTAGTAGTCTCACTAAATGCTCTCACTTAGAGCTCAGCCTGGATCAATCTTGCAAAGTCAATGTCACAACCAGCAATTAGGCTGGTAATCAAAGCAGCTTTGTCCTAGGTAATTATGTTGTCCATATAATTTAGACTCTCTATGTGTCATACCATAACCCACCCAAACTTTATTGCAAAGTACAATAACATCTTCTTTTAGACCCTTTTCCTCAACCCATGAGACATCAGTGCCCAACTTTGCTATCTAAGTAGCTATCCACCTAGCCAAATATAGTCTCTATGCTTTGTTTTCTACATACCATATAATGCACCTAATCTGCACTATCCTCATATGAAAATCTAACTTAACAACTGCCAGGCATATGAGGTAGGCCACGATAGTCAAGTTTGATTTTTATATGAGGATAGCGCGGAGTAGGCGCATTATATGAGATGTAGACAACAGAGCATAGATACTAGATTTGTTTAGGTGGATAGCTACTTAGATAGCATAGTTGGGAACTGATGCCTCATAGGTTGAGGAAAAGGGTCTGAAAGAAGGTGTCGTTATACTTTGTAATAAAATTTGGGTGGGCTATGGTATACCACATAGTGAGTCTAAATTCTGTGGACAACATACTTACCTAGGAAAAATTTGCTTTGATTGCCAGCCTGATTTCTGGTTATGACATTGACTTCGCAAGATTGATCTAGGCTGAGCTCTAAGTAAGAGCATTTAGTGAGACTACTACTTTTCCTTTCCCTTATTTAATTTAGTAGTTGTGTGATATGGATAGAGCGCCTCCCATTATTGATATAGATTAGTAGATCAAGGTGATATATACATTATCTTGATTAAGGATGTGGCAAACTCGATCCTTAGACATAGAGTGCATTGGCCTTCTACTTCTGGTGCGGCCCATGTTGAGGAGCCTACTTTCCTAGACAATCCTGTTGAGAGGCCAGTGATGAGAATTAATGTTGAGATGGGCGATCACAGAGATGAGCCTATGAATACTATAGGAAGTGAAGGGACCACAAACACATCTGTACCAACCTCGGCATCTACTTCAACGCCAATCGAGGATACCACTTTTCCCCTTATCTAAATGTTATTGGGATTATTAGCGTGTCATGTGAGTTTATATAGTAGATGGTTGAGAGGTAGAAAAAGGTGATTGCACGCCTCACTCATATAGAGACTCAATTTTTGATGTTATTCAAACAAATCCAGCCATAGGTCTGAACCACTTTAGAGGCCTCTAAGGCTCTATTTGAGAGAAGGATGGCAGCTATGAAGAATTATACTAGAAATTTACATACACGTATTGATAATTTTGAGGCTAGGATGACTATACGACTGTTTAAGGTCCATGCACCAGACTTATCGATCTTACGTGAGGATATGGCTATACTATATTTTGAGGTATGGCCACTAGCCGAGAGCCATATTTTGATCGTCTCACCAATTATTCTAGTTTTTATGCAACCTTTACCCCTAGGTCCTACTATAGTATATGATTTATTCCTAGGTGGTGATGTAGTCTTGGTTGTTGGGACTAAAAGAGGTCGTGAGGAGGAGCTACAAGACCCGACTATGGAGTTTTAGTAGTCCCTAAAAAGAGCAGCTTGGGATTTAGTTGTGTTAGCTTTATTTAATAAGTAGAGTCTTACCGAGATGGCAGTGGACGCCTCTACTAGTCATGCACCTCCTCCTCCAGTTAAGCCACATCATTCCCCAAATGAGGGTGAGTTAGATTCAGACACCTAGAGCATCCTAGGTATGTCTTTATCCCTTGTTTTATATTAGAGTTATAAACTAGGGACAGTGAATATACTTTAGTTGGGGTGGAGGTATACCAAAATCGAGGGTTTTCTTGTCGCATTTTTTTCTCGTCGGCTATAGTATCTTGGTAGAACTAGCATGTTTAGGTCATTTTGTGTTTGTGTCATAGATGTGTTATATTTTATTAATGTTTAATTAGAAGAAAAATAAGAAAGTGCATTTGACATATTTTGTTTGTTTTTAAGTGTTTGAAAAAATGATACCCCTCCAAAGTTTTTGTGAACTGTGCGATGTAAAAATATGTGTGACTATTGTGAATCTTATTATGGCATTAGAATTAGGGACATAATAATCATAGCTTAGCATTGAATGAACTGGATAGGTAGTAGTGGGTGATATAACCTTGTACCATGTGTATGTGAGATACTTACCTAGTTCCCCTTGTGAATTTAATCCAAAACTTGACCGGTTAATCTTGTGTAGGTTGTAGGACAGCTGGTTAGGACATTACATAGGCCACTTTTTACCTAGTCCGCTCTTAGCCTAAATAATCGTCCAAATGTGAATTGTATCCCTTAATCCCTGAATTTAAGCCTACATTGACCAATTTTCTTGTTTTCACCTTGTCACCCACCTTGTCACCTTCCCAATTTGATTAAAATGAACCTATTTTGGCCCTGGTCCCTCTTTGGACACTGTGCATCCAACTCAGGTAAATCGCCTAAGTTAAGGGTGGCTATCGTAGGGGTGCATAGTTGAAATTAAGTATGAAGAGAGGTATGAATAAGAGAAAAGAAAGTAGGATTTGGATGTGGTAAAAGAGAAAAAATGGAAAGGATAAAAGAAAAAGAAATAAAAATAAAAGAAGAAAAAAAGTAAGAAAAAGAGAGAATGAAGAAACCACACCCAACCTGAATAAGCAATAAATAAGAATACAAGAGAAATAAAAGAACAATCAACTGAGAAGTGGAGCCAAAATATAAGTGTAGTGTCAAGGAGGGTAAGTCACTATATCCCAAATTACCATACCTGCCTCCAAGTCTATATTACAAGCCGAGCAAAGTCCTATATTGATTTTAGTCCAACAATCTGAAAAATAAAAGTATATAAAATATGTGAAAGCCTATGTTATTTTATGCACATTGATTGGAACTTCTTTTGTGAGCGTTAGTGTCTTGACCTAGTCCCTTGCATTAACACGCATGATGATATTGTGAGAGTTGGGACTTTTTCTGTGAGGATACATGGGTTGTTTTATTAATTGCTTATTTGTTCAGGTAGTATGTATGGCATGTTTTCTTGGTTTTTTGTTACTAATGTAATACCGTAGCTTGATTTATTTGTGTCATATGATTGTGCTACATAAAACCACATAGTGGCTTTGAAAAGTTTGAAATAGGAGAGCGTAAGAGTTTTTGAACTGAAATTAAATTGACTATCGTAGGTGCCTTAGGTTTGCTTAGTTAAGCATTATTTTGTGTTTACTAAGCATTTTTTTCTTGAGGACATGAAAATATTCTAAGTTGATGATGTTGATATGCCATGGGTTCATGGCACTTTTAATGCTTAAAACTGGAAATTATGAAAGTAAATAGGTCCTTTTTGTTAGATGTGATGTATTTTTGTGGTTGTTTTTGCCGGAAAACAGGGTTAGGTGCAAAAGAAAGAGTAAAAGAGTGAAGTATGGTAGAGACACCCACCTACAGACCCACTTACGGGCCATAAGAGGTACTTAAATCATTCATAAGTGCCTCTGTAGGTGACAGAGAAAGATTCTGAAAGTCTAAAGTTTGGATCTTACGAAGGCCACCTACGGTGCGTAAGTGATACCTATGACCCTTCTAGGTTACCCCATAGATGGATGATCTGAAAGTTTTTGATTTCTTTTATACCTATAGACCTACTTAGAGCCTGTAAGTAGTACCTACAGCCACTAACTAGGTCCATAGGTAGTACCTACGGCCTATAAGTGGGTCCATAGGTAGGTGCCAACTAAGTTTTCCTATTTTATTTTGGTTAGGATTTTTTGGGTTTTGATGTATCCTATAAATAACCTACTTATTTTTTATTAATAGTTTATGCACTCTTTATACTTACAACACTATATTGATTTTATGATTCGATTTTGTTCTTGGAATCCTTGTTCTTGACTTTTACAATTCGAGATTGATTTGAGGTTATGGTTTTCATTCTTAATTTATTGTGATATTATTCATATGCTTTCTATTACAAATTCTATGGGTGTTCTTCCAGACATGATCAGCTAAACCTCTTGACTAGGGTTGTGGGAACCCTGGCGAAATAACAAAGTAAAAGAAGTGCAAAATCTTTCTTCATCGGTGTTTATGCATGTATTGTGGTTTTCCTTGCTTTGATTGCCTTCTTAGTGACTGCAGACACTAAGAGCGTACATGTATTCAATACTAACTTGAGAGAGAGGTTGTTAGGAAAAGAATATTACTATAGTGATTTAAAGCTACCAACCTTTATCTAATTAGCTTGAGATAGATAGGAGATAGTTAATTTGGGATCCAGGATAAGGGTTAGTAATGTGATGCTCTAAAACTGAGAGAAGATGAGTGAAATTCACCAAAGGGTGTTAAGAGATGGTTGGTGATACATAACTTGTTAGATTCTGCATGCAAGGCGCTGAGATAGTTTGATGAGAAAGATAAGTCTACAGAGTTAGAAAGCCAGGGGAACATAGTCCTAGTGATTGTCTCTTATTGATTTCAACCTAAAGTGTTTAATATTTTTTACTATTACTATTGTTGCTACAAAATCCCCCCATTTACTTTCTACACTTTTTCGACTATATCAGTAAGTTCTTGATAGAGACTTACCATATTCCCTGTGGGCTTTGTTTTGCGGAGAAATTTTGACTTTTTTTTAGAGAGTCACCACTTAATTTTGAAAAAAGGAATTAAGAAACCTTAAATACTTTAAACCATAAAAAACAGACAAATTTTCAAGTTAGAGATTCTAGAAAAGCGATTCCTATTAATGTTTTAGGAAAGTGTTAGGCACCTAAAACGTCTGCTAACTTGCGGTTATCTAGACTGTTTGAAAATCATCTTTGACTAACTTTGAAAGAATTTTATTTTTTTAAAAGAAAGCAATTTTAGCGATATTTGGGTGTTTATGCAAAAACTAATTTTTTAGTGACTTGACTAAGGAATTAACTACGTTCACAAAACACGTAAGACAAACAAGAATAAAGAAAAAGGGGGAAGGGGAGGAAGTAAAGGATTTAGGACATTGGGCCCAAATCAATAAGACTTGTCGTCGTCTAATTGGGCCTTCAACCCATTTCATCTGTCCTTATCTAGTTTTTGAGCATTTGGCTTGAATCTTGCCTCCACCTGTATTAAATAAAACTTTGTCTTTGTGGCCCAAATGAATGGACAACTTAAACAAATGAATAAATAAATAAATAAATATAATAAGAAATAAACTAATAAGGGAATGAAACTTTTAAGCCTCTTTGTCGCTTCAACGATGGGACTTTAAACCATTTTCCTTCTTCTTTCGACTCCTTGGTTTCGGTATGCCATTCAGATTTAAACTTTCTTTGGGCTCGACTAGAAAAATAGGCCTCATTGGCCAGGATAGATATACAAAAAGGGAAAGAGTCCACATGGACTCATAAAGGAGATCAGCACGCATTCAAACCATGAAAATGCCATATGAAGGTCAACATATATAAAATGTATGAAAACAACAAACTAAGAAAGGTATTGTCGGATAGAAATCAAATGAGTCAAGACATAGAGATATACAGGGAAATAAATATTTTAGCCTTACAAGAACACATTTTTCATCCCTCAATCATCTTATTTTACCTAAGAGTCAACAGAACCAAAAATAAAAATTGACATGCTTGTCGTAAGGTTGTGTAATTAATGAGTATCACTAGTACATAACAAGATAAAAAGAAAAAAACGGATTTAAACATAATACCTGCACATTTAAGAGATTAGCAAAACAAAAACACTTTGTCCTTTTTCTCAAAACTGCATTAGCCCCTTCTTTGCATTGTGAACTGAGGGGAACTAATGCTACCGAGGAAATGAAATATTTGGAGTTCCAAAACTAATTTTGAACGAAGTTACACATCCATGAGATTATAACACACCCACATAATTTTACCAGATAACGAAATAATAAAAAACAAATGGCAATATTTCGGCTGTTCACAAGACCCTTTCAATCCTTTTTTTTACTTGTCAAAGTTAAGGGAAATCACTTATCAAAATATTATGAAGATATTTAAGGATCCCTTAAATGTCAACACGACATCCCCTAATCATTACTAGTTAACACGTAGAAGGAAACTAGCAATAACACACTCAGAAAGAATGAGACAGTCGGAACTTTCAGCGAAAAGGAACTTTTAAATCAGATACAATAAGATCAAGTTTACGACGAGTAAGATTTGAATTTCAAGAATACAACAAAGGACTTTAGACCAAAGAAGCTGAGATTTTAACCAACTCAGATTTAAACTTAAAGGACAACAGAGAAATTAATGAACCCTTTTGTACCTAAAGCCATGGGTTGCTTGGGATGCTTAGGATGATTACTACATGGTAATCTAGCAAAAGCGAGAAAGTATTTAAGTAACTTGGAGGTTCAAAAGAGAACCTTAATAGTAGGTTCTCAAAGATAGAGGTAGACAATTTTGCTGTTCTACTCCATCTCTCAACCTGGTTTTTGCAAGCAAAAGAATGTGATTTTATCCCTCCTTTTTTATTGTCTATGCTCAAGAAGAGTCACTGGAAATACTTAGTCCTAGTACTAATTACACACATAAAATAATGACCTCAAAGAAAATTATGATATTTCCCAAATAAGCATATTCAAGTTTTCAGTAATTCAATCAGGATCATATCAAATTCCTCTTTTAATCGGAACACATCTTGAACACAAACAACAAGAATCTAAATTCAGGTTTTGATACCAAAAGTCAGGCATAATCCATAAATTAAAAAGGGATGGTGGCAGGGGTTACCATTCCAATTCTTCTCCTCATTCTGACGAATTCTAAAATAAGTTTAGCAAATTTTGTTAGTCGAGTGAATCATCAAGGAATCCTAGTATCTTCTGGTTTCTTTTGAACTTTTCCTCATTGCTCATTTGGAATTTTAGAAGCCAAAGACTTCGATAGGTAGTATTACTAACGATGCTACTAACTCAACAATTACGGCAACATCAAATAGACGTCAAATAACAACAATGAATCAAGACGCTATCAGCCCAAAACCAAATCAGAGTATGGAACTTTAACATAAAGTCAACTAAAATGGGACACCATCAACCTGAAAATGATCGAAGCATGAAACTTTAACATAAAGTCAGCTAAACTGGACCCCATCAACCCGAAAGCTAATAAAACATGAAGTTTTTAACCGTGAAATTCCCCATAACAAAATACTATCAGTCCAAATGGCTAAAAATGGAACTTTAACACAAGAACAGTCATACAAACCTTAAGTAGTTCACAAAAAATGAGAGTATTGAATTGGAAATCTACCAAAACAACTACCTACGGCTATCAAAGCCATCTATCAGCAAACAACCCAACATACAATCATACAAAAAATTTATCCACGACTACAGAAGAATAAGATTAAGCAGAAGATATCAAAACATTGGATAAAAAAGGATATTACCTATTCGGGAGCTGCAAAATCAGACAACAACCTGGTATAGAGATCATGACCATCGGAAACTTCTTTACCGTCAACTCGAGACTCTAATTTAGCTGACAAACTTTCAAAACAAGAACAGAATTTCTACTAAAGACTTAAGTTTTCTCCAAAAATTTCTTTCTTTTCCTTTCTTCCTTCTCTCTTAGTTTATTTGAACTAGAATTTCTCTCAGAAAAATGTTCTCCTTTTTCTTTCTTCTTTTATTTTTTCTGAATCTAAAATCTCCAACCCTAATTTTTGAACCCCCTCAAACAATGATCCAATCCGTTCTTATATAGAAGAGAGAATTAGGGGTATTTTGGGACTTGAATGAAAAACCCTCTTTTGAAATTCAAAACCCAGGAGCCAATTTACAGATAAGAATTTGTACTAAATCCAAATTTCTTGAGAGAATTCTAGATGGGTGGACCAATACCATTTGAGAAAAACAAATTTGTACTCAAAAACCAATAAAAATCATCCAACTGTGTACGAAATTATATGCATTATCCTGAGATTCATGGAATTGAGCCATTGGGAGGCGCTCTATCCATAACCCTTGATGAATAACTACCTCAAAAATATAAATTCTCACCCCTTGACCAAAGTGTGGGTCAGCTGGGGATGATCAATTGATCTAACCTCAAGAGGGAAACCAAGTAAATGAATGAAATGTATAAGGCATAAAACTCCCAAACAAGAGTCGTACTGAATGAACCTGAAGGCCGGTTCATCCAGCCTAACCAATTCCACTCAAAAGAAGCTTGTAGGTATGGAGCTCCTACTAACCCTGTCAACTCTATCTGAACCTCTTCCGCAATCTAGCATCCCGACCACATACTGATGTGCTATGATTTTATGGCACTTTCAAGCTTGAAATAATGAAAATATGGAAGTTAATGAGGCCTTTTTGTTTGATATGATGTGTTTTGTGTTATGTTGTGTCTTGTAGAAAATCAGGTTTTGGAACTATTCTAAAGTAAAGGAGTGAAAAATTGAAGTTTTATACCACTGAAGTGGGCACCTAGGGCCCATATGTACTACCTACCAGGCATAGGTTCTGGAGTATGTGTCAGAGAAGTTGAGAAACAAAGAATGAGAAGTTGAAAAAATGACCCTCCTACCTATGGAGGACACCTACAATCAAAGGTATTAGAAGCTGTCTTAGAAGATCAAGGTTCAGAGATTTTTGTAGTATTTTAAAGATCTTGGCACCTATTTAGGACCACCTATAGTTTTTAGGTGCCACCTATGACCCGTAGATGGCCTCGTAAGTGACCACCGACCTTAGTTTTTCTTCTTTATTTAGGAGTTATTTCCTAGGGTTTCCTTGTACTCTGTATATATATTCTTTTGATGTTTTTTAGTTAGGTTATGCACTTTTAACACTTATAAACATATATTTGATTCCAAAATTTGATTTGATCTTGGGATTTCTTTATTCTTGATTTGGTTGTTTATTCAATTTGAGACTTTGGTTATTATTGGATTGTCATTGTGATATTTATATAATTCTTTCAAACGTAAATCCCATTGATTCTTTCACAACTATGAGTGTTAATTCCCTTAGCTAAGGTTGTGGGAACCCTGGTAGATTGACTAAGTAGATGAAGTGCAAAGTTGTTCTGAACTGATATTCCTGCATGTATTGTGGTTGTCTTCAGTTTAATAGATTTTTATTAATGGTTTCACAATTTAGGATCCTGCCTTATATTCACTACTTACTTCATTAAAAGAGTAGAGATTAGGAAAAGATGATCACAATAGTAATTTGAAGATTAATTATCGATATAGGCTAATCATCCTCATCTACTTAAGATAGTTATTTTTCATCTGATAACTTGATACTCAAAAGGTAATAGTTAATCTGGAATCTAAGATAAGGGTTAGCAAGGGGAAATCCTAAGATTCAAAAGGTAAAGGGTGAAATCCATCAATGAGTCCATAAGATAATTGATGATATATAACTTATCAGATTCTGCATGTAAGATACCGAGTTGGTTAAACAAAGCACGATAAACCTACAGAGAGTTAAGAAGCTAGGGGAAACTTATTCCTAGTGTTCATTTTTGATAGATTATAACCAAAGCATTCCACAGTCTATTACTTTTATAGTTTATAACTACTATCCCCTTATTTACTTTTCTATATTGGTCATTGATTTTAGCAAGCTTGAGAGATAATTCACGCATTCCCTGTGGGTTCGCCCAACTTGAGTTGGGTTGCTATATTTTGCTTCAACCACTTTATCATCAAATGGAGGTGCAGTTTAGGCTTTATCAAAATTTTGGCATCATTGCCAAGGAATAAAGTATATTTTTTAATCAAATTTGTTAGAGTTTTTGGGTTTTTATTATTTGTTTTTAGTTGGGTTTATGCCAGTGTTTCCTAGCACAAGGAGTCAAGGCATTCCCTTACTCCCATTAATACTAACCTAGTGAGAATCTTACGGTCTAATCATATGATGATGGAACAAGTACGTACAGACTATTTTGAAAGGGTTCAAGATGATCCTAATTCTAACCCTCCACTCCTCCAGCAGGAGTTTAGGACATTGCTGACAAGCAAATAAAGTAATTATTAGCAGATGCAGTTGCTAACTAGAGAAGAAATGCAAAATTTTAAAGTTTAACTCAAAAGGAAACGCTAGATATACAGAGACCTGTAGTACATCATCAAGCAACACCTAATAGGAATTGACATAGAATGGGTAGAGCTCAAGTAATCTCGGCCTATCAGTACTTTCAACCATATAATGATCCAGATGAGGATATTGGGTATGTTGAGACTACCAATATAGAAGCTATCATTCCTCCTACTTTGCCACCAGGCATAAAGTTTGACATTATTAGTGCCATAATCCGGTTGTTGAATCTAAAAGATATGTTTGTGGGCTTACCAACTGGTGATGAAAATATGTAACTCATAAACTTCATTGGGATTTGACCTTTATACTCTATAACTGGGGGTAGATTAGGAAGCACTGCGACTCAGGTTGTTCCCTTTTTCATTGATTGGTAAAGCTACATCATGGTTAAGGAAATTTCCATGAGGGTCAATTACTGCTTGAAGTAGTTGCAGAGGCAGTTTTTAAACTCTTTCTTCCCTTTGGCTAGAATGTTACAGTTAAACGGCGAGATATATAACTTCAGGTAGTTACATCTTGAGTTGATGTATGAGGTATGGTTTCAGTTTAAGAAGAAGTTAATGATAGTACCCAATCATCAAATTTTAGGGACTAATTTGCTTAAGATATTCTATCAAACCCTAAATTCCAGTTCTAGAGCTATGACAGATACTTTCACTGGTAGAGTATTCATGCATCTGCATTGGGAGATGGCATCAGATATTTTGAACCAGATCTCTCTTACTAACTAAAGATGGAATAGTCGAGAGGCAAAGAGAGGACCTGACAGTTGTTCTATTAGGGCTTCTAGTGAGAAGAGAATAGTTGATGATACTGCAGCGCAAGAGATTTTACGTCTTAAAACTGATATTGGGATCTCAATGAAACAATTCACAACAATGAATTTTGAGAAGGTAAATGCAGTAGGTTCATAGAGTAGGGCCTCTAAATCTTATGAGTCTATTTTAAATGAAGAAGAAAAGTATTTAGATCATGAGTTGGTAGGTTTCGAGCCAAGGAAAAAGGAAACAAAGGTCTAAACTATAATAGAGAAAGGTACAAAGATCAAAGTAAAGAGTGTGATTGTGACTGGAGAAGAAAGGATGACTAAAAGAAAATAGGAGATAGGGTATGTTTCACCAGATAATCATGATACTGAGTTGATAATGGAGGCTATGTTGTCCAAGTTGGTCAAGGGTCAGGAAAGTTAGGAAACTCGACTTAAGAAGATTAATGCATATATCTCAAGATTAACCTAGAAGGTAGAGCCACATGCAACTGTGATAAAGCAACTAGAACAATAATTAGGGCAAATGTCAACAACTTTGAATCAAAGGCAGTCGATACCCTTTCGAGCAACACTGCGAAAAATTCTAAAAATGAGGTTTATTGTCTATCTATCACCACTTAGAGTGGTAATACTACTATTGATCCCCCTTTGCCTACTATTGATTAGCCAATAGATGATAGTGCTGTTGTTGATGAGATTGTTGAAGTGAAATTAGATAAGGTAATTGTAATACCCCGCAGGTTTCTAAGCTAGGAACTGAATAAGTATTCCTACGTATGAAATCTCCTATATTGTGATTCATACTTGAGTACATGACTTACAATGAATATCCTAGTGATGGAATAGCTTATGATGCATTAAGCATGTTCATATGAGTCACTTAAGGTAATACAAGCTAAGAGTTTTTGAATCCATCAAGTTTTAGTGTTTGAATTATCAAGGGTCATCTTTGAATGAGTATAACTCAATGTTAATGTGGTATTTTGGCTGATTTAGACCAACCAAATTGAAGGAAATTGAATTATCTTTCCAACTATACCAATTCCACCTTAATCCAATACTCGAGCGAAAAGTTATGCCCATTTTCGTGAGAGATAGTAAGCATAGGCGATTGGTTAGGCGCTGCCCAACCTAGCTTAGGCAATCACTTAGGCGCTGCCTAAGTCAGTTCCAGGTGCCAAAAATACTCCGTTTTGAGTTATTTTAAGGGTAATTAAGTCTTTTAATACTCCTTACACGTCCCTAAACTTAACCCTACTAAATATATAGCTTCTAAACATATTACAACCCTATTATCATCTCAAAGCTCATCATCCAAGAGCACTAAAAGAGAAAAACAACTAGAGTTGCATAACTAAGCTTGAAGATCCGATTTCAAGGAAATTCCTCCATCAATCATCAAGAATCTTCCTTCTAAGGTATGCGTGAGTTGATTTATGGATCCGTTTTATCCATAAAGCTAAAAAACCCTCTTTTTCATTATAAAGTATGAATTCTATATTGTTGGGTGTTGATGATCATGTTGTTGATATTGGGTGATTCCCAAGATGGAATTTTTATATGTTTTTTTGAATTTCATGATATCATATGAGTTGGAAACATGTAAATTTGGTTGTTCATGATGTATAATTTGATGATTTCACCTATTCTTAAGATGTGCATGTAAGGTGTTTGATAAAATGATTTAATAAAATGCCTAAGAAACTAGAAATCATGCAATATAGCTAAATTGTGACTAAGTGAAGGATTCATAATATGCCCTTACGTTCCAATGACTTCTATGTTGTTAATGTGCCTTGTAAATGTTGTTGGAATACTCATGAACTATTCTTATGAGATTATGCTATGTTTACTTGCAAATCCTACTTATGAACAAGATGTATGATAACCATGCAATCCACATGAACTTCTATGCTATTGGTATGTGTTACCAATATGATTATGAAATGAACATGATATTAAGATTGTGCAAGTACTTCTATGTGATATGAAATCCTTTCCATGCAATACATTGTTGATAACCATACTTAGTATGAAATCCCTACTTATGATATTATAAATTATAGACTCTACTCTTATGATCAAGTCAGTCATGTGTGTCAGTTTCCTTTCATCGAGTCCTGGGGGTACTTGTACCCGAAAACTATAGCTGTGTGCCTAGATCCATGTCATGTTTCACGATATCCAGACTCAAGCTATGATTCCATAGACTTCAGTCAGTCATGTGACTCAGGAAAACCTCATGATCTTAGTTAGTTGTCAGATATCAGTAACATTTCATCAGTCAAAAAAATTCAGTAAGATTAAGTCATGCACAGTCAGTTATTCATGTCTAGTCCCTCCAAATGGGAGTAGAGGTTAGCACCGAGTGAACCCAAGGATGGGAACTCACCCGTCAATTCAGGGTGTGATTCTTAGTAGTCATCCTTGTGTTCCAGAACTACGTAGCCAGTATAGGTTGAGACATCTTAACTCATCAGATTAGGGTTGATGAGGTGGCTTAACCGGTCAGTTTACGGTTCCCACCATTCTCATTGAGTACCCGTCAGATAAGGGTCACTCACAGGATGTCCTTACCCATGGTACGGTATTGACACCCCTCCAGTCGGGGCAGAGATTGGACCCCAGCTTAGCCATAACGACATACATGGGGCATGTTAATTAAACACTACTTCTCACAGTTTCAGTATCAGTCTCAGTAAAAGAACTTAGGAAATTCTTCAGATTTCAGTATATACAGGACTGTCAGATACAGTCGTCCATGTTATTAGTTTCAGTATGAGTCATGACAGTTATCAGTAAACCATGTATTAGCTTACAGGTCACGCTATCATGTATTGACGGTCCCAGTTTCTATATATGTGTGTTTGCATTCCATGTTCATATTAGTCAGTCAGTGTTGTTCATGCATGAAACCCTTTATGTTCAGCCTACCTTCCTCGTATACTCAGTACTCCAGTTGTACTGATGCATTTGCGCTATGGTGCTTTCTTTTCATGTTACACCATAGGTTTCGAGACACGAGCTCCAGCTCAGCAGTAGAGGTAGCATTTCATTCGCAGAGACACAGTGAGTCCACATTGATTTGATGATTTGATTTATTTATTTATTTCTTCAGTTGAATTTTACGGAGTTAGTTGGAGACATATTCCTTCAACTCCTTATTCAGATAGTTCAGAGGCTTTCAGATTTATGTTCAGATTTACGTTCAAATTAAGTTATTTTGGGTATTTTCACCTACCTGATTGTATTCAGTTAAACCTTATGGCCTTATAGTTCTATGTATTCCGCATTATTATATTATGATTTGCAGTATATAGGTATAGATATCAGTCATGGGTTAGTTTGTGGTCCCTCGGGGTCATAAGCACTGTGTACCATTCTGGTTCAGCGAATTAGAGTATTACAGTGATAGGTGTTGATGCTGATATAGAGAAGAAAAATGGGAAGGGAAAGGTTGATGAGATGGTAGTGAAGTAAATTCCACGACCTCCCCCATCTTTTCCTTAAAATCTAAAATAAAAGAAGGCAGAAAGAAAGTTTAAAAAGATCATTGATTTGTTGAAAGAATTGAGCTTGAACATTCTCCTTCTTGAGGCTCTTGAGTAAATGCCTAGTTACGCCATGTTTATAAAAAAGTTGGTGTCGAAGAAGAGAGATATAAATAGTGAGGATATTGGTATGGTGAACCATTATAGTGTGATCATTTCTCAATCTCAGGTAGAAAAGGACCTCGGATATTTTACTATTATGTGTGCTATTGGGCCTTTTAACTTCAAACGGGGTTTATATAACTTGGGAGCCAATATCAATATAATTCCGCTGGTAGTATACAAGCAGTTAGGGTTGGGGGCAACCAAACCAACATCTATGAAGATATTAATAGCTGACCGCACTAAGAAGAAGCTGGTTGGTATTCTGATCGATGTATAGGTGAAGGTGGCATCCTTAATATTTCCAACTAAATTTGTAATTCTTGATTATGAAGTGGACTTTCAAGCCCTTATTAACTTGGGTCGACCCTTACTAGCTATGGAAAGGGCATTAATTGATATGGAGTTAAGATAGATGAAGTTCAGACTGAATGATAAGCAAGTGATCTTTGATGTGTATCATTTGACGTGACAACCAGATGATATGTGGGTACTATCTATGATAGATACTCATGATGGTTATGATGATGCAGAGACTATGCCTATTGAAGAGAGGCTTGGAGTTAAAGAATTAATAGTGGTCATTATGAATTTTGAGAGCTATGACATTGATGAATACTAAAAGATGGTTAAAGCATTACAAGGGAGAGTTTCTTACAATTATGCCCCAAAAAAATCTAGATCTTGGTTTAAAGAATAGAACCACTCCTCCTACTAGATTGTCTATTGAGAAACCACCAGTTTTGGAATTGAAGGCTCTCTTATCTCACTTATGGTATGCGTTCTTAGGGGAAAATAATACCTTACTGGTTATTAATGCAACAGGTTTGATAGAATCATAGGTTGAAGCATTGTTATAAATGTTGCAGAGGTTCAAGAGGCCATCGGATGGACCATAGAAGATATTATGGGAATTCCACTAGATATTTGCATACATAAGATACTGCTTGAATCAGATAGTATTCGTAGCATAGAGCATTAGCATTGATTGAATCCTTTTATGCATAACGTTATAAAGAAAGAAATCATCAAGTGGTTAGATACTGGAGTGGTTTACCCCATTGCAGACAACAGGTGACTTAGCTCAGTTCAATGTGTGCCATAAAAGGGTGGAATCATAGTAGTTCCTAATGAGAAGAATAAAGTTTTGCCTATGAGAGCAGTTACTGGTTAGAGACTCTGCATGAACTATAGAAAGCTGACTACTTGGACTCAAAAGGACCACTTCCCTATGCCATTTAAGGATTAGATGCCTGATAGACTAACAAGCAGAGGTTGATATTGTTTTCTTGATGGGTACTTAGGATATAGTCATATTACTATTGCTCTCGAAGATATAGAAAATACGACTTTCACTTGCCCCTATGGGACTTTTGCATTTAAGAGAATTCCATTCGGATTATGCTATGCTCCTACCACCTTTTAGCGATGCATGATGTCTATATTTTTTGACATGGTGGAGGACACGATTGAGGTATTCATGGATGATTTTTTAGTTATTGGGGACTCCTTTGATGATTATTTGGCCCATCTTGCCATCACACTGTAGAGATGTAAAAAGTGTAATATGGTATTAAAAATGCCATTTTATGGTAAATGAAGGTATTGTTCTCGGGCACAAGATCTCAAAATAAGGTATTGAGGTAGATAAAGAAAAGATTAAGGTAATCAAAAATATGCCACCACAAGTCTTAGTGAAAGGTATTCAATGTTTCTTGGGGCATGCTGTTTTTTATAGGAGGTTCATCAAGGACTTCTCTAAAATTGTATATCCTCTATGCAAAATTTTAGAGAAAGAGGTAAAATTTGAATTTGATGATACTTGTATTAAGGCTTTTGAGTGCCTAAAGGAGCAATTGGTGTCTGCCCTTATCATTATAGCCCCTAATTGTTCTTCCCCATTTGAGGTTATGTGCGATTATAATGGAGTAGCCTTAGGTGCTGTCCTAGGCCAAAGGTGAGAGAAGATCCTTTATCTAATTTATTATGCTAGTAAGAAATTAAACCCCGCACAAAAGAACTATAAGTTACTGACCAAGAGTTACTTATAGTGGTCGTGGCCTTTGAAAAGTTTCAGTCTTACTTGATTGGGAAAAAAGTCATAGTCCATACAGATCATTCAACATTTAGGTATCTTATGTAGAAAAAGGATGCCAAGCCAAGATTGATACGTTGGGTCCTCTTGCTGCAAGATTCGACTTTGGGGTAAAAAACCAAAATGACATAGAGAATTAAGTTGCTGATGATTTATCACAACTTAAAGGAGAGGCAATGTAGAAATTATGGGATGAGATGGACATAGATGATACTTTTCCAGATGAGCAGGTCTTGGAAGTATCTCAGGTCTTAATCCCCTGGATTGATAATTTTGCAAACTACTTTGCAACTGATCTTATTCTAGAAGACCTATCCTTCTAGCAGTGTAAGAGATTCATGTATGAGGTGAGGAATTTCTTCAAGGATGAACCATATCTTTTTTGGATTTGGGCGGATGCTATTATTCGGAGGTGTATCCCTGAGGTGGAGTTGATGAGCATTCTTAAAGCTTGTCATTCATCACCAGTTGGGGGCCATCAAAGTGATACCCACACAACCCATAAAATCCTGTAGTATGGGTATTATTGGCCTATAATGTATAAGGATGCACATGATTTTACCAAAGCCTGTGACTAGTTCAGTGTCAAGGCAATATTTTACTAAGACATAAAATCCCCATGACACCTATCGTAGTGCTAGAGTTGTTTGATGTATCGGGAGTTGATTTCATGGGCCCGTTTGTGAGCTCCTATGGCATAAATTATATTCGGATGGTAGTTGACTATGTTAACAAATAGGTGGATTTAGTTGTGCTTCCAAATAATAAAGGGAGAAGTGTTATCGCATTTCTAAAAAAAACATTTTTTCTTGATTTGTCACTCCACATGCAATTATTAGTAATGGTGGGTCTTAATTTTACAACTATCTATTTAAGATACTTCTTGACAAATTTGATGTAAAGCATAAGGTGGAAACACCTTACCATCCTTATATAAGTGGGTAGGTTGAAGTATCCAATAGAGAGATCAAGTCCATATTGGCGAAGACTGTGAATGCCAAAAGGACTGACTGGTCAATAAAGTTAAATGATGCTTTGTGGGCCTACTGAATAGCTTTAAAGACCCCCATAGGTGACTCCCTATAGCAGCATATGTACGACAAGGCATGGCACTTGTGGTCGAGCGTGAGCATAAGGCACTTTGGGTGTTGAAGAAGTTGAATTTTGATTGGCATGACATAGCTAAGATATGATTGAGCAAGGTGAAAGAGTTGGATAAATTCCAGTTCTATTCTTATTAGAGCTCTGCTATGTACAAACAAAGGATCACGCGGTACCATAACAAGAAAATCTAGAAAAGAATATTTGAACCTGGTGATTTGGTCTTATTGTATAGTTCAAGACTTTGCCTATTCCCTAACAAGTTGAAGTCTAGATAGTATAGATTATTTACCGTGATTCATTTTTTTTCATGGTGCTATAGAGTAAAGTGTGATGGTGAAGCCCCATTCAAGGTAAACAAAAAGTGGGTGAAGCACTATATAGGAAACCTTGTAGAGGTGAAAGCATGTATTGATGTGGACCTTACGAAGTCTGAGTAACCAAGGCAACTGAGTCATGCCACGAGAGTAAATCAGGCATTGCTTGGTAGGCAACCCAATGTATTTTTGCATGTATGAAACAGACGCCTAGTGTATCATAGGTATGCCCTTATTTCCCTTATTTTATATTATTTTCATGCACTGGGGATAGTGCATAGTCTTTTACTTTGGGGTGGGGTATGTATACCATAGTCACCATGAGTTTTTTTTGCCGTGCTTCTTTTCCTATCAGTTGTGTTATGGTTATATAACTGGCATATCTAGGTTAATTTTGTGTCATATTGTGTTTTATTTCATATTGTGTTATGCTTTTGTGTAATTAGGAGATTTTTTGAGTATTTAGGGCAGTTGACTTGTTTTTTGGTTAATTTTTGAGAAAAATGGTACCCCTCTGAAAATTTGTTTTAGAACTGCGTGATGTATATATGTGTGACCATTGTGAATCTTGCTATGGAATTAGGATTAGGAATATAATAATCATAGCTAACAATTGTATGAATCGGATAGGTAGTAGCTTGTGATATAACCCTGTGCCATCTATGTGTGAGATACTACCTAGTTCCCTTTGTGTGTTTAATTAAGAACTTTCCCAGTCAGTCTTGCCTAGGTTGTAGGAGTCAGCTTTGAAAGGATCATAAACCTTTTTTGAAAAAAGTCCACTTTTATCCTAAATTCCTTTCCATGTTTAAATAAGTATTGCTTGATCCTATTTTTAATCCTGTATAGCCTGTTTTTCTTGTTACACCTTTCACCTTCCTATTTGTGGTACAATAAACCTATTTTGGCCCTGGTCCTCCTGGGATATTGTGCAGCTCAACTCAATCAAATTTAAGTTGAGGGTTTCTATCATAGGGGAGCATAGTGCAAATTGGGTATGAAGAAGGGTAAAATAAGAGAAAATAAAGTAGGTCTGGATGTGGTTGAAAAAGAAAAGAAAAGAAAAAAATGTGAAAAAAAAAGAAAAACAAAAAGAATGAATAAAAGAAATCACACCTACCCGAATGTGCAATAAAAGAATGAAAAGAGAGTAAAGGGTGGAATAAAAGAAATTGGTTGATTGGTGGACGCCGAAGTTAGTGTAGTGCCAAGGAGGCTTAGTCACTAAAAATTTCCATATGTACCATACCAGCCCCCAAGCCTATATTACAAGTTGAATAAAGTCCTATAGTGATCCTAAATGAGACGGATCAGGAATATACTTCCACAACATAGAGACATGAAAAAATGAATGAATAACAACAAAATCTAGAGGCAAGACTAACTCATAGGCCACTTTGCCAACTGCGGGGAGAATGTCAAAAAGACCAATATACCGAGGAATGATCTTACCCTTCCTAACGAACCTTATCACACCTTTTATGGGAAAAATGTGATGGGACACACGATCACCAACTCTGATTACCAAGGCATGAATCCTACGGCCGATATAGGATTTTTGCCTACTTTGGGATGCTCTCAGCCTATCCTGAATTACCCTAACTCTATCCAATGAGTCCTAAAGCAAATCCATACGATAAGGTCTGACCTCAAAAGTCTCAAACCATCCTATCAGAGAACGACATATCTTACCATACAAGGCCACATAAGGCGCCATCTCAATACTCGAATAAATATTGTTATTGTAGGCAAACTCTGCCAATGCTAAGTGTTGATCCTACTGTCCTTTGAAATCCATAACATAGGATCAGAGCTTATCCATAAGCACATGAATAGTCTGCTCAGACTGACCATCTAGTTGTGAGTGAAAAGCTATACTCAAATCAACTCAAGTACCCAACTTATCCTAGAATTCTCTCCAAAACCGTGAAGTAAATACTGAAACACATTCTGATATGATAGAAATAAGCACCCTATGCAAACAAAATATGGCCCACATTTAAATATGGGTCAATATTTCAGCACTGAAGGTCATCTGAAAAGGAATGAAATGCACTGACTTGGTCAAACAATCCACAATAACACAAATACCTTCAAGACAATGGAAGTACGAGGCAAACCACTAATGATGTCCATAGTAATACATTAGTTAATCCTCGTGGATAATGATGCTCAGCCTTAACCTACTGACAACATAGGTAATAAGCCACATAGTCTACCACATCTCTCTTTATTCCATCCCACCAATAATTTTGCCTCAAATCTTTATACATCTTAGTTGTACCAGGATGAATGGAATATCATGAGCTTTGAGCCTCATGTAGAATTGACTGAATCAAGTCATCAAGTTAGGGAACATAAATACAACCCAAAAATCTCAAAATACCCTCAGAATCAAGGGTGTGCCTTCCAGACTCACCACTTACCACCTAGTCACAGAGAAAGCACAACTTGCTATCCTCATACTGACGATAATGAATCTACTCAAATATGGAGGACCTCTCCCCCACAGAAGCCAAAATCCTCTCAAGATCTAAAATATCAAGGCGAACCATCTAATTAGCAATGGACTGAATGTTCATGCCATAAGCTACTGTGAAATTGATATGCATGGCAAGCTACCCATAATCACTGCCTTGCGACTCAAGGCATCATCTACCATATTTACCTTACCCGAATGATCAAGATTGAAATATCATAGTCCTTTAGCAACTCCATCCATCTACACTAGCAAGCATTAATCTCTCTCTGGGTTATCAGATAATGATGGCTGCAGTGATTGATAAAAATCTCACAATGCACTCCATATAAATAATGCCTCACTCCAAATCATAAGTGGGGTAGTTACGCTCATGCACCTTAAGCTGTCGAGAAGCATAAGAAATGACACGACTCTGCAGCATCAAAACACAACCAAGGCCAACACCCAAAGCATCCCAGAACACGGTTAATCTCTCACCTTCAATAGGAAGAGCTAATACTGGAGTTGAAGTAAGACAATCCTTGAGCTTTCCAAAGCTCAACTCACACTTCTTAGACCATTGGAAGGGAACTGCCTTTCGAGTCAATCTAGTCATAGGGGCTGAAATGGTAGCAAAGCTCTCAACAAAGTGCCTGTAATAACCGGCAAAACGAATGAAACTGCGAACCTCATTTGGAGACGTAGGCTTAGTCCAATCATGAAGAACTGAAGTCTTAGCAGTGTCCAACATGATACTAACTTTAGATACCACATGTCTAAGAAATGGCACTGACTTAAGCCAAAACTCACACTTAGAGAAATAGGAAAAAACACATGGTCTCGTAAAGTGTGGAGCACAATCCTCAAATGTTGCGCATGCTCCTCCAAACTCCTTGAATACACAAGAATGTAATTAATGAACATAATAATGAATGAGTGTAGATAGGGTCTGAACACACAGTTAATTAAATCCATGAATGCATTTGGGGCATTAGTCTGCCCAAAAGACATCACCAAAAACTCATAAGGACCATAACGGGTCTAGAAAGCCATCTTCAGGACATCTTCAAACCAAATCCTCACCTGATGATAATCAAACCTCAAGATCTTAGAAAACATGGATGCACCCTAAAGCTGGCCGACCAAATCATCGATGCAAGGTATGAGATAACAGTTCATCACCAAAACCTTATTAAGATTCCTGTACTCAATACACATACACATAGAGCCATCTTTATTCTTTATAATCAATACAAGAGCTCCCCACGGGGATACACTCGGTCTGAAGAAACCCTTACCAAGAAAATCCTAAAATTGAGAATTCAGCTCCTTAAGCTCAGCAGGAGCCATACGGTAAGGTGCCATAGAAATATGTCTGGTTCCAGGCTTAAGGTCAATAGCAAACTCAATCTCATGGTCAGGGGGGAATAATAAGCAGGTCATTAAGAACAGATTGGAAAACTCACAAACATTAGGAACAGAGTCACAACACACCAAAATCATACTTATAACTATAATATCTGAAGTCTCAGCCTCGGGTTTAGCAGGTACTGCATATAACTGATGATGCCCACAACCTAGCTGGGCACATGGCTGACTTTCTGTCCTACCTGCCTTAGGATACCTTAAGCACCCTGATAATCACCCCTGCAACCTAGAAGACCACCTCTACCTGAGGGATAAATTGCCCTAATAGGGGTAACACCTTAGGCTTAAAAAACCATCACCCTATGACTAGGGAAATCACATAAAAATAGACCAAGAATCCCATAATTAGAACAAGAGTCATGAGCAAAACCAAAACTCATAGATTTGGTTAAACTAGAGTAACCACCACCTCTAGCATGACTTGTAGATAAACCTCTTAAAAAATGATCACCGCCCTACTAGAGCTTCCACTAGTACCAAACTGACCTCTATCAGTAGTCTGAAGAGCTGCTTGAACTTGATTAAAATATGGATTGGAAGTATAACTATCATGAGAACTACCACCTCTGAAACAGGAACAACTACGACTTTCACCAAATCTTCCATGATACTTGGGACACTTATCACGACCCTAACAATGCATGTCCTCCATCACTCTATCATGATATGAAACCTCAACAAAGTACCTACCCATAACAATTAGGCTCTAAGTAGCCATCCTAATAGGGAGTTGACAGCGCCCAAGCGCATACACAAGTGTATGTGGTCTTATCAAGTAGTAAAGTTGCCTAATGAAAGCCAAGTATTGATCCCACAGATACTTGATCTAACAACTATTGTATTCTAGTTCACAATTTAGATTCAACTAGTGCAAGCGTAACCAAAAAGAGAGTTTTGAAATTTGTAAATTAAAACTAATGTAAAGAATACGGAAATTAAAAGTCTTGGAACAATCAATAGGAGAAAACCCAGGGTTGAAGCACCTTGAACAATCATACTATGTTATTGGATTTCATTCATTAACTTACTTATCTTGGTTTTTGATTCGTAGGGTTAATTGCAAGATCATGGTCTCTCGATCTCTAATCGTTGACCTAATTTGGACGTTACAACTACATTGTTGAGCAGGGATGTAAGAATCCAATTAAGTGTATTAAAGCTATCATTCTCCATTTGAATCAAGTAAGGCTCCTAATTACATCCCTGTCCTAGGTGCTAAGTTTAATTCTTTATTTTTAAAAGAATAAAAACCCAAACTTTGTTTATTGCCATGTTCTATCTCCTTATTCCCTCTCCTGAGTTCACAAGGTTGACAATTTATGTACTCTAAGGGTTATGAATCCTTACAAAAGTTAAAAAAAGGAATAGACAAACAACCAATGATATAAACAAACCAAACGAAATTAATTCAAAACAACCGTACTCGTGTTCTTTTCTTCAACCCCAGAAAGAGAGTTTTTATCCACTCATAGCCATAATCAACATCCAATTAATTGTATGAATGATTAAAACCATAAAAGATAGCTAAATTAAAGAAATAAAAACCTAAAAGAAGTTGTGGTAGATTCCAATGTTGTTCCAAGTGATCTAGGGGTTCCAAGATCCTCCAAAACGTGTTTTAAGACGTCATATTTATAGTATATAAGTCATAACCCCACTTGGATTAGGTTTCCACATCGTTCTTGGAAAAATTATATCAATTTGGTGGTCACCCCATCCCGCCATAGTGTCAAATGGCATCACTGGGCACAACTGGGCTCTTTTCTCCCAATTTTGGTCCTTAACGCAAAGTAGTGTTATCATATTGAGACACTGTTTTTGGATAATTGAGAATTGGAATGACTCCGAAACGCAGTGTTTCACCATTTTGGGCCCCTTTTGAATCTAATGGCGTGAAGCACTCTCCCAATGATCAAACAAACACTCCACATTCTACCAATACTTTCCAGGGGTCCAAATTTTGCATCCAGTTTGTGTCTTGTGCTTCCGTGGTCATTTCTAAGCCTTTTTGAGTTATTTCCACCTAATTTAAAGCTTGTATATCCTTCATATATAACCATAATCCAGTTAAAAAGCATCCTATATCATTAAAAACTACAATTTAGAGATCAAAACAACACAATATCCTCACCGCTAAACTAGAAACACGAGCTAAGCATAGTCTAAATTCACATTGAGTTTAAACTTATTGTTTTGACTCTTTTATTGATCCAATTGACCCTTGAATATTATAACTAAGTTGTTTTACATATAAATACATATTATCAACCTTAGTAACTCATTAAAACACATTAGAAACCAACACAATAGACTAGAAAAACACCTAGCTCAAGCTAGTTATACTAGTTTTCTCGGTTGAACTCTAAATGCTCAAATTGAATCAAAACTCATGTAAAACCACCATTAAACATTGTAACCACATACTTGGACACATAAATGATAATTTATATCATTATCAACCCATTAATCACATGAATCATCCTCAAAACAATGCTAAATAGGCTAGAATAGCAACGGTAGAATGTATAAATACACCCAACATCACCACCCACACTTAAAGCCTTGTTCATCCTCGAACAACTATTAACTATAAACACCATGAGCTAAAGAGACTCTACATTTCTACAAAATGCAAGACACTCAAGATGGTACTACAATGACTACATGGAATGCAAGTTTCTAAACTAAGCATGTTATACTCAATTTAAAGCTCAAGAATCCTACTTCAAAACATCCTAGCCTCAAGAATTCACTCCACAAGTGGAAAACTCATGAATATTACTTAATTAAAGACATCACAAGAATCATCCATATTCATCAAACATGTGCTCCTCACTACAAAAGAGTTACCCATGATTACTCACAACAATGCAATTATCACAATAGGTATACAAATCAAATTACGCTCACTCTCACAAGAAATTTACAAGTTACACATAATAAATCATAAGCTTGCCTTTAGAGTAGCGCTCCACTAATATTTGAATGATGAACTTAGGATCAATTAGGTATTTTTTAGGTTGTGATGTAGGCTAAGGGACGGGTAGGAACAATTTGGGAATAGTGACTAATCTCTTTAAGCGCTTTAATACACTACATTATACATTTAAAATAAATCTTCAACAACC
Organism: Capsicum annuum; assembly: GCF_002878395.1. Classification (NCBI taxonomy): domain Eukaryota; kingdom Viridiplantae; phylum Streptophyta; class Magnoliopsida; order Solanales; family Solanaceae; genus Capsicum; species Capsicum annuum. The sequence goes on along the minus strand of NC_061117.1, from coordinate 97,908,455 downwards.
AAATTACACTTTTCCATACTCCTATATCTTTTGTTTTTGCCCCATCTCTTTTAAGTATTTTCACAAACGCTTGGTGGACATATAGTTTACTACCACATAAATCAATTTTTCTCTTTTTTTTTCACAACCATGGCAATATTTTTAGTATAAATTACATCATAACCATCCACCAAAAATCAATTACAAACACCAATAACTATTACCTTGGGGCATTAATTTCATCTTTTTCTTCTTCAGTTTCTCAAAATCCTTACTAATCAATTTTTTTAATTAAAGAACTTAGGAGATTTTTGGATCGAATTATGGTCTATCAAAGAAGGAATTAGGCTACTTATGAGGTTGCCAAAGAAAAGGCTAAAGGATCAATGGGGTTTAACTATGATTATGCACAAGGGTAGGAAAAACAAAAGGTATAAAATAAGGCTATCAAAGAAATGCCTATATCATCTCCTAAACCCACACTCTTTATTTTACTTTGCACACACACCGGGTAAGTTCTAGACATCACATGCAACAAGGAATATACAAAACCCTTACACACACATGGCACATGCTCAACTCAATAGGATAATCATAGACTCTCTACCAACAATAACATAAATTCAAATTTAAGCCACAAATACAAGAGTCACAAACATGAGTTGGGAAGTAGTAGATTCAACTTGGGCCGCTCAAGCAGATAATCTGAAGAGGTCTTTTGTATACTAACCACCCCACACTCATCCCTTTCAACAACATCAATGATACATAAAGTCAGCAGGAATAATAAATTTACTAACCTTTATGAGGACATCCTCAATAATTCCTTCTAGATAAGCCATTGACCCATCTGCTAGCTGTAAAATAAACTTGGTCGATTTATGCTTTCCCAAGCCCAATGTATCAAACAAAGATAGGGGCATTAGATTTATGCTTGCCCCTAGGTCACTTAGTGCTTGAACCACTTTACTCCTAATTTGAATAGAGAGAGTAAACTTCCTCAGATTTCTCAATTTCTTAGGGATTTTCTGTGTCAGTACCGCTCTACACTCTTCAGTGAGTGTTATAGCCCCCACATTCTATAATTTTACCTTATTAGCCACCACATCCCTCAAGTACTTTGCATACTTAGGCATACTCTGCAAAACATCTAACAAAGGTAAGTTAATGTTAAGTCCTCTGGATGTGTCAAAGAACTTCTTAAACATAGTGTCCTTGTTCTATTTAAGTTTCCTCTGAGGGAAGGGTAGGGTTAGTGTCTTCTTCACTTCTGGTTCAACAACTTTTTCTTTCAAGTACTCAGACTTCCTTGATTTTTCAGAAACTTTTTCAGAGACCTGTTGCAGAGTCAAATCTGCATCTACCTTCTTTGTTGCTTTGGGAGGTTCTTCTTAAAGCCCTTTACCACTCCTCAAAGTGATTTTAGTGACTTGTTTCAGATTTTCTCTATCATCTAGCAAACCACCATATGGCCTCATATTTATGCTTGTTGATTTTTCCCCATGTGTAACTCTAAACTTATTGTGGCCGTTTACAAATTTTCTAAGTCTGCAACAAACTGTGCCTAATTAGCTAAGATCTGTTTCATCAAATCCTACATATTGCTAGTTGACTTATTTGGTTGTGCCTGTGGTTGTGGAGCTTCCATGACTAATTTTGTGGCTGAGTTTTCCACTTCATGTTTTAAGCATTACCATAATTTGGCCTTTAAGAATTGCCTACATATATCACAGATTCCATATTTGAAGCACACGTGGCCTCTGCATGACCACTATTTCTGCATACCTCACACCAACCTGCAACTTGTTAGATGGTATTGACTGTGGCTGCAGGTTGTACTGCGCCTAACTTCATGCTGCTGAATTGAGTGTTGATCAAATTTTGTAATGCAGAAACCTATTCTAATAAGGTTGTAAATTGCTCCACCTCTAGTATACCCATAATTCTTTTCATGGAACTTCTAGAATCTGAATGCCACTTTAGATTCCTTATGCTATGTAGTTCAACAATATGTACAACTCATCATAAGTCAATTCCAGCGCTTAACCACCTGTGGCTGAATCTATCAAAATCTTCGTATTATGATCAAGAGATTCTACAAAAGCATGAACAAGTACCTCATTAGACTGTTGGTGGTGTGGACACTCCCGAAGAAGAGCCTTAAAGCATTCCTAAACATGATAGAGGTTTCATTAGGATTCTGTTTGAAGCTTACTATTTTATTACAAAGTCTCACAGTCTTGCCTGATGGAAAGAATCTGATGAGGAACTTTCTGTCTAAGTCATCCCATGAAGTAATTGAATTTGCCGACTCCACATTCAACCATCTTTTAGCTTCCCCCAAATATGAATGGGGAAACAGTGTCAGCCAAACATAATCTAGAGTCACCCCAGTCGGAGTGAATATATCAGTAAGCTCAATGAAGGTCTGCAAGTAGACTTGTAGATCCTCATGTGAAAGCCCTGCAAATTGTCCACTACTAATAAGAAGCTGCACCATATTGTGTTTCAACTGGAAATTTCCTCCAGTTGCTAGTCTTTGAATTGGGGAAGTCAAGTTCGTCAGAAGTGGGACTGCCACTTCCCTAACTGTCCTCCAGGCTGTTTGTTGTTCAGCTATTGGAACAGGAACTACATGGTCTTCTTGGATTTGCTAAATTCGGGAGAGAAGGATTACATCTCTCTTGCATTGATAGAAAAGTTGTTCAGGTTCCCATCTTGGTTCAACCAAATCCCGAGCCCTTGCCAGCTTATTAACCTTAAAAACTATTTTTTGCAAATACAAAAATAAGACCAAGCGTAAAACACCAAATAAATCTAAAAGTAAACTAAAATAAATAGTTTCCAAATTTCAAGTCCCCGACGACGGTGCCAAAAACTTGACAATGCCCAAGCGCACACGAAAGTGTACGTAGTCTTATCAAGTAGTAAAGTGGCCTAATGAAATACAAGTATCGATCTCATAAGACTTATCTAACAGCTATTGTATGCTGGTTCACAATTTAGATTCAACTGGTGCAAATATAACCAAAAAGAGAGTTTAAATTTTTTTTTAATTAAAACTAATGTATAGAATGTGAAAATTAGAAGTCTTGGAACAATCAATAAGAGGAAACACAAGGTTGAAGCACCTTGAACAATCATACTATGTTATTGAATTTCATTTATTAACTTGCTTATCTTGGTTGTTAATTCGTAGGGTTAATTGCATGATCATGGTCTTTCGACCTCTAATTGTTTACCTAATTTGATCATTACAACTACATCGTTGAATGGGGATGTAATAATCCAATTAAGTGTATTAAAGCTATCATCCTATGTTTTAATCAAGTAATGCTCCTAAGTACGTCCTAGTTCTAGGTGCTAAGTTCAACTCTTTATTTTGTAAAAGAATAAAAACTCAAACTTTATTTATTCCCATGCTTTATCTCCATATTCCCTCTCCCAAGTTTACAAGGTTGACAATTGATGTATTCTAAGGGTCACGAATCCTTAAAATAGTTAAAACAAGATTAAACAAACAACCAATAATGATAAGTAAACCAAATGAAATTAATTCAAAACAATTGTACTCATGTTCTTGGCTTTAACCCATGAAAGGGAGTTTTTAGCCACTCATAGCCATAATCAACATCTAATTAATTGTATGAATTATTAAAACCATATAATAAAGATAAATTAAATAAATAAAAGCCTAAAAATAAGTTGTGGTAGCTTTCAATGTTGTTCCAAGTGATTTAAGGGTTCCAAGATCCTCCAAAACGTGTTTTAAGACGTCATGTTTATAGTATATAAGTCTTAACCCCACTTGGATTAGGTTTCCACGTCATTTTTGGACAAATTATTCCAATTTTGGTGGTCACCGCATCACGCCATAGTGTCAAATGGCATCACTGGGTACTTTTCTCTTGATTTTGGTCCTTAACGCGAAGCAGTGTTATCGCGTTGAGTCACTATTTTTGGACAATTTTGAATTGGAACGGCTCCGCGACGTGTTGTTTTACAATTTTCGGTCCCTTCTGAATCCAATGGAATGCATCATGTGCCAAATTAAAAAATACTCACTCCACACACGCCCAATACTTTCCAGTGGTCCAAATTGCGTCCAGCTTATGTCTTGTGCTTCTGTGGTCATTTCTTAGCCTTTTTGAGTTGTTTCCACTTGATTTGAAGCTTTTATACCCTTAAAATATCATCATAATCCATTCACCAAGCATCCTATTGCATTAAACACAACAATTTAGTACTCAAAACAATACAACATCCTCACTGATAAACTAGAAACACGAGCTAAGCATAGGCTAAATTCACATTGAGTTTAAACTTATTGTTTCAACTCTTTTGTTTATCCAATTGACCCTTGAACATTATAAATAAGTTTTTTTACATATAAATACATAATAAAAACCTTAGTAACTCATTAAAGCACATTATAACCCAACACAATAGACTAGAAAAACACCTGCTCAAGCTAGTTACACTAGTTTTCTCGGTTGAACTCTAAATGCTCAAATTGAATCAAACTCATGTGAAACCACCATTAAACATTGTAACTACATACTTAGACACATAAATGCTTATTTATATCATTATCAACCCATTAATCACATGAATCATCCTTAAAACAAGGTTAAATAGGCTAGAATAACAACTCTAGAATGCATAAATACAGCCAACATCAGGAGTCTTAGTCCTCTCACAAATAAACAAACTCTCTCATACTCAGTATCCAAAATAAAAGTCGCATGCTGAGCCAACTCATAGACATGGGCCTCATACTTAGCTACTATTATAGAACCCTACTCCAATTAGGTTAACTGATCCCTTAGTCGATTTCTAAGGCTACGCGATATAGACTTTACCAAGAACATCCCAGAGAATTAAGTCCATTATAGGGGAGAAGATCCAACTAGCCTAGAACTCAAAAAACTCTCCACCTGTGTTGAGAAAAAAATCCAACTAAAATATAGTGTAATCCATACCACGAGCCTCAATAAGGCCTAACCCATGGAGCCTATCCTCACAAGCAGTAAAATACTCAAATGTATCCTCCCTAGGAGCACTAGAAAACCTAGGCAGATCCAACCTAAAAAATCTACCCAGCATCTTCTACTTCTCAGCAGACATAGCAGGCTGGGTCACAACTGGCTGAGCAGTTATCGACTGAACAACTTTTGGCATAGGAGGAACCTCAACTCTAGGAGCTGCATCTGTAGTTGCACTCCTGCCATAGTAGTCTGCATACCATCGAAAATACCCAACAGATGAACCAAGGCATATCTAAGCAAAGAAGAGGGAATAAAACCTAGTGGAGCCTGGGATGGTCCCTGGCCCATTACTGTATAAGGCGAATAAATCTCTGGCTTAGGTGTAGAAATGAGGTTTGGGGTAGGCAGCCCATCCTTGTCCCTAACGGGGACACATCACGAGGCTGTCCTCGATCAGGAGTAGGATCCCTGGGGTTAGTCTTAGGGCCCTCCTCATGCATAGCTTTAGCATGTGTCCTAGACATCTACGAAAGAGTACAGTTAAGAAAATATCCCACAAACAAACTCAGACTCTTTGCACGATATGAGTGAAAGAAGTGAAGGACACTAAAGAGCGTCCCATAGCCTCCAGAAGATAGGAAATGGATGTCAATGTTCTGATCCACAGAACTCTATTAGATACTTGTTCTTGTACCGAGAATATCAGTGAAACCTAGGCTCTAATAATAATTTGTCACGACCTGATTCAAGAGTCATGAGGGTACCTACTAAAACCCACCAGTAGGTAAGCCAACACCGTAACCTAGAGCTAAGGTAATGGGTCACTTTGATAGAAATGCCTAACTGCGCCTAAATACACGAATACAATTATAATCAACAGTATTCCTCTAAAAGAAGATAGTCAAAATATGGATACTATTCCCACCACCTGGTAATATCAGTACAAGAGCATCTAAGTTTAATAGTAGGAAATACAACTCATAAGTCTAAAATAGTCAACAATTCTGCCTCGAATATAAAATATTGAACAAGGATTGATGGGAAATGGGTGACTCAAAATGCCAAGAGCTCACCCTATCTTCAGAAGATCAACACTACATAATTTCAACTCAGCAGCGGTAAGTAGTATGAGTACTGAAACAACATGTACTCAATAGGTATCATTGGTCTACTGAGTTAAATTATGATATAAAGGTGATATAAATTAAGACAATAACTCTAAGTCAAGGTACATAATAGAATCTGAATCATCTTCATCATCACTATATAAAATAAATTATCAAATAGAATGATAATATGACATCTCATATCAATACAAACCAATATCATCATATATAAAGAGTAATTGATCTGGAAGCATAAAGCGACACTAAGGCAATTACAATGGAATAAATACCAAGTTAACGTACATACATCCATTAGAGCATAAAGTAAAAGAACTCACCATGGCATCCCATCCACCAGGGATTACACCCAAAAGAACATAAAATAAAGAACCTATCACGTCGCCCCATACTACCAGAGAGTGCATCAAAGATCAAATCACCAGCGTATATAAATATATAACAACCTTCTCATTATCCAAGGTTTCCCACTTTTACACCACTGATTATTTTCCAACGTTCATAATCCTTATCAATTACTGCAATTGAATAACATTTACCAAAGTAATCATAACCATAATCATATCACTATTTAGAAATCTATCTCCTCGATATACTCGATCTACTCTCTACTATTAACTAATAAATACTCATTATTAACTACTAATTCACTAGTCATCAAAGGACCTCTAGTTATTAGCCTAACTGATTCTTTACATAAACTTTATTCAAGGAATAGTGACTAACCATTATCCACTAAATACCAACATGTAACATCTAGTCAAGGTGTACTACTACAGCATAGACTCTATTTAGACCAAGCAAAATTCTTGTAACGCCCCGAGGCTACCCCCAGACGTCACACGGTGCTTAGGACCACAAGTGATCTCAAGCTAACCTATGAATTGGCATACTATTAAGTAACTGATTTAAATATCTCATATCTAAACCATTGATTATCCATTATAATCACCACTATATTAATATAGGAAGAGGTCACAGAAGGGCTAATGCATAAGGACCTGAAGCACCAAAGAATATTATACATAACTTTGACACTCAACTTAGTCCTGAGGAATAGAATGTCAAAGTCATGGATTCATTAAAGAGATCTAAACTGAGGACATATATGATATAAACTGGATTTCACTAGGATCATGAGTTTTTAAGAACTGATCATACTCTGAAATATGTGTTCATACTTATCATATGCTGTTTAACATAAGACTGGAGTTCATAGATTCATAAAGGATAACTCGAATCACAAAGTGAAACTGTTACTTACTTGCTAGAGGTTGAGAATGGACTTGAGCAAGCATGAAGTGTCTAAGCATTGGCCATTGGCATGGATCTATTACGTAAGACATGAATTTAGTATGATAATGACTAAAATCTAAGGAATACTCTAAAGTAAGAAGGGAATACTATCTCATCACAACTCTTATTGACATGTATTACAATCTAATTCTCAAAACTTGAATTGGTTTACCATGTCCCCCTTAGGTCAAAGATGATATTCTAAGCTTATGGGTCAACTCCATATCCTTAAGACTGATCCATAATTTCATCATTCTAATGTATACACATAAATGCTAATCTCACATGAATAAACTATATTTTGAACTTACTGACTTCATTCTTGAACAACCCTTTCATATACCATCCTTAACTTTCTAGCTTTAATAATCATCATCAAATACTTACACTCTCATTTGAAAACATATCTACCTCACTAAACATATAATCATAGACTACTAAAACCACACTTCTATACTTATTCCCAAATTGTAAGAATAAAAATCATACTTAAGAATCAACACCATCTATCCAAAACTCCTCAACTTAACTATTAAGAACACCATGTATTAATAACTAGCCTTCTTCAACTTAGCAAATCAAGGATACTACTAACCACACACGACACTTAATAACCTTAGAAAATAATGCAACCACATATCACCTAGGAAACACCTCTACATAATACCTACAACATCATACTTAATCTCAAATCAATAAACTTAAATTCTTGCATTCACAGTTTCAAGCCTATTGGTCCACCTTCATATAACTAGCATTACTAACCAAGCAACCATTACATCCACCTTGATGATCATCCACTATTCAATCTTAGTTTCTAGTGCTAGGCATGATTAACAACCTAACCTCACATACTATTCTCACTTGGAAGCTATAAAATAATATCAAGAAATAGTTGTCCACAAGAACCTCATAACAATAATAATCAATCTTAATCATATGGTGTAACTTATTAAAATCCATTAGCACATCCTTCTTCTACACATTACAACTATTTACTCATCTATACACCTAAATTACATTCATATCTCGTAAAGCATCAATAAATTTTTGTTTCATAGCCACATGGGGAAGCCTATATTAATAATACTCAACCACCAAATACTTCATAAATATTCAATACTTTTATAACACAACAAATATCATCAATAACTTCTTTTATACTTCAAGCAAATAATAATTCACCTTAACTAATAACTCTCTCTCTACCTTTTACTAAACTAACACACAAGGACATATCACCATAACACAAAATCTATAGCATGCATAAGTTTATCTGTATACTTTTTATCAATCGTCATTCCCACTTTCTTGTCACAACACTTCTAAACCCACACTTCCAACTATAAAATGGTTCTACCACTTATGAATCATAACACTCAAGGTCATAACATCCATTCAAATACAAACTCTATTTAACATCCCTCAAGGTTCTACTATACTGACTATAAATAGCTGGGATGTGAATCCAACGACCACTAATAAATACATATGAGTATGAAAATAAAGTACATGAATAACATCTAACTGAAGTCCCCAAAATAAAAGGACTCATCACTTATTGGCTGGAATCTATAATTGTCTGAATATGATGTACATGCTACAACTGGTTTCTAAATTATTAAACAATGTTGCATATAGACGTATGTGTGAATTAGTACTTTTGGAATGTACTTCACATGTGGGGGTGAATACATAAGCAAAAACTGTAACTAATTTTGCGTATAACTTGTAAAGAATGCATGGTAAGTGTAAATGACTCACATTGGCTTGAATCACTGAAAGCTAAAAAATCATGAATCATGAATAATAAAGCATATTGAATAAATCTTTTGAGCCATAAAACTTAGTTCTAAAAGCTATACTTTTATTCTTTATATTAGTTAAATAAGTAGGACTAAGGTCAAGTCTATTTTCAAATCGTCCAGGCTAAGTGTAAAAGGACTCACCTTTATCATCTATAAACTAAAAGCTGAAAATGTCATAGCTAATGCCTTATGTAAAATAATATCTAAGTAAAATTATGAGCCTCTAAACTTAATTTCTAAAATCTGTTCTGTTATTCTATTTTAGGACTTAGGAATTGGGACTTTGGGAGGTTCTTCTAACCGACATAAACCATGTGAGCTATTATGGAGTCCAACATCTTACCTATGTAAGGGAGAGTTGCTCTACTCTTTCCATCGAAATAGAACCTTATATTAAGTAATCACTGACTTAGCCCACTATGGGCAATCTTAAACCTACGGTGGCGTGTAGTTCAGGGGCATGAGACCTTTGGAATCATAGGCTAAATACTACTTCCATACTTATTGCTCAGAACTTTAGGAAGTTCTCTTTAAAATAGTACAAGGGTTATAATGAAAACCAATTGTTCTTCTCTTTCTTTAAATTTCAAAGTATATGAACAATGTGGATTTCTTATCTTAGCATAGGATCAAAAGATCAATTTTTTTCTTAAATCTTGATAAAAAATTTATAAAAGAGGGTTAAAATCATGATCTTCATGAAATATTAATATTCAATCTTAGGGTTTAAAACCCATGCTTTAAACTCATGCTAATTCATAGCAAAACATCATTCTCAATATACTTCTTAAAATACTTCAATAATATTAGGATAATGAAATCAAAATCACAATATCATGCTTACACTCAGTTGGAAATCTGTTATCAATGTCTCAAATTATACTCATGGTGTTCAAATCATAAAAGAGAATTCTTTAAATCAAGACAAATATGGACTTTCATACTTTAATCACTTTATAAATCCAAAACTCAAAACAAGATACTTTGGGTATGAACCCAAATTGTAATTTATCTAAATTCATGTAAATTCATCTTTAAAAACTAGTTTTGGGCATAAGGATGAAAGGAGTATCGTTGTTCATGACCCCACATACCTTATTATGCTTGATTTGATGTAAAAGCTTGACTTTGAAGCCTCAGGAATGTTCTTGAATGCTTTTCTTGAACTTCTTGGATTAGGAACCCTCAATTCTTGTTTTTTCTTGAAGAGGAGGTGATGGAATGGGTGATCTTGAACAGGAATTATTAGGGTTTGTTCTTTAGAGTAAAATAGGAGATTGAGGATAAATAATGCCCTAATGGACACTTCAAATTATGTTTTTACAACCTGGGTTGAGGTGGGAAACCCAATTGACTCTCACTTATTTAAACCAAAAATTCATAACCCAGATTGCAATTTGAAGGCTTACCATGATGTGGTACAATCACGATACTGCCTCTCATGAAAAATGCCATAACTTTTCACTGGGGTATCGCATTAAGGAGAAATTGGCATCATTGGAAAGCTGACTCAATTATATACAATTTGGTGGGTCTTGTGCTGAAAAAATCTACATACATCAAAAGTTATACACTTTAAAAGTTGACCTTTGTAGAAGTAAATAGCAAACTTTAGACGAATCAAAGGAGCTTAGCTTAACTTGGCTCCAAGTGATTTCTATGAACATTCTTCACCTAGTAAGCACTTCATAAACTAGGTTAAACATCATGACACATGCATTCAAATTATGATTCAAGAACATGGTGAATACGCCTTCACCGCGATGCGCCAAGGCTGCCATCGCTATAGCCACCACGACACAGTCCAATTGCGGTGAGCTAATATTTTGGAAATCCAAACGTGACTCAATCCTTGTCTGAAAAATCCAAAAATTACCCGAGATATGCTTCTTACACCCCTGAACATGGATTAACTAAAAAACCATCATCTCAGAGCCTAGAAGGATAACTTAAAATTCCTTGAAGTTAGACGGTCTTAAAATGAGTAAGTCCTCAACACTTAGTGAAAATTTCAAGACTTAAACCCTTTAAGTATACAACTAAGAGCTGAAACAAGATAGGATTGGTAGGGGGTATTACAATTATATTCATCGTAATTGCACTAGTCTCCATTTACCAAAAAACTACTAATCATGATATAAAATACCTGTATATCTAACTATTAACGTCCTTTAGCATCTAGCAACATTGACATACAAATTCTCAATCAATAGCTAATCGACATCATACTTAGTCATCAATGTCATTAATCATCACCCGTTCTAACCTATCATCCTCAATAACTAAATCATAACCACGATAGTTAGTTACCACATTTTAAACTAAACAATGTTCAATAACTAGTATTCTAGACTTCAAGCTATTAAGTAAAATAGTCACTTAGTAGCAACCTAGTCATCACATAACTCACTTTAATAGGCATTATACCTTAATTAATCTATTTATCCAATGCTATCTAAACTTACTAGGTGGATTCTCAAATACCACATAGTATCCCGATTCCCAACTTATCCTAGTACACTATGGACAAATACCTCTACTACTCACTATTTAGCACTAGAAAGAACTTCACTACTTAACAAGTGATTAGAATCGAACAATTATAACCGGAATCCCAAGAATAACATCATATTTTCAAAGCATATACGAATGCAATCATATAAAGGCGTAAGCCACACAAATATATATACATATGTGTACCATCATCATAGCATTCAATATATCCTTCGGACTTACCGAGCATCATCATAACATCAATATATCCTCTAGTCTTACCATGCATCATCATAACATCAATATATCCTTCGAACTTACCTAGCATTATCATAGCATTAATATATCTTACAGACTTACCAGACATCATAATAATATTAATATATCCTCCAGACTTTTCAGGCATCATCACATCATCAATATTCACCATAGAATCAATATTCATCATAAAATCAATAAATATGTGCAATCAAATCTATAATAAATGCTAGCCCAACGAGGGATAGGTGAAGGAGACACAAGGAAAGACATATCTTCATACCTCATTATTTATTATCAACACAGTATATCACTACGATCATGAACAAGTATATTCATACAGTATGAACACTCAATACTTTACCAGGTTCAATATAATCATTAGAATTTTCAAAAACAAGCCATAGTTTATCTTTTAAAGCTTATTTTTTCACATGATTTACACTATTAGCACAAGAGGATCTTTAGCACAAATATTAGCTTAATCACTAGGTTTGAACATAATATGAGTAATAACATAATCCAAGGCACACATGGTAATTTAGTCAATGAAATAAGTGATAGCATAGTCATGTGTTCAATCTATAAAACAATTCTTTACTATCAAAGAATTATCAATAATCTAACAACCAATCATGCACATCATTTTTAATACTAACGTCATGAATAAACAATTTAGTAGGTTTAACATCTCATTACCCAAGGCATATTATATGCATTTAACAAGTATCTAGGTCACTTATGAAACTACATAGTCCAAGCTAAAGGCGGGTTAAGTTTCCATTCTAATAACCCAAATTCCTCTTCAAGTCTAACTTCTCCCAAAACTAAGCTAAGCCCTCGAAAATTATGTCTTAAGGGTTTATAATTCCACACTAGTCCTATGGTCAAATCCTTCCTCAAGTATCACACTTAATACACCCAAGAAATTAGGTAAATCTCCACAACTGTGCACAACTAAGGTCAACTTACTATTTGATATGAGTGACAAGGTCACTCTCGTCTAAATAGATCAACTAGAGCATTCTCATGTTATTCATAATATAACAAGTCTAACTAACCAAGTTTCTAGACTATAAGTCAAGTACCACACTCTATGAATTCACTAGCCTAAATGGACCAACTAATCCCAACTTTACCATCTACCATTTCAACATCTAAAACCCGCCAAATCTTATCAAGATATCAAAGTAATAATTAAAGATTCATACCTTAGATTCAATTTAAATTATGAATATGCAAGTTATTCAAGCTCCCAATTAACACCCAAGACTAAATTTGTGGACTACAGATCCTTTTAGGGTTTATGGGACTTAAAACTAGAGAGAAGATGACTAATTCTCAACTAAAAGGAAATTTCAATACCTCTTCCAATGCTCTTGATTCATGAAATCATGAATGTGTGGACCGAAATCTTGGCATAATAATTATGATATAGCCTCCACAATTGTGGTACTCTTTCTACATTAGATGATAGTAGAAACTTGGAATTAATTCCAAGTTTCAGTCAATGCCTCAGGATGAATTCAGACTCAAACATGAGCAAAAGAGATATGCAATCACACTGATTTTGACATTTTGGATACATTAACAAAGTTAAAATTTTTATCTGAGGTTGTTTCGACAAAATTTAGGCCCTACGCCTAAATTTCCAATTTATCATATTTCCGACCAATAAGTCAAAATGAGTTTGAGTGTAGTGGGACCCAAACAAAAGGTCTAACCAACCTAAAATAGATATTCTAAAGTTTTTGGCATATGTAGAATTTGCATCCATTATTGTTTTGCTGAAATTTTTGCTCAATGGTTATTTGGAACCAGCGAAGACTTTTAAATAGATAAATGGTTCTAACAATCAAATGAACTGCCCCGTAATAGAACTATTAGTTCCAGAAAGTCATAAATAACATAGGGCAACTATGGAAAAGATCAAACAATAAAAGTAAGTAGAATTACTAGAAATGACCTGAAAGGTCACTATAGAGCATTTGAGGCTTGGTGGATTGCTTCTAAGGTTTCCCATTCCTGAGTAGAAATAGGAATGGATCACCATGGATTTTATGACTGGGTTTTCTTATACTTCTAATGGTTCCAACAGTGTTTAGGTCATCATGGATGGATTGACTATGTCTGCTTACTTTATTTCAATTCAGTTCTCTTTAGTGCTGAGAGATTGGCTTGTATTTATATTCGTGAGATTGTACATCTTCATGGTGTACTAGTTTCCATTATCTATTAAGGTTTAGTGTTCACATCTCACTTTTTGAAGACCTTTCAGGATGAGTTGGGTACTCGGGTTGATCTTAGTATAATATTTCAACCCCAAACTAACTGATAATTAGAGCAGGATATTTAGGTTTTCGAGGGTATGCTCTGCCCTTGTGTGATATACTTTGTTGGTCTTTGGGAGAAGCATCAAGCTTTGATGGATTTTTCATATAATAATAGCTACTATTCCAGTATTGATGTGGATTCTTTTGAGGCTTTGTATGGTAAGCATTGTCTCTCTCCCGTTGGTTGGTTTGATGGTTTTGGGATTATAACATGGTGAATAGACTACTTTATAAGTCCTTATATAGAGTTTTAATAATTGAAGATAGTCTTCGTGCGGCCTAAAGTAGGCAAAAGTGCTATGTAGATTATAGACTTTGTTCCTTAAGTTTTAGTGCTGCTGATCGAGTTTTCCTTTAAGTTTTACTCATGAAGGGTGTGATGTAGTTTGGGAAGAGGGGAAAGATTAGCCCCAGGTATATCAGTCTATTTGCAATTCTTCGGACTATCAGTGATGTGGTTTAATAATTAACTTTGCCACTAGATTTATCAACAATCATCTAATCTTGTATTTTTTTTCTTCGGTATTACATTTCAATGAAGTCTCATGTTGTTCATTGGGATTTGATTAAGTTATCTGATAGGTTGTAATTTGTTGTGGATCCTATCTCCATCTTAGCTAGGAATGTTAGACAGTTACAATTTAGAGTTATTCCTTTTGTTTAGGTCTAGTGGAGACATCGACAATTAGGTAAGACTACTTGGGAGGTCGAGTCTAATATATGTAGTTTTTATACCAGGATTTTTATTGATTCAAACATTTTCCCTTGCCTTTAGCCTGAGGACGAACTAGATTTTTAGTGATGGATGATGTAACAACTTGATTTTTGATGATTTGTGTGATATATTTGTTTCTATATGATTTGATCATCTTACACCTCCCTAAGGTTGCTTTGTGGTATTCATGGGGTGTGGAGAAGATTGTCCTGATTGTTGGTGCATTTTAGTGTGATTTATATAATATTGTGGTTTCCGATAGCTTGATAAGCCTAATAGTTGACTTCGATTAATATTTATTGAGCTGTTAATCTTACAAAAAATAAACTATGCCAACAGATCTAAAACATTGATTTTAGGATAGTAATATGGATGGTATAGTTTTATGGCTTATATATCTCATTCGACCCTCAGTTCAAAAAATTGTTAAATTATGGTTTAGGGGTCAACTTTGTGGAAATGATGCTTTTTTGAAATTCTGATAGCGTCATTGAGTATGAAATGTTGAATTTGATAGCGTAGCATAGTTCTTTTTAGATCATAGGATTTTGGATGAATCCCGAGGGGTTCGCAGAGACTTAGATAATTCCAAGTCTCCAATTGGTACTGGTACACCCGCAATTGCGGTTGGCCAATCATATTTACAACTCAGTTGATTAGCCCCAAGTGTCACATACGTAAAATTTTGGTTACAATCGGGAGTCCTTCAAATACGATGATAGGATCACATATGCGATACATGTCATCAGACCAGGTACCACAAAAATGACTCGATGATCGTGATCGATATGCCTATGTCATATATATTCCCATATTTTGCCATTTTCACCATTTTTGAGAGTTGAAGAGTAAAGTTTAATGATTTTGAGAAATTTCTTCCACTTTTAATCTTGTTTAAGCTCCATAACGTATATTTCAACTATTTTCTCCAAATTTTTTCATGGAATTCTTGTTAAAACACAAATTATAAAGGTAGAAATTAGAGATTTTATCCCATAAGGCCTGAAAATGGTAATTCTCTAATTTAGACCCCGAGTTCTACCCATTTTTACTTGGGTAAGCTATTAATCCTATAATTATCACTTTTGTTTCAATTTCATCTGCAAAATAACTTCAATTCATGATTTTAAATTAGTTTCGAGGATTTTAGCCGGCAAAGCTTAAACATGATTTTCTTTAATTTGGACCTAGTTTTTGACTCATTTTCACTTGGGTTTTTAGCTGAAGACTCCTAAAAATATAGTGAACAAAGTTTGAAAATAGAATTATGATTTTACCCTTCTTTTTTAAAATCCATTTTGACCCCAACTCAAAATAAGAAAATATGGATATCGTTGGACTTCTTTTGATGTGTAGGTTATATATTTGTATATTTTGATTAATTTTGGGTCCATTCATGAGGGAAAGGCTTTGGATTAAAGACTTTTGGGACCGAATTTTTGGTATTTGAGGTAGGTTAGAACTTAACTTTCTTCAGACTAGGCTAGGAGGTTAATGTTGATACAAAATCATGTTAAGGGCATAGAGACTAATAATAAAAATGGCTATATTTATCATGTTGTGCTCGTGTGGGAGGCCTGTATTATATTGATGTTATTTGGCAGTTTTGCAACATTATTTACTATTTTTTATTGTGTCGGGACCTATATGATATCATTGATCTTGTGTAAGTGGAATTAGTTGTATCTTGTTTGATGAAAAATCCAAAAATGGCATTAATGGTGACTGTAAGACCCCGCAAAAATTCTTAGCTCAATTCAGTCCTTTAAGCTTATTAAGGGGTCCCAGACTTAGAAAATTCTAGCTAAGTATTCAGACTTATTGTTATTTTAGCCTTTGAAAGTTGGAAATCTTATTTTATGATCTTTACATCCATTAAATATTGATATTTGAGTTAATTCATGATTAGGAATGTCAATAGGTGTTCCCCGGCAAGTTTCAAATTTTTTGGACTTCGTTTGAAGCACCTTTGGAATCCTAAACTAGTGAATCAATGAGATCTTAACGCATCGCATTGATAAATGTTTTCCCTAGCTCCTAGTGTCCAATTCTAGTGAAATGACGCTGACTTGATGTGGCACATTGGCTATCACGTCTATTCCAATGATGGGATGCATCGGCCTGCGCATTGATGGTTCAGTTTACAGTCATTAAAAAGGCCACATTCTCAGGGTTAATTAAGTCTTTTTCCTACCCCCTTCAGTCCTTATAACATGAAATTTAGCCCTCTTTTAGCAAAATATAATCATTCTTTCACAAATTTCTCAAGAACAAAAAACCTAGGTGAATTAAATTCAAATTCAAGGATTAATATTCCACCGTTAATTTTCCAGAATTCACCAACTAAGGTATGTGAAGTGTTCATCTAACGGTTCCTTCCACCCTTGGAGTGCAAGTAATACTTTTAAAGCTCATGTAGAGTGATTTCATGATTTCCATGATTTAAATTAAAGTGTATTCATGATTATTACTTAATTGGGTTTCTATTTCAAGATTTATTACAAGATTCATGTAGAGTTAATTGATATGTCTACTTTATCATGTGAATTCATGTTGAAACTTTTGAAATTGTATAATTGGAATTGAATCACGATGCCTACATGTTGTTTTAGTAGTATGTACATATATTATGCCCCACAAGTGTTTGATGAATTGTCCATGTGAGTGGAATAGTGAAATTATATCATGTTAGCATGTATGCATGTTCATGTCATGCTAGTGTGCTTGAATTCCCAAATGAATGAATGATGACTAAGTAGTAGTTACCATGTCTCAAGATTATGCCATGTCTTTTAAGTTTATGCTATCGAGTCCTGGGGGTATTTAATACCCAACAATTTAGCTGCTTGTCTAGAGCCATGGTCAGTCATAGAGTAGGATAAGTCATGTCATGATTGGTAGAATTCAGTCAACTATAGAACTTACGAAAACTTAGTGAACTCAGAATCAGTCCAATTTAGTTCAGTAAAATCAGTTCAGTTCAGTCTAGCCTACTACAGTCTAGAATTCAGTCTAGTGTCTATTTAGTTGGGAGTAGGATTCAGCACCGAGTGGACCCAAGAATGGGGACTCACCCGCCAGTAGAGGGTATAATCCTTAGCAGCAGTCCTTGTGTTCCAGAACAACGTAGCTAGTTTAGGTGAGACATCAACCTTCCAATTGAGGGTAAAATCCTTGGAAGCAGTCCTTGTGTTCCAGAACTACGTAGCTAGTTTAGGTGGAGACATCAACCTGCCAATTGAGGGTTGATGAGGTGATTAACCTACCAGTTGAGGGTAGCACCATTCTTGTTCAGACTACCTGCCAGATGAGGGTAACTCGACACTTGTCCTTACCCGTGGCACGATATTGACAACCTTCCAACTAGGGTTACAGGTTGG
The DNA here is from genome assembly GCF_002878395.1 of Capsicum annuum. Taxonomy (NCBI): domain Eukaryota; kingdom Viridiplantae; phylum Streptophyta; class Magnoliopsida; order Solanales; family Solanaceae; genus Capsicum; species Capsicum annuum. The sequence continues at coordinate 97,890,081 of NC_061117.1, read as the reverse complement.
ACCCCAAATCAGTTAAAAAAGAGGCATGTAGGTTAGAAAATTACTTCACACAATCTCAGTTTCAAATTCAGTCTCAGTATGGAACTCAGTTTAGTTCCACAGATTCAAGATTGTCAGACACAGTTACTCAACTCAGTACAAGACTTAGTATAGTTCCACAGAATCAAGACTGTCAGATAGAGTCATTCAGGTACCAGTAATCCACTATTTAGTGTTATTACAATCTCAGTACATTTTACATATTCATGCATGTACTCTCATTCAGTCATACTCATGATATCTAGTTAGTATTGTTCATGTATATAAATCCATGTACTTCGGCGTACCTCACTGAGTATACCAGTACATTCAAAGTATAGACACATGCTTTTCTTTTGGGCTATAATATCTTATATCATAGGTTCAGACGCACGAACTCCCGAGCAACCTTAGCAGTTTAGACTCTCAACATATAGAGTTAGGGGTAAGCCCTCATAGTTTGAGGATGTGATTATTTATTTCAACATTTCAGTTTATTTTCAGTAGTAAAAGTTAGTTGGAGACTTGTCCCATCAAATCCATAGGTCAAACAGTTTAGAGGCTTTTCAAACAGTTGTTCAGTTTTCAATATTGATATTTAGTTTAGGTATTGTGATACCATATTTAGTATTATTTATAGTACTGAACCTTGTGGCCAGTTTTCCGCCTATTTTCTGCATATTACCGTATTATTATTCAGTTATTGGAGCAGGTGCCAGTCATGGGTTAGCTTGTGGTCCTTTGGGATTATGAGCACCGTGTAGAATCCAGGGTACAGACTCAGGGTGTTACAAACTTGGTATTAGAGCCTAAGGTTCATTAGAGTCCTAAGAAGTCTGAAAGTCATATCTAGTATAGTCTTATGCATGGGTGTGTTGCGCGCCACAGTTATGGATAGGAGGCTATGAGATGTTTTAGGAAAAGTTTTCCTTCTTTCAGTTGTCATATTGTGTGAGTGAGCATGTGCTCCAGTTAAACTCTCAGTCTAATCCTTCTCTTCTATTTATAGATGTATGCCTCCAAAGAGGACTAAGGGAAGAGAAATAGGAGACCATCCAGTACCCTAGCTCATCTATTCAGATCCACTGGACGAACATGTCTCCCATACTGATTTCATAAAAGCCTTTACTATCCTAGCTCATTTTATGGCAGCCTAGAAGGAACGCTCAGCTGCCATTTCGGCTAACCCATTGGCCAATACTATTGTTGCCAGGATTTAGGACTTCACCCGAATGAACCCTCTATTGTTTATTAGGTCTAAGTCAGATAAGGACCCTCAAGAATTTCTTGATCAGGTGCAGAAGGTTACTAATATTATGGGGGTGACCATGGTTAAGAGTGTTGAGTTGGCCAAATATTAATTGCAGGATATGGTTTACTCATGGTTTAAATAGTGGAAAGTAGAGAGGGTCGTAGATGCAGGGCCCATAGAGTGGGAGAAGTTTGTCACTACTTTTTTGGATAGGTTATTTCCACTGGAGTTGAGAGAAATAAAAGTTTTGGAATTTATCAATCTAAAGTAGGGAAATATGAAAGTGAAAGAGTATTCTCTCAAGTTTTCTGAATTAGCTAGATATGCTCCTAATGTGGTGGTAGAAACCAGATCCCGAATGAGTAAGTTTATGTCAGGGGTGTCTTACAGCGTGGTTAAGGAGTATAGGACCATAATGCTTATTAAGGAGATGGACATATCCAGGCTCATGGTCCATGCTCAGTAGAGAGAAAAGGCAAAGAATAAAGAGAAGGAGAGGGAGAATAAGAAAGCGAGAATAGGTAGTTTAAACTTTGCTCAGCCTAAGTCAGAGAGTGGAAATCATTCTCAATTTTATCCAAAACCTTTAGTCCTTTCTCCGTTCTTATCCAGTAATTCTGTGCAGAATTTTAGAGACAGCAGTAGGGATAGGGCACTAGTCCCTAAGCCCTAGGTAGTGTTAGTAGTGCCCGAACCAGTCCCCTTTGTCAGAAGTGTGGTAGAAACCACCAGGGTATCTGTAGAGCGGGTAGCGGTGTGTGTTTCAGGTGTGGAAAACCAGGCCATAGAGACAGAGATCATTCCTAGTCAGGTTCTCCTCAGAATAACCGTCCCCTATCTCAGTTTGGTCACCCAAATTAGTAGGGTACTGCTTCTAGTGCCACCAGTGGGCAGCGCCCAAATAGACTCTATGTTCTTCAGTCCCGACGGAATCAAGAGAGTTCCCCTAATATGGTCACTGGTACATTACAAGTTTTCCATTTGCATGTTTATGCCTTGCTAGATCTAGGAGCTTTTTTGTCCTTTGTTACTCCATATATAGTAGTTGATTTTGGAGTCAGTCCCAAAATTCTAGCAGAGCCTTTCCTAGTCTCTACCCTAATGGGTAAATCCATCATAGCTATGCGGGTATACAGGAACTGCCCGGTTATGAAATCTCAGAAAGTCACTTCAATAAATTTAGTTAAATTAGAGATGACTGATTTTGATGTCATTCTCGGTAAGGATTAGCTTTATTCCTACTATGCCTCAGCCGACTTTAGAAATAGAATTGTCCAATTTTAGTTTTTGAGTGAACTCGTCCTAGAGTGGAGGGGTAGTAATTAGGCACTGAGGGGTCGACTTGTTTATTACCATCGGGCTAGAAAAATAATATCTAAGGGATGTGTCTACCATCTCATTCGAGTCTAGGACTCTAGTTTAGAAACCCCTACTCTTGAGTCAGTATCAGTAGCATGTGAATTCCCATATGTGTTTCCCAAAGATCTTCCCGGAGTTCCTCCCAAAAGGGAAATTGATTTCAAAATCAATCTTCTTCTAGATACTCAGCATATATCTATTTCACCATACAAGATGGCACCAGTAGAACTCAGAGAATTAAAAGAGTAGTTAAAGGATCTACTAGATAAGGGATTTATCAGACCCAGTGTGTCCCCTTGGGGTGCACCAATTTTATTCGTGCATAAGAAAGATGATTCCTTCAGAATGTGTACTGACTATCGTCAGTTAAATAAAGTCACGGTCAAGAAAAAGTATCCACTTCCTAAAATCTATCACTAGGTTGACTAATTTCAGGGTGCCAGTTACTTCTCTAAGATAAACTTTAGATCAGGCTATCACCAGCTCAGAGTCAGGGAGTGTGATATACCAAAAATAGGTTTCAGAACATGGTATGGTCACTTTGAATTCTTATTTATATCTTTTGGTCTTACCAATGACCTAACAACCTTCATGGACTTGATGAGCTGTGTGTTCAAGTAGTACTTGGACATGTTCATCATAGTCTTCATAGATAACATTCTCGTCTACTCTCTTAGTGAACATGATCATGCAGACCATCTCAGAATAGTATTATCGACTCTCAAAAATTATAAGTTATTTTCCAAATTTAGTAAGTGTGAATTTTAGCTAAGGTCAGTAGCTTTCCTCGACCATATCATTTCTGATTATAGCATTATAGTTGATCCCCAAAAGACCAAAGCAGTAAAAAACTGGCCCAGACCCATTTCTCCATCAGATATTAGGAGATTCTTGGGTTTGGCCGACTATTACCGATGGTTCGTTGAGGTATTTTCATCTATTGCATCTCCTATGTCCATATTGACTCAGAAAAAAAGTCTAGTTCTAGTGGTCAGATTTTTGTAAGAAGAGTTTTCAGGATTTGAAGACTCCACTCACTATAGCTCCAGTTTTGACCTTACCAGATGGTTCAGATGGCTTTGTTAATTATTGTGATGCCTGTAGAGTGGCTTGGGGTGTGTTCTGATGCAAAAGGTAAGGTCATAGCCTACGCCTCTAGAAACCTTAAGCCCTATGAAAAGAAATATCCTACTCATGATCTTGAGCTAGCAACAGTAGTGTTTACCTTAAAGATTTGGAGGCACTATTTGTATGGAGTTCATGTTTATATATTTACTGACCATAAGAGCATATAGTATCTATTCTCTTAGAAAGACCTTAACCTCTATCAGAGAAGATGCTTGGAGTTGTTGAAAGACTATGACTGAGTGTCCTGTATCCTCTAGGCAAGGCTAATATAGTGGGTGATGCTCTTAGTAGAATGTCTATGGGTAGTATTGCTCAAGTCTAGGACAGTAAGAAGAAGTTAGATCAGGAAGTTCACCAGCTAGCCCGACTAGGTTTCTGCTTAATCGATTCAGCAGAAGGTAGTGTATGGGTGCAGAGTAGTTTAGAATCAACCCTAGTTTCTGAACTGAAGGAAAAGTAGGATAGAGATCCCAGTCTAGTCAAGATGAAAGAATTAGTCAGAGATTAGAAGGTAGAGGTTTTCTCCCATTGGGGAGATGGTGTTTTGCGTTGTCAGGACCGACTATGTATGCTAGGTGTAGGTGACTAGAGGCAGTGAATTCTTGCAGAAGCATATGGTGCACGCTACTCTATTCATCCAGGGGCCATTAAAATTTACCATGATTTATAGGAGATCTATTGGTAGAGTGGGATAAAGAGAGATATTGCAGAGTTTATGGCTAAGTGCTTGACATGTTAGCAAGTTAAGATTGAGCATCATAAGCCTAGTGGGTCCATGCAGGAGTTCAGCATTCCCACCAGGAAATAAGAAGAAGTGAATATAGACTTTATGATGGGTTTGACTCATACTCATCATCAGCATAATTCAATTTGGGTCATTGTAGACAGGATGACTAAATCAGCTCATTTCCTACCAGTCCATACCTCTTAATCAGCTGAGGATTACGCCAAACTCTATATCAGGGAGTTGGTCAGATTTCACGGTGTTCCATTGTCCATCATCCTAGATAGAGGTACCCAGTTCACTTCTTATTTTTGAAAGCATTCCAAAGGGGTCTTGGTACCCAAATTTACCTTAGTACAGCCTTTTATCCTCAGAAAGATGGTCAAGCAGAAAGAACCATTCATAATTTAGAAGATATACTGCAAGAATGTGCGATAGACTTTAAAGATAGTTGGGATGACCACTTTCTTTTGATTGAGTTTGCATAGAACAACAATTATCATTCCAGTATTCAGATAACTCTGTTTGAAGCAATTTATGAGAGAAGGTGTAGACTTTTATTGGTTGGTTTGAAGTGGGTGAGGCCACAGTAGAAGGGCCTTACTTGGCATTTGATATCTTAGAGAAAATTCAATTGATTGGGGAAAGTCTTAAGACAGCTCAGAGCCAATAGAAATCATATGTAAATGTGCACAGGAAGGATCTTGAGTTTGAGATTGGTGACTATGTGTACTTAAACATCTCTTTATGAAAGGAGTGAAACATTTTGGCAAGAAGGGAACCTCAGTCCCCTATATGTCGGTCCTTACTGAATTCTTAGCCATTTTAGAAAGGTAGCTTATGAGCTTGAATTGCCTTCAGATCTATCTTCAGTCCATCTAGTGTTTGATGTCTCCTTGCTAAAGAAATGCATAGGTGACCCATCAGCTGTAGTCCCCATAGGGGGCATAGATGTTCAAAATAGCCTCTCTTACGAAGAGATTCCAGTCGAAATCCTTGATTATCAGATCCTCAAATTGAGGAAAAATAAGTCCCTCTAGTTAAATTTCTTTGGCGGAATCAGTCTGTTGAGAGAGATACTTGGGAAGTAGAAGCAGATATGCGGACCAAGTATCCTCACCTCTTCTCGACAAACTCAGATTTAGCTCAAGGTAATAGTTTTCCTTAAGCTTATTCAGTTTCATGCTGAGATTTTCCATTATAAACTTGGTATCAGTTACCATTGCATATTCAGTCATATGTTTAGGAGTTAGTTCAAAGATGCACTCATGCATCAGATATGCATGTTTAGTATGAAATTCAGTATGTCAGTAATGACAATCAGATAATCATGTTATAGATGTTCATGTTTAGGAAGTAAGTTCAGTCTACCAGTATTCTCAGCTTCGTTAGTCTCATTCAAGGACGAATGTTCCCAAGGGGGAGATAATGTAAGACCCCACAAAAATTCTTAGCTTAATTCAGTCCTTTAAGCTTGTTAAAGGGTCCTAGACTTAGAAAATTCTAGCTAAGTATTCACACTTAGTGTTATTTTATTCTTCAAAAGTTGACAATCTTATTTAGCAACCTTTACGTCCATTAAATATTGATATTTGAGTTAATTCACGATCAAGAATATCAATAGGCATTCCTGGGCAAGTTTTGGATTTTTCAGACTTTGTTTGAAGCATCTTTGGAGTCCTAAAGTAGTGAATCAATGCGATCATGACGTATCGCATCGACTATCGCATTTATAAATGTTTTTCCCATTCCCCAGCATCCAGTTCCAGTAAACCGATATGGACTTGACGTGGCGCGTTGGCTATCATGTCATGCCAATGAAGCGGCGTGTCTGCCTGTGCATCAATGGTTCAGATTACAGTCATTAATAAGGTCGCGTACTCAGGGTTAATTAATTCTTTTTTCTACGCTCTTCAGCTCCCATAACACGAAATTTAGACCTCTTTTAGCATAACATAATCATTCTTTCACAAATTTCTCAAGAACAAAAAAACCCTAGGTGGATTAAATTTATATTCAAGGCTTAAGATTCCACCATTAATTTTCCACAATTCACTAACTAAGTTATGTGAAGTGTTCACCCAAGAGTTTCTTCCACCCTTTGATTCTAAGAAACTCTTTTAAAGCTCATGTAGAGTGATTTCATGATTTCTATGATTTGAATTAAAGTGTATTCATGATTATTACTTAATTGGATTTCTATTTCATGATTTATTATTAGATTCATGTAGAGTTAATTGATATGTGTGCTTTATCATGTGAATTCATGTTGAAACTATTGGAATTGTGTAATTGGAATTGAATCATGATGCCTACGTGTTGTTTTAGTAGTATGTGCATATATTATGCCCCACAAGTGTTTGATTAATTATCCATGTGAGTGGAATAGTGAAATTATATCATGTTAGCATATATGCAAGTTCATGTCATGCAAGTGTGCTTGAATTCCCAAATGAATGAATGATGACTAAGTAGTAGTTACCATGTCTCAAGATTATGCCATGTCTTTTAAGTTCAAGCTATCAAGTCCCGGGGGTATTTAATACCCAATAATTTAGTTGCTTATCTAGAGACATGGTGAGTCATAGAGTAGTATCAGTCATATCACGATTGGTAGAATTTAGTCAACTATAGAACTTAGAAAAACTTAGTGAACTCAGAATTAGTCCAGTTTAGTTTAGTAAAATCAGTTTAGTTCAATTATTCAGTATGATCAGTAACAGTTCAGTCCAACCTACTATAATCTAGAATTCAGTCAAGTGTCTATTCAGTTGGAAGTAGGATTCAACATTTAGTGAACCCACGGATGGGGACTCACCTGCTAATAGAGGGTGTAATCCTTAGAAGCAGTCCTTGCATTGCAGAACTATGTAGCTAGCGTAGGTTGAGACATTAACCTGCCAGTTGAGGGTTAATGAAGTGATCGACCTGCCAGTTGAGTGTACCACTATTCTCATTCAGAGCACCTGCCAGATGAGGGTGACTCAGCACTTGTCCTTACCCATGGCATGATGACTCAACACTTGTCCTTACCCATGGCATGATATTGACACCCTTCCAACTGGAGTTATAGGTTGGACCCCAAATCAATTAGAGAAAGGGCATGTCGGTTAGATGATTACTTCCCACAGTCTCAATTTTAGATTCAGTCTTAGTATGGAACTCAGTTCAGTTCTGCAGATTCAGGACTATCACACATAGTCACTCAGATCAGTATAGGACTCAGTATAGATCCATAGAATCAAGAATGTCAGATACAGGCATTTAGTAACTAGTAATCCAGTATTCAGTGTTATTACGATCTCAATACAGTTTACATATTCATGCATGTACTTTCATTCAGTCATACTTATGATATCCAATTAGTATTGTTCATGCATATGAATCGATTTATTTTGGCCTACTTGACTGAGCATACCAGTACATTCAAAGTACTGACGCATGCTTTTCTTTTGCAATATAATATCTTATATCATAGGTTTAGATGTACGAGCCCCCGAGCACCCTAAACAGTTCAGACTCTTAGCATACAGAGTTAGTGGTGAGTCCTCATAATTTGAGGATGTGATTATTTATTTTAGAATTTATCGTTCATTTTTAGTAGTCGAAGTTATTTGGGGACTTGTCCCATCAACTTCACAGTTTAAACAGTTTAGAGGATTTTTAGACTAGAGTATTTTTAGATAGTTGTTCAATTTTCCTTATTGATGTTCAGTTTTGGTATTGTGATACCATATTTAGTATTATTTATAGTATTGAACCTTATGTCTAGTTATCCGCCTATTTTCTGCATATTTACCAATTATTATTCAGTTATTATGACAGGTACCAACCATGGGTTAGCTTGTGGTCTTTTGGGATTATGAGCATCGTGTAGCTCTAGGGTATAGACTCGGGGTATTACAGTGACTTGTTAATATATTTCATTCTATTGGCATATGTATTATGTTGGATTTACTGATAGTTGGATAAATGAGTGGATTTTGGATCACTTGGTTGGATATGAAATTTATCATTCTGGTTGGTTGTGAGCCTTACATTCTCCTGTCATATTTATTCATGAAACATTGGTACCACCATGGAAACACTAGAAATAATTGAAACACTACCTTTTTGATAGAAAATATAACATATAAAAAGCCATGTATCGAAAGATATGCCGGAGAGGAGATATAGATATTGGTATTAGATTGGTTGTTTACTAATTATCAAACCCCACATGGGTCCTACGTTATAAATATTTATCTCCATAGGTGTATACGGAGGTTTTTTGACAACCTCATGCATCACATCATCATCATCCTCATCGGCTTAATTTCATTTTATATATTTTCCTTATGTTGTGATTATATTATTGTCTTTACTTTACAGTGTACCTTTAGTTGTATTTATTTATAACTCTTAATGTATACCTATCTATGTGTATTTCTGCCTTTGTACTTGTATGTGTAATCTTTGTATACTTGATTTCCTCTTTTGTATTTGTTATGGTGTATGTGATTATCATAGAATTGTTAGTGGAGATGGTGTTGGCTACTGTTTGGAAAATTTTCTAGTTACAGGTGATGTTCCCTTCGTGTGTATTTTTTATGCTTTATTTTCTACTTGCTTAGTCAACCTATGATACCTACTAAGTATAATTAGACCGTACTCACCCCTATTGCGCCCTTTCGGTGCAGATCTTGGTTTGAGTGTTCCTTATGGTGGTAGATTCAGGCAATATTTAGAACTTTTCAAGGCAGCAGTTGATTTCATACATCTGAAGTTGTCTACTGCCTTTCCTTATTTAGATTATATCTTTGTTTGTATTCAAAGATAGAGTTGTTCCTGTTTGGATATCTTATGTATTTTGATATCGAGCTGTACTAGTTATGTTTGTACACCGTGACACCACGCTTTCGATTTTGGTTTGGTATCATTGATTTTGTATTTTCATTTTACTATATATGCATGTGGTTTGACTCCGTTCTAGGAGGCTATAATGACCCTCTAAGTGATTTTTCATATTTTTGCTTATTCTTGCTGTTAGAGATTTCCCATATTTACCCCAAGTAAAAAAATTTAAGACTTGTTGGAACTGACAGTTCAATTATCGGGTAGTTCATTTGGTTTTTTGAACCAATTCCCTATTTAGAATTCTTTGTTAGTTCCAAATGGTCACTAGGCAAAAACTTCTGTCAAAAAATCTCGGATACAAATTTTGACGGTAGCAGTAGCTTCAAAATATCAAATTTAGGATAGGTAGACCTTTGGTTCGCACTCGAGGCACCTAAGCTTATTTTTTCCTATTAGTTAGAAAGTTGTAACACTGGAAATATGGGTGTGGGACCCACATTTGATTGAAACGACCTCAAATGGAAAATATGACTTTGTTATTGCATATGAATCATCGAATTTAGTATGGTTACATAGTTCATTTATGTTTATTGAACTGTGAATGAATTCCAAGGCATTGGCGGAAACTTGGAAAATTTCTAAGTTTCAGCTGTCAGCTGTGGTGACAAAAAGTAGTGGATCCCACCAAGGGGTATGATAATCACCATATCTGCTTTGCAGCTAGGTAGTGTAATTGCAACATACGATACCCATGCATGATTTGCTTTATATTCATTATAATAGTTTTCTTAATGGGTACACACGTTAGGATCTTACCTAGATATTTCCACTTACTCCAAAGGAGGAGTAGTTACTGGGAAAAGATAAAGACAACAGTAATTTGGAGTTTAACTATCGATCTATGCTTCTAGATTTTATCTAAGTAAGATGGTTAGATTTCATCTAATAACTAGGGACTCAAAAGGTAATAGTTAACTAGAATCGAGATAAGGGTTAATAAGGCGACATCCTGAGACTCAGAAGGTAAAGGGTGAAATCCTTAGATGACATCCTGAGACTTAAAAGGTAAAAGGTGAAATCCTTCTACTGTTCCCAAAAGACTATAAAAGGTACATAACTTATAAGTTTTGCATGAAAAGTATTGGATTGGTTCAACAAAGCATGATAAGCCTACGGAGTTGATAATCCAAGGGAACACAATCTGAGTGTTCACCTAAGACTCATTTTAACTGAAGTTAATACATTTACTCACTCGATATTACTACACAAAACCCCCCATATTCCTTTTTAGTTCTACCCATTGACTGGAACTGTTGAGAGTCACAATTCCATGTGTTCTATTGGGATTCTTCTGCTCTTCTTCATAAGATGATGCATGTTATATATTACATATGAATGTGAATATTAAGATTGATTATAGGTATAATGACTTAGTCTTGATTATTGAAGTTTGGGGATTAGATGAGGGTTTAGACCCGTATGGTGAAATGCTTAGTACACTTTTAGGATCCTATTTCCTTCTCCCTATATTGAACTAATTTGTAGAACAGATATAATGTGATGCTAGTTTTGGGATGTGATTTGAGTATTGGAAACATGGTTTGAATGATTGACCTTGTTTGGGCTATTTTAGTCATATTGAAATCATAATTTTGATGGAGTTGACGTAAATGCTCATGTTTCTAGGCATAATTCCTATGTTAGGATTGATTATGGCTTGTGTACCATTAAAAAGTAAATTTAAACACCTTAGCCTATTTCGAGGTGTAAATTACCTAAATATGAAATTTTAGGATCAAGACTAGGTTCTTTCGGCCCATCTTAGGTCAAGACTTATGTTAGCCCATGTGAACTTATTTTTGGATGTTAGGCATAGTTGAGACTAGTAAGCCCTTAGTGTACGATTTGTGACTTAGTGAGTCATGATGGTATTTATCCAGATAATGATTAATGACTTATGGCCATGATATTCATTATAGATGTGATATTTGACCTATAGAGATGAAATTCCTCATAGATGTTATTTGGCCAATAGAGAGGAAGAAGACCACCGAGAAATACTCAGTTGAAATCAGAATAGAGCTAGATGTGCCCTTGTTCAAGTAATCCCAACATATCTATATGTGTATCTATATATATATGATGAAGAAGACTTCAGACATGTGGAGTCGGTAGAGACTGGAGCAATAATTCCTCCTGTATTACCCCCAAACATCAAGTTTGACATAACGAGCACAATGATCTAATTTCTAAATCTAAAAGGTGTGTTTTCAGGTTTGCTTACAGATGATGCTCACTTGCAGCTTGATAATTTCATTGAGATATTCAGTGCAAATACAAATCTAGGGATGAACCAGGAAGCACTCAAACTGAGGCTGTTGCTCTTCTCACCTATAAGAGAAACATATTTATGTTTAGGGGAACTACTAAGAGACTATCACTACATGGAATGAGTTGCATAAGCAATTCTTAAATAAATTCTTTCCTCCATCCAAGATGTTGCTACTTAAGGATGAGATTTATAATTTCAGGCAATTGGGCAGAGTCAATGTACGTGGCATGATTCAGGTTCAAAAAGAAGCTGAGTATGGTTCCCAACCATCGTTTATCAAGGACAAGCTTACTAGAGATATTTTACCACACCTTAACCATCAGCTTCGGAGCCATGGAAAACAACATAACTAGAGGAGCTTTCATGAGACTAGGATAGGAGGCAACTTCAGAGATGTTAGATAAGATCTCGCTCACTACCCAAGGGTAGCAAACTCGAGGGGATGAGAAGAGATCTGACACATGCTATTAGTGACTCCTATGACTAAAATATAGCTGATGACACCGTAGCGCAAGAGATTACATTGCTAAGAACTGATCTTGGGGTACTAGCAAAGCGGCTTGCAGCAACTACTTTAAGAGAAAGTGAATGCAGTAGAATCACATGGGTCAGCTCCCAAAGCTTATGAGTCAGAATTATAGGAGGAAGAAAATTATCTGGATCGTCAGTTGGTAGATTCGGAGACCAAGGGCAAGGGAACCAAGGTTAGAACTACTATGATAGATACAAAGATAGTACTAGAGAGCAAGATGACGACTGGAGAAAGAAGGATGATTATAGAGATAAGGGAGATACGTATATTTTACCTGGCAGACAAGATGCAAAATCCAAAATGCAAGAGATCCTGGCTAAGCTGGTGAAGGGTCAAGAAAATTAAGAGATCTGCCTTAAGGAGATTAAGGCTGACATTTCTTGATTGACCTAGAAGGTTGAATCATATTCCATTGTTATTAAGCAATTAGAGCACCAGTTTGGGTAGATGTCAATAGCTTTAAACCAGAGGCAGCCAGGTACCCTTTCGAGCAACACTATGAAAAATTTGAAAAATGATGGTCATGTATTTGCTATTAACACGAGTAGTGGATCACAACTATAGATCTGCCACAACTTACTATAAAAGTAGATGATGATGAGACATATGTTGTTGAGTCCAAGAAGGTAACAAGTGATAAAGGTAATGCTGTTGAAGACAAAGGTAAGGGTCCGTCATTGACCCAAAAATTAGACAAATTTCAAGACCACCCCCACCTTTTCCTCATAGATTAAAGTAAAAGAAATGGAAAGGTAAGTTCAAGTGATTTATTGAGATATTGAAAGAATTAAGATTGAACATACCTCTTCTTGAGGTGTTAGAGGAGATGCCTAGATATGCCAGGTTCATGAAACAATTGGTTACAACAAGGAAAGTAAAGATATTTGAGGTGTTGATAATGTGCACCACTATAGTGCAGTCACATCTAGGTTTTTGACTTAGAAAAAGGGTAATCATAGAGCATTCGCTATAGCGTGAACTTTTGGGTCATCTCAATTTTCCAGAGCCTTGTGCTACATAGGAGCCAACATTAATTTGATACCAATGGCCGTATTCAAGCAATTGGGCTTGAAACCTCTAGAATTGACTTTGATGTGGCTATTGATGGTTGACCGCACACTAAAGACACCTTTGGGAATCTTATTTTATGTGATCGTGAAGTTGGATAACTTTATCTTTCCTTTTGACTTTTTCATCCTGAATTGTGAGGTTTCTACCGAGATGCCCATTATATTAGGAAAACCATTTATGACCACAGGTAGAGCTTTGGTTGACTGGAAGAAAGGTGAACTAAAATTAAGATTCAATGGTGAGGAGGCTACATTCAACATCCAAAAGCCAATGAAGCAGCCAACCAATATGAGGGTAGTGTCCGTGATTAATT